>NC_090933.1:83314421-83644421 GCF_040938575.1 Ambystoma mexicanum
TTTCTGATGCAAACACTTTCGCACAACACACCAAAGAACAGACTAACACCAGAGCCGTTTACCTGACAGTCCCCAATACATATCCAGGTTCGGCAGTTCAAGAGTAGGAGAAAGGTGGCAAATATCAAGGAGCCGACGAGGAGAGATACAACCTTGCCCTTTTTGACTAAATCCAGCGAACCCTCCACTTAGAGAAACGTAAGACCAAGGACAATGGCCCAAGTGTGCTGTCACAGATGTCAACGGTACACGGAGCGCATCAACGCCGATAAGCCGGAGCGAGGGAGACTCCTGCTTCCATGGTACCGGCCCTGACCCCAGTAAAAAGGAAAGCCAAGCAGTTCATCACAGCTGGTGAGTCGAGGGGAGAGCCGATAAGAACCGGGCTGTGGTGAGTGAAAGTGGCAAAGTGGCAAAGTGAGAATGTTCAAAGAACTGTAAAATTGTAAAGGGGAGACCAGCTGCAGCAGGGGACCGGCACCACTTGGGTACTGCTCCGAGAAACTCTGGTCAATCTCCATCTGAGTAGAACTACAGAAACCAGAAGCCGTAGAAGAGCTGCGAAGATAGGTGAAAATGGTCATACAGAAGGTCGGGTGAAATTCCGTACAGTTGAAAGCTTTTGATCTACAAACTATAAAGAAAGCAATGGAAGTGAATCCCGTAAACATTGAAAGTGAATGTAGAAATGAAGTTGGCAAGTGTGAACCTGATTTAGGGATGCTGAGGAGAAGGGAGCAAGTCTAAAGTCCCAAGAAACAGTGTGTTGACAAGAGTGAACCCGACTGAGGGAAGTCCAATGGAATAAGCGTCCGAGCCCAAACGAGGGAGATCAAGGGGGGAATCCATCACCCAAGAGAAGCAAGAGTGAACCTGGCGGAGGGAGGCTGAAAGCACAGAGGGCTCTGTGCCCGACCGAGGGAGATCCAGGGGTGAATCCATCACCCGAAAAATAGGTAGAAAAGAACTTTTTGTTGGTTTGTTGTTTTGATTATTTGAGAATCTATCAGGCCCTCAGAAATAGGGGACACAACCACTGAGGCACTGATATCGAGAGGAAGAAAGTCAGCGCCCGGAAGAGGAGGCCAAGGGGTGAAAAATCCTCACCCAAAAGTGAAATCGGGAAACAAACTCATTTTTGTTGGAGGAACTTTTATTTACGTCAGGCCCTCAAAGGCAAGAGACTTTCAAGAGAAACAAGATTTGGCCAACGAGGCTCCTGATAAGCTGGAACGGAACGGTTGACGTGCGAGGGGGTGGTCGAGTGTGTCATTTGCTCCAAGGTCCCATCTTACCCCATGCTCAAAACGTCGGGAAGACATGCAATGAAGGTATGGCTATCCTGGGCCAGGACGCAGAAGATATGGACCCGGCCGATCAAGGACGGGGAGCACAAGAGCAGAGACACAAACCTTGGAATGGACTACTGTGCATGAAAGGAGTGGGGACAAGCTGAAGGGACCTCGACTCAGAAAATGAAGGGAAGAAAAATAATACAATTTCGGGATCAACAAGCAATAAAGGAGAAGCCCAGGATGAATAGTCAATCTGAAAAGAAGGGTGCATACAAAGGGTGCCTTTAAGAACAGTGGGTGCTGTCCATTGGCATTGAGCAGACCTATGTGGGAGGGAGTGGGGCACCACTTGGAATCTTAGAAGATTAGTTTAACCTTAGGGGTCCGGGAGGAACGTAGGTCGGTTTCCACTTGTTGGGATATATCCTAGGATACTGAGCCTGGTCTTGGGAGGGGAGCAAACGGGGAGCGGGAGGGGTTGGGAGGCGCTGGAGGGTGGGGAAACCACATAAAAAGACTATGAGCACATATGAGAGGAAGGGGTACAGTGGGGTAATAAGAGGTGGGAGGTAGGGCAAATGAGTAATGCCAAGGCCACTGCAAATCTCTCACAATACGTACAGGGCCTAAAGGTAGTTACACAGATAAAAAGGAGCAACATGGATATAATACTATTACAGGAGACACACATCAGAAAAGGAGATGGTTATAAAACACAAATACAGAGGTTCACACACTTATACCAGGCAAATACCTGTAAATAGATTGGAAGGCATCTTGGTGGGCATAAGAAAGTCACTAGGGGCAAAAATAATCAAAACTCTCGCAGACCCGAATTCGAAGTATATATTTTTGCAGGTGCTCCTGGAAAAAAGGATCATGACAATAGGAACACTATGCGCCCCTAACACAGGGAAGGAAATGTTCCTACATCAGACGCTGGGGAAATTGGAAAAGTTTGCGGAAGGGGAGATTATCCTTACAGGAGACTTTAACAAAGCCTTGGATCCTGAGAAGGACAGGAGCGGTCAGGTTATTAATAAGGGGACACATCCATCAATGGCGGTGCAGGAGCAACTGGCTGGACTGGCGATGAGAGCCCTCTGGACGGCTGAAAAGGGGCAGGATCCGGGGTATACATGCTTCTCCCATGTCCACCAAACTTATTCTAGAATAGATTATGCATGGGGCACCCTCGAAATATTAGGCGCATTAACAGATAGAGGTAAACCTGATCTCCCTATCAGATCATACACCGATTAAAATTTACCTCGGGGGGGTTGAAGCCGTGTAACCCTCTGTGGACATGGCGAATGCCTGGCAAACTCATCAGGGACAAAATCTTACAGGAAACGGCGAGGGGTAAAATTGTAGAGCACTTCGCACTGAATGACACACATGGGGTTCCCCCGAGTACAGTATGGGACACCTTTAAGGCAGTTTAGAGGGTGGAGCTGATCTCCTTGAAAGCCCAAATATGTAAAGAGAAAGATAAATTAGAAAAAGTGCTCAAGGCAGCACTTGGACAGGCCCAAATAGAGCTGGCAGGGCTAAAGAATAGGGAGAGCTACAGCAAAGTGAAGGAAGCACAGAGACAACTGTGGCTGCTTAGAACCACAGAGGCGGAGAACGCGCTCTTAAATCTTAAGCAGCGTTATTATGTTGGGGCCAATAAGGCAGACAAAATGCTTGCCAGGTTATTGAAGCAACAGAGAGGCCAGTGTCTTGTTGGGGGAATTAAACAGTTGGACGGATCATTAGTTACAGATTCGGATGGGATTATACAATCCTTCACAACATACTATAAGCATTTGTATTCCTCTGGGCGCCCGGAGATTGATAGGATACAGGCATTTTAGGAAGGGATAAAGCTTACTAAGATAACGGAAGAAGAGATGGAGAGTTTGGAAAGAGAAATAACGGTTGAAGAGGTAGAAAGAGCAATAAAGATCCTCTGTAATAATAAGTCACCTGGTCCGGATGGCTATACTGTTTTTTTTATAAAGCGTTCTGTAACGAGTTAAAAGCTCTCTCACAAAACTATATAATACATTTCGAAACAGAGAAGGCGTGACTCCCTCAATGACAGAGGCGAAGGTGGTGCTGTTTGAAAAGCCAAATAAGGACCCTACAGCTGCGGGTCATACAAGCCTATAGCGTTGCTGAATATAGACGGTAAAATATATACTGGGATCCTAGCGGACAGAGCAAAGGAGGTTCTCCCAGGGGTCATAGGGCAGGATCAATCGGGCTTTATAGCAAGTAGGCAAACATGGGACAATACCAGAAAGGTGATCCACTTATTAGAACAATTGGAAATATAACAAATACTCGCCACTCTGATCTGTTTGGACGCTGAAAAAGCTTTTGACAGGGTAGAATGGCCGTACCAATTTCAGACGATGGAACTAATGGGATTTGGGCCTAAATATATTCAAAAGGTGCGGGAAAACTTTAGAAACCCTTTGATTAGGCTGGCAGTTAACACTCACATATCGGAGGCTATAAGTATAAGTATAGAGCGAGGGACCAGGCAGGGATGTCCCCTGTCTCCACATCTATATGCTATGTATTTAGAACCCCTCCTGGCTACAATCAGACAGAACCAGGATGTTAAGGGGGCCCCATTTGGCAGGGAAACGCATAAAATGGCGGCCTATGCCAACGATATGCTATTAACACTAGTGGAACCTGTTACGTCCATCCCGGCCCTAGTAAGAATTCTAAAGGAAGAGGATGGGTTGTCGGGATTGAAAATAAATATGGGGAAATCAGAAATGCTGGAAGTTGGATTGCCTAAAGAAATGATAACCCAGCTACAGAGATGCTCCCCCTTTCGTTCAGCCGGGGGAAGCTTGACATATTTAGGGATAAAATTGACCAATAAAGTCTCAGCGTTGTATAAGCTAATTACCCAGACTTAATTAAAAAGACACAAATAGACTAGGCTAAGTGGACCCCGATGCGGATATCCTGGCTTGGGCGAATAAATACAGTAAAGATGGTGACTCTTCCGAGGGTAATATATAAGTTTCTTACTCTGCCGATAGCGGTCCTGAATACCCTTTTTAAAGCAATGAATACATTAATTTCCAGATTTGTCTGGCAGAATAAATACCCTGGAGCAGCTGTATATCTCCCGATGACCAAAGGCAAAGAGGTGGAAAAGGGCTTCCAAATCTGCACCGTTATTATGAAGTAGCCCAATTGAGAGTGGTGCACGAGTGGTTCTCAGACAGCAAAGGCAACATTTGGGCATGGATGGATAGAGCAGTAGCGGGGGGGCCTGCTGGCTGGTTTATTCTGGCTCCATGGGAAGGAAAGGCCCCGAGCGCTAGGCGTAGCAGTGTACTTCATACGACATTTGATATATGGGACAGGTTGATCAAAAGGGGACATCTATCTTCCATTCCATCACCCTTTACCCCATGTTTGACAATCCTAAGTTCTTCCCAGGCACTGTCAAGGGCTCATTCACACGGTGGAGAGATAGTGTGTGTGTGTATAGACTACAGATATGGTGTGGGATGGGGAAATAGTTTCATTTGAGGATTGTAAGCTACATGTAGGTGTGGTGCAAGGGGACAGATTCGAATATACTCAGCTGAGGCATTGGTTACGACAGAAGGAGATCCGTCAAGCAGCAATAAGGCTGCTGACAAAATTTGAGACATAGGTTACCTCCCATACGGGGACAAACACTTAGTAACAGACATATATATGATACTGCAAGAATGTCTAGACCAAAAGATTTGGCCGTACCAAATAGCCTGGGAAGGCACATTGGGAGGAAAGGTCCCGGATGGGCATTGTAAAGAATTCTGGAGCAATATCCCGAAACTGACCAGGTCCCTGCAGCTATGGGAGGCCTCGTATAAAATGATGCTACAGTGGCATTACCCTCCTAGTAAATTGCACAGACTGTATGGCTTGGCTTCTGAAGAGTGTTGGAGGGGGTGTAAGGGTGTGGGGGATTGGAGACATATTTGGTGGGGGTGTCCCAAGATTAAAGGGTAGATGTCATGGGATTCCTACAGGAAATAGTATCAGATATCCTGCCTCTTTCTTCAGCAGAGAGCCTATGTGGACTTGTAGAGCCTGAGCGATATATAATCTCAAGGCCACAGAAAAGAGGATTGGTAACCTTACTAATAGCTGCCTGGATGGTAATCGCAAAAGACTGGAAACAAAAAAGCCCACACACAGCGGCGTGGCTCAGTAAACTCTGGGACATAGTAGCAATGGAGTGGCTCACTTATAAGATCCAATGGGATGCGGAGAGATTCCAGAAGGAATGGGGAGAAATTATTTGTTTTCTGAAAAGTGACTTTGTACAACAATGGTGCCCACAAAATGAACGGGTGTTGGATATTCAGTGACTAGTGTGGTACCCGACCAGCCCCAGTGATAACAAAAACTCTGTGCTCCCAAAAGTGTATAGTTCGGTTATGCTGTCCCCGAGTGGGGGGAGGCGGGTGGAGGGGTGGAGTGGGTGGGGGGGGTGTTAGAAAATGTTTTGATAAATGCCAATAAAGAAAAATGTTAAACACAAATGCTGGGGAAGGAAGAACCAAGGGACCGCATCCTGACTTATTTAAGAACACTTCTTTCTTTCCTTGAAAATCATCCCATAGCCTTTTCGTATTAGTTGTATGATTTGGCAATAGGTTTATTAGTATAGGTCCTTTTTATTTTGACGCAACAACACAAGGACTGCCTTATTTTTATTTGATGGTCGACGCTTGCTGCCATCTTAGATTTAGGTTTAGAAAAGGCGTTTTTTCAACCTGCATACAGTTTAATAAATACCCTTGAATTGTGATCACTTGTGTCTGTCTTTACTGTTGCCACCATGAGTTCCTTACAGTGGTCAGTAAGTATTTGTCAGATCCATTTACCAAGACAGTGCCATTGGCCACCAGTGGTCGAAGTCTGCATTTGTGAGCCCAAACCACCAGAAAGAGTGTGCTTCCAAGTGGAAACCATACAAGCCAGTTTTGCCACAAAAATATCTATTTTATGCATTTGCTAATATTGGCCAACCAAACCCATACGATTTTCTAAAGCAGACCCACTTCTCAATATGTAGTATTGGTTACAGACTTTACTTGCTTTTGCATCAATGTCCATAAGAACATGTGAAATCTGAAAGGGAAGCTGATATTTGGGGCTGTAAAACCTAGACAAATTAGACAGTGAAGCAGTGCTAAACCAGAAAATAAATAATCTGCTGCAGACAAAATCCCGAGTCCACAAACTGCACTGTGTAGACTATATGGAAGGCATGGTATCAACAGTAAGACAGACACAAGTGACCAGATTTCAAGGGTGTTAATTGAACTTGCACAAGAGTATGATAAACGCCTATCTAAACCTAAATCTACAAATGGGAGCAAGCTACGATCATCAAATAATAATAATGCAGTCCTAGTAGAGTCTTGTCAAAATAAAACGCTATACTAAAACACTTATTGCCAATCCTTACCACTAATTTACAAATAATATGGGGTAATGTTCATGAAAAAGAATGAATTTTCACAAAATAATATATCAGAATGCTTGGGGCGTTGGCCTCCTTTCCCCACGTTTTCAGCATGGGGCAAGGCGGGTCACGCGAGCAAAGCATACAGTCTGGCTTCTGCAGCACGAGGATACAGTTCTATTTTCCCACTTAAGAACCTTCTGTGTCCAAGTCTCTTTGCTTCTTGCAAGTCTCTTGACGCAGAGGGCCTGCTGTACCAAAACCAAGACGCAAACATTCTTTTTCCTTTCACCAGTATCAACTTGGGTGTTCACTCTGGATGCCCCTCAGCTGGGCTCAAATCCTTTTCAAAACAAGGTTCACCATTGGATCCCCCTCTTCCGGGCTCATATCCCTTTCTTTCGTTCAATTAGTCTCCCTCAGTCGGGCTCGGACCAATTGTGATGTACATTAAACTATTGAAGAATTTTGAATGTGCACCCGTTGCATGACCACTTCCATCTCATTGGGCCTCATTACAACCCTGGTGGTAAGTATTCTACATTACCGGCATGGCGTAAATAACGTTTCCGTGCTGGGTCAAAGCCGTAAAAAGCGGGACATTATGACCCACCGGGCACGAGCATTGCGCCATGCCGGTGACGTAAACTGCGCCATGGCGTTAATGCCCCCAAAACGGCACCTACCGGCATCGTATGCCGCGCAAGGTGCACTACCGCCACCCCGGCCACCAATCTTAGCGGTGACCGTAAATAAGCGGAACCGGAAGTAGCGTCATCGCGGCGGAACGGGAAAGAGCATGGCGCCCATCTTTAAAAACACAATCCATTGGCATCCTCCGCAACCAGTGGACATCCGACCCTGAGATCCGGCAAAAACCATTAGCTACCTATTTCCTGCCAGAAAATGCCAAAAGTTGTGAAGAAATCCTGTGACCGCCAGCGGCAAGACCGTTTCACCAGGGAGGAGCTGAATATGTTGGCTGAGACCCTCCAGGAGAATGCCGCTGTGGTCTTTTCAACACAAATGACCAGACCAGCAATTGCAAAGAAGAAGGCCATATGGGCCCTAGTTGCACAGCGGGTTAGTGCTGTGGGAACCGTACCCCGCAACGCGAGACAGTGCCGTAAGCGGTGGGATGATCTCTGCCTCCGCGTCAGGAGCATCCTATCAGCAAACCGGAACATGGGCATGGCAACCGGGGGAGGATCGGAGTCCCCAATAAAACTCCAGCCCTGGGAGGAAATCTGCGCCTCTACAATCGGCATGGAGAGCATTGAAGGGGTAGGAGGAATGGAGAGAGGAGCACCGACTTCAGGCGATGTAGGTAGGTGCCTCAAATCAAGCCATGCAAAAGTCACAGAAGTCCATTCATGTGAATCACAATGTTGCCCCATAGTGTAAATGCAACACATCAGAAGGAGACTGCCTACAGCCACATCCGACCTTCACCCTGTACACATGCAGTATGCACACCCTAACTGCAGGCACCCACATACCTCCATGCTACTTCCACACAAAAGGGAGACAACCTGTATGCCCCTGCCTCAAATGTGCCGCATCTAGTATCCAAAATGCTGTCAGTCATCACGATGACCGCTCAATGTCCGCAGACCCATCAATAACACTCTCCCTCCTTTGCTCCAACATAGGCTCAAATTCCGACCTCGACGACGAAGACACCCCTACCACCACACCTGCAAAGAGGGCCAGGACCACAGTGCCAGCACAACAACCCACCGCCTCTGCTGTAGCGACCAAAACCCCACAGCAGACAAAATCTGTTGCATAAACACAGGACAGGCCACTGACAGGCACCCCAGCAGGCAGCACGGTAGCAGCAGCAGCAGCAGACATCCCCCAAATGGTGCCCACAGAAGGGACAGGTTCTGCAGGAAGCAGCACTATGGGTGGAACTGCTGCCATTGCAGCTTGATCCGACAGCGATGCAGGGAATGAAGAGGAGATAGATGTGGGACCCCCCACAGCCCACCCTCATTCCCCCTACCTGTCCCAAAGCAGCCCGCATGAGGATGCCACACAGGGGCTATTAGATGATGAGGATTGGCCATCCCCCCCATCCCCTGTTGAAAATCTGCAGGAGGGGAGCAGCCCCATGGAAACAGCACTGGCAATATCCATGGCTCAGAAGAACCAACAGTCGTTGGAGGAGATAATTACACGTCAGCAACAACTCTCCACACTCCTGACTGACCATGTTGCAGAATGTGGGGGTGCAAGGGCAGCAATGGAGCAAAGCACAGAGACCCTGAGGGCAGCAATGGAGCAAAGCACCGAGACCCTGAGGGCAGCAATGGAGCAAAGCACCGAGACCCTGAGGGCTGAAATGCAGTCCTCCACAAAGGACATCTGTGGCGAACTTGCCGCCGTGCGGCACGTGCTCTCTGAGCTAGCTCACTCTATTCAGGACATGCGTCCCAATGATCAGCCAGGCACATCCTCCGCTGTCAGTTCGACCCCAAGCAGCCCCGTCCGCCGATCGGGCAGGAACCTGCGTAGCACAGGCAGGGATGCCCCGGGGGCCGGGAGAGGGGGCTGCCAATAGTGGCTGCCCAGTGTAAAAATACATTAGCCACTTAATCACAGGGTGTGTTGGGGGCGGAGTGGGTGTGTTGGGGAGTTCAGGGGGGAGGGGGGAGGGGGAAGTGGGTGTGTTGGGGAGTTCAGGGGGGAGTGGGTGTGTTGGGGAGTTCAGGGGGGAGGGGGAGTGGGCGTGTTACACAAATTCACATTTACAATACACTTTTCACTTTTGCACTAATCAAATGTGTGGACATTGTTCATTACGTGCGTGTGCTTTATTGGTGTACAGTCCACAGTGTGCATGTCACAGACACACACAGTGCCCCAAGTGCCGTCTCCATGTGACACACCAGCCGTGTGTGCTAGAAACATTGGTTGATGATATTTTGACGCACTTCACGTCCCTCCTGTGCATCGCCTCCTCCATGAGGTGCGGCCCCATCTGCACCCTCCTCATCCTCATCGTCAGGTGGTTGCAGTTCAGCGTCGGGGGGCAGGGGCATATTTCGTCTGATGCACATATTGTGTAGCATTACACATGCCATGACCATCTTTGCCACCTTTTCATGGCGGTATAGGAGTGACCCACCAGACGTGCTGAGGCAGCAAAACCGTGCCTTCAATAGGCCAAATGTCTGCTCAATCACCACACGGGTTTGTGTATGTGCACAATTAAAGTCCTCCTCGTGCTGGTTCTGTGGGTTCCGGACTGGGGTAAGGAGCCACCTCTTCAAGGGATAGCCTGCATCACCTGTATGTGGGCAACAATGTATGCGTCAGTCATGACATCAGATTCCATTCATGACTTGGCTACATGGCATGCATTCATCTCTCACTGTGTACTACATGTACATGCACTATTGGAGTCACACTATGAGACCAGTATATGTGTATTCCTCTCATGGACAGTTTTGCATGCCGTCAGCCAGTGTATGCAGGGGGGTCCAGTGCCTTGTGTGTGCCCATCCACTCTGTCAGTCCATTGCGTTTCTTTTGGTGGCCTGGCAGGTGTACAGTGATATCAATGCTCACATCATGGAAACATTGCTGTCAGCCTCATGTTGACCTCACTGGGGACTTCAAATGTCGTTATGCTATTTTGATGATCATCGGTGTCTGTGTAGTGGTATATTGAGGTTGATGACCGTCATTTGCCTCCTTTGTGAGCAGTTATTGGGGACTGCCCTTTCAGTTGACGGTGTTGGGTGCCGTATTTTGGCTGGAGTCATTGCATGTAGGTGCATTTCGTTGAGGTGGATGGGGTCCGATTCAATGCAGTGCACTTGCGGATGGATGTGTCATGGTTGGGAGACACCTTCAATCACATGGTAGGGCTGCTTTCATGGGGCATTATGTGTTCAGGTGTCTGCTGAAGTTTGGCCTGCTTTGGGGTATGTGCTGGCTCCATTGTCTCTGGTAGTCGCTGCCAGGTGAAGTATGCATCTCCCCCCCCTTTCAGCCAGGTAAAGTATGCATCTCTCCCCCACCCCCCTTTCAGCCGGGTAAATTATGCATTGGTACGTCAATCACCTACCCACTTCACATTTCAATGGCCATGACATGAGACTCACTGAGTAGCCAGGATCTTGGCCCTGCATGTCGCTCCATTTAGCGTGGTATTGTGGAGTTACGCAGGACCATTGAATCATGGGTTGATCCGGGGTATCGGGCACAACAATGTGTGATGATCTTGTTTGAGTCACATACCATTTGCACGTTGATTGAGTGGAATAGTTTACAGTTGCGGTACGCTACCTCAATGGCATGTGGGACCACCAATTCCACATGGGTGCAGTCGATGGCACCAATGGACCCAGGTATGCCGGCTAGTGCATGGAAACCCACTTTAGTGTTAGCAATCTCCTGGGCAGACCGTGGTAAGGAAATGTGGTCGTCTGTGTGCTTGAGGAGGGCATCGAGCACTTGGATCAGCGTACGTGAGAATAATGGTTGTGAAATGCCATGCAAGTGCCCCACTGTGTGCTGGTAGGTGCCTGTGGCCAGGAAGTGGAGCACGGACACTACCTTCAGTAGGGGGGGGGATGGCGGTGGGTGTTTCAATCATTCTGATGGTGGTGATGGTGTCCCGGTCCAATCGGTACAAGGTGTGGATCTGTTCAGCGGTGAGGTTGAATGGACTGGCTCGGATGCGTGGGATTGGGGGCTGCCTGCGTGGTGGCACTAGCTGTGCTGGTGGGGCTTGCTGGCCCTGCCTTGCCCTCCTTCTCCTCCTGCGTCTCCTCTGTGCTGCCTGTAGTAGTTGTTGTTGTAGCACTTGCATTGCAATCAGGTCCTCCAGCCCCAACATTGCTAGTCGTATTGGAATCATTGTGGAATGTGCCTGGGTGTGGCAAGGGGTGGGGTGTGCTCTTTTTGTACTTGGCCAGTCTGTATTGCCTCCACCTGTGCTGATTGTGTGCACCTGTGGCAGCTGGGAGCACTGCACATGGCCATTTACGGTTGGTCCGCGATGGCGGTATTAGCACCATGGCGCTAAGGTACTTTATGGCCTTCGCGAGGGCGTTAAGAGCATGTCCGCTTGACTCGTGATATTCCCCACTTTGCGCCATGCCGGTATTTACGGCATGGGGGGTCGCGTGCCCGCGCACTTGGTGCTGTTAGCGGCACCGTTGATTACGGTGCCGCTAATTGCACTTTCGCGGGTCATGATCTGACCTAGCGGTAAGCGATGCCGGTAATCCTTTACCGGCATTTTTTTTCACTTACTGCCAGGGTTGTAATGAGGCCCAATATTTCTTACTCAGCATCAGTAGGATACCTAACAGAGACTTTTGAATGAGCACCCATGTGGCGCTGGACCACTCTGTGCACGGTATCTTTTCTTGGCCTCCCAAAGTTCAATTATAAAGTTCAACTACTTCCTTTGGCTTCCAATTGTATTTGCGCTGCTCATCCCAAATGCCTCACAAACTGTTTTGGTTCAAAATACAAGCTGGTTTGGTATCAGTCTCTCTGACTCACCGGCTGTGCTGTCTTTTCTGATACTGCTTTGGTGTAGGAGCCAAGGACAGTACCACAGCGGCAATCTCTCCTCCCCGCCTTTGTTATAGATGCCAGAGAGCCCCGGGTACCTATGACACACAGTGCAGGTTTGATCAGCCTTAGTTCCTGATCTTCGGTTTCTTATTTTCCAAGGTAATGGTCTCTACATGTCAAGGGTACTTCCCTCCTTGCAACCCTCTCTGATCTCAACATCTTTCTCCTTGTATTAAACTGCCCTCTTGGAACTGTTTCCTTGTGTGTTTTGCCTCGCTCAGAGTGTGCTTTCGTGCTCTGCCTTTTATCCATGTGGGGAAGTGAGATGGAAGTCACATGTGTGTGTGTGTGTAATGATCCGTAACTGCCTGACTTTGCCTGACAATGGTGTTGGGACATGTCAGGTATATAGCTCTGGTGTTAGTCCATTGTCGCTCATGGTGAACTGTCCATGAGAAAGGTCTTCGTGTAAAAGGGGGTGGGAGGGTTGAGGAGTTCCTAGGTATCCTACCTGGTAGGATGGGTAAAAGGTGTTACAAGGAAGGGGATACCGCATCTCACCCTCCGGTGTCCCACTTCCACCCCCCGAAGACCCCTCATCCAGGTGATCCTCCCGCATTGGTCCACCCCAGGGTACTGGATACAAAATCGACAGCCTTGTCCAGCTGCAGGCAATACAGGCAGTTCTGCAACCTCAGACCACCTAATATTCCCTTGCTTATCTTGGGCCCATACTTTGAGCTTCTGCGCACATAAATGCCAATGTAGTCTTGGTCTCCAGGCAATAATGCTTTATTGTGAATATATAATGGACATGTTTTACTGATGGGATTTTGTTTCCTCCTAGCCTAGCATTCGAAGAAGAGTCTGTGAGGAAGCGCTAACACTGGACTACTAATGGACACCATTGGACAGATAGTAATGGAAAATCCCACTGGCTAGTGCAACCACCCAAAACCATCTAGCAACCTTTGGCTAGACAGATGTTTTGGGCCACAAATCCCATCAGTCCAAGCCAGATTAGTCAATGGTAAGGAATTATGAGAGTCGTAGTCCAGAACATCTTGGGTGATACCCTTTGCAGACCCCTGATCTAGAGTCAGACTCTCCAAAAAAGGGTATAAAGTGGCGCATGACACAAGCCCAGGGCCCCTTCACTCGGTCCAGACCTTGCACTGTGAAAGAAGGAAAGGGAGTTGTTTGGCCTGAGCCTTAGACTTGTGGGAAAAATTAAAGTTGCCATGAGTACTGCTGAGTTCATCGAGCACCAAGGCCATCAGCCTCATGATCCCACCGTTAATTGAGAGAAGTGAAAATACAGGAATGTTACTGATGCTGTCCTCAGTGAGCTGCAGCCATAGATGAAGTCCCAAAGTACTAGCTGGAGACAAAATTAGCTAAATGTTGAGAAGAGACCTCAAGCAAGCGCTGAAGTGTCACCAAGTCAAGTTTCATGAAACACACCAAATCTTAACCGGAAGCTTAGCAGACTCATAAAAATCAGTGGCAAGAGTACCAAAACCCATAATCCCTTACTACTGCATCACAGATCAAAGCCATGATGGCACAGTTATCTTGTTGGATTCACAATTTTCAGGACATCCCACAAATCCACCTCTTCATCCTACCTCCTGTTAGGGCCACACTGTCAAATCCAGAGTTTTGTAATGAAAAGTAAAGTATGGCCAGGGGCATACAGCCAGGGGGAAGGTTTTGGTAGCAGCACAGTTATACCGATTCATGTTTTGTATTCACAAAAGAGACCTACATGAAATACAGTGTTTGAGTGTCGATAGGCTGATTTTTCACTATGATTGCAGATTTCAATGGTTCCCATCATGTTATTGTGCTGCACAGGGTTACAGAATGGATTTTCTTTTCATAATATTGCATTTTGTGAAAGACAAAGGAGAAGGGCCACAGTATGCCACATGGGGCACACCACCAGCTCATGGGGAACTGCCCGAAGCAGTACCACTCCCAGTGATCTTCAATCTATACATGGAGCCATTGTGTTACCCACAACTTGCCACTGTGTTATCCTTTGCCAACATCTGTAGCCCATTGCGATCATACCTAGCATTTGTAGCCACTGTTCCCAACTCAAGCCTTAGCTACTACCACCCTACTACTACCAGAGAATACAGCCAAAACCCAGCCTGTCACTCACTATGTGCCTGCCCCTCCTACTACATAACACCACATGGCCACCTCTCTTCCTCATCACCTTAGCCATCATCAGCGCATGCAAAGCCCCCTCCCAACACTCACCCTGCATGACGCCCATGAATACCATGACACACCCTACCAACACGCCAACTCATCCCCCACCCCCATATAATCCCTACTTGAACTTACCTGCGCTGTGGCAAGAACACTTCGCCACTAGACCAACACCCAACCTACCTTGCTCAGTGGCCATCAGGAATGCAAGACAGGGCACAAGATTCCCACGCCACAGTCACGCCCCACAGCGGCTCTCTCACCACCATCAGAGTCTTCTTTCCACACATCTTCCCCGCCGGAGCAGCATCCCACACCCACCCACACCACTCAATCCACCCAAAGCTCCTCTCATCAAGGGTGCCCTGATTAATGCCAGGTCACTCCCGGCTCACGCCCTAGACATTGCTGATCTGATCACGATCCATGATCTCGATTTCTTAGCCATAACCGAGACCTGGCTACATAGCGCCTCAGGACCCCTACTCATGCTTGCCATTCCTGCCGGTTACACTATTATCAGATGCGACCGCAATACCAACCAAACCAAAGGAGGCGGTGTCGCACTCATCCATTAAATCTCCATAGGCATCAGAAGCTTTAACGGCCAACAAATCCCATCTGCAGACATCACGTTCAAACTTCCCATCTCCCCCAATCAAACTGCCACACTCCACCTCACATATCTACCACCCGGACCCTTATCCTCCTTCTCTGATGACATCATGTCCATCATAGCCGATAAAGCCAAAGCTAAATCACAAATCATCCTACTTGGCGACTTCAATCTTGGATACCAAGACCCGAATGACCCCTCAGCGCTTGATTTGGCTAACTCATTAACTGACCAAGGCTTCACCCATCTCATCACGGAACCCACCCACTCTAAAGGGAGAACCCTCGACTGGCTAGCGGAATCCAACTGTTGCATCAGCCTTAAGGACAGCACCCCTTGCGCATGGTCAGACCATCACACAAACCTGTTTGAAATCAAAACCACTGACCCCTGCCCCAAACAGGAACCTGCCCCAGCCACCCAGAACAAAAACAAAGGATACATCACCAAGGACAAACTACTCCCGCTCAGCCTGCCGCTCTTAAACAAAATCGCCACCACATGCACAGACCCCACAATACTAATTGACGCATACAATCAATCCATGCTCAGAGCCCCGAACGCTATTGCCCCCCTCAAACCGAGAAAACCCGAGCCCACCTTAACTCATGGTTCACCCCTCACCTAAGAGAACTCCGCAAAACTAAACGCTCTGCTGAATCCCACTGGAAAAGCCACCCATCCGACACCAATAAAGACCACCTAACCATCGCATCTCTTAACTACAAAGAAGCCATATTCCAGGCAAAGAAAGACGCATATAACGGCCGCATCATGCAAGCCAAATCCAACACCAAAGAGCTCTTCAAGATCCTCAAGGAACTTGAATCTCCCGCAACCCCTCCAGATGCCTGCATCAAAGACAGTTCCTGGTGTACTAACATTCAAGATGCACTACTTGGCCAAATCACCATGCTCCAAACCAAAATCAACGCCAAACAATCATGCCTCCAAACTGACAAGCAACCCTCTCCCACTCAGATCACCCCCTCCGGCCCCACACCAAAGCCTTTCAGCTTCTCAGCTCTCAGCACATCTGAAGTTGAAAACATCAACAAGCTTAAGCCAACCAACTGCCAAGGTGACTTATGTCCCGCCTCAACCATCAAGGATGCGGCTCACGAACTAGCCCCCTTCATCACCACGTTCATCAACAAATCCTTTAAAACAGGCATCGTCCCCAACAATCTAAAAGATGCTTGGGTCATACCTCTACTTAAAAAACCCACCTTCGACCCAAATACACCCACCAACTACAGGCCCATCACCATGGTCCCCTTCCTGCTCAAAATCCTTGATCGGGCAGCCTATCTCCAGATCCAAGAATACCTCGAATCTAATAAACTTCTCGGCCTCAGGCAATCAGGCTTCAGACCCAGGCACGGGACAGAAACAGCCCTTATTGACCTGAAAACTCAAATTGAGGACCTTAAAGATAAAGGGAAACTTGCACTGCTGCTACTATTAGACCTATCCGCAGCCTTTGCCCTTGTCAACCACTGCATCCTTTGCCAACACCTCTCCTGAACCGCAAACTTCTCAAATGCTGCCATCACCTGGATCAGATCTTTCCTTGATAACAGATCCATGCGAGTCTTCTCCACATTAGCGGCCGCTGAACCCTCACCTGTTCCCTGTGGTGTGCCTCAGGGCTCCTGCGTCTCCCCCACACTCTACAATGTGTTCACCAAACCCCTCTTTGAAATTCTTGACTATCTGGGCGTCACCTACACAAATTATGCCGATGACACCCAGATACTCATCCCTATCACTGGAGACTACTTGGCTGACACTAAATCACTGAATGACATCTATCTGGTCATACAAGCCTGGATGGCTCAACATGAGCTATGTCTTAACGACAAGACGGAGCTCCTCATCCTCGGCTCACACTACCACCTCAGCAAACTGGACCCTGCTTTCAAGTCCTTTACCATTGATGGCAACATCATCAAGGTCTCTAAAGACACCAAAACCCTTGGGATCTACCTTGACTCCACTCTGTCCCTCTCCAGACAAACCAACTCAGTCTCATCTGCCTCTGCATACACGTGCAAACTGATCACCGCGTGTCGCCCCTTCCTCTCCACATCCAATTGCATCACCTTATCATGTCCAAGATCGACTACTGCAATGCGCTCTATCTGGGTACTAGCCATCTCAGCCACCAGGCGCAACATGGGCTGGCTCTCAGTAACCCAAAGAATCTCCCCCAAAACATTGACACTTACCCACAAGTGCCTTTCCAACCAAGCTCCAACATATCTCTCCAAACGATTTGCACCTCGCACCTCCACTCGACCGCAGAGATCTACACAAGTCAACTGCCTGACCCTCCCTAAATTTAAGCGAAAGAAAGCAGGCGGCTGTAGCTTCCCTGTTCTAGCCACCAAACTTTTACTTTATATGATGTACAATGCCACCATTTTATACGCCTGCTGTAACCACAAATATGCGCCCAGATGCCTGAGGGCAAGGCGCGCTCTACAAATAAAGAAATTGAAATTGGAGCCACTGTGAGCCATCCTAGCCACACACAACATCCACAGTTATACCTCAAGATAGACTCCATCAAGGACAAAACCTGCCTCTTGCTGATCCAGTCTTGGATGTCCAGTCCAGTGCATACTTAAAGCTCAAACCCTCCAAGACCGAATTCCTACTCCTCACCAACAACACTGAACATCCAAACATTCAGACCTGGCCATCAACCATGAACCCGTAGGGCTTCACACCCGAGCTCACCTCCTGCGGCAAGTCCCTCGGGTGCCACATCGACAAACACCTCTCCTTCAATAAACACATAGCTAAGAAAACTCAGACAGCATGCTATCAGCTCTCCATCCAGCGGAAAGTCAAGCCCTTCCTCCCTCCGGACAGCTTTAGAGCCACCATTCAAGCACTGGCCCTATTCCACCTGGATGAGGGCAATGCCCTGCCCGAACGCCTCCCATCGTCCTCCCTTGTGCCCCTGAGAAGTGTCATACATACGGTGCACACCTCATCAACGGTCTACGCAGACACAACCACATCACCCCGGCCCTCATCGACCTTCACTGACTCCTACTGCACGAACAAATCACCTTCAGGTCTTGCTGCATCATCTATAAGGTAGTCGCCCTCAAGTCACCCAGCAACCTCCCTGAGAAACTCAGCATCTCTGGCAGACAGCGCACCACCAGAAGCCCAGGACACTTGCAGACTTGAAATCCGCTGCTACAAAATACAAAGGACCAGAAAACAAGCATTTTCTGCCTACTCCCCAAGACATTGGAACCTCCTCCCAGTCAGCATCAAACTTACCCCCACGCTCCTATAATTCAGAAAAGAACTCAAGACCTTCCACTTCAAGGAGTCTCTCCTCCTCAACACCTAGGCCATCACCTCGCCCCCAGCTGGTGGTGTACCCAAGGTGGCATACTGCGGCCCTTCTCCTTTGTCTTTCTGGATAAGTGTAATATCTGGGACCCCTTCCTGGGGCGAAATGGGAGGGGGAGGTGAGAAAAAGCCCAGCTTTAATGAGGGGGTAGGGTTGGATAAAGTAGATCATAAATAGAAGTGTGAACAGTACATGTGTCATTAAGAGACATCACCCCAGAAGGCATGAGCAAATCAAAGCTTTCTGTCAGTATTATGTTTAGGGTGTTATTTGTTTCCGGTCACAAGGTTGTGCTCCCAACAGGTCCAGCAGCATAACTTCAGCCAGACACATTTTTTTGTTAACATTTCTTAAGATTTTTGTATTCCCACTCTACTTGTCCACAAGCCCCACACGCCCAACACGCTGCCCCTGGAGTTGTAGTGTTTTATTTGGTGCAGGGATACTTCAAGGAGGGAAACGTAGCCCACTTGGTAACTACAATCTCTACAACAGACTTTTTAAAACCCCTTTTGCCGGGTTATATTAATCTAAATCAGAATCACAGGGGCTACCTTATAGAATAGAGATAGACGGCTTTTCATTTTTGTCTAAAAAAGGTTGGACTTTTAAAACTAAGCCTAAAATGACCCCTCCCATTTTGGACTGCTACAGTACAAGGTGTTGTTAAAGGAATTCAGAGCATTTCCATCACTTTGAAGTGACTCAATTTACTACTACATACCTTGGTAATTTGTCAACAGAATGTAATGTGTTACATAGGTTCGCTTACCTAACATAGGGATGCAGGCAGGGTGACATTAGAAGGTGGGGCCGCCTGCCTTAATGACTATGCTTGAGAGACCACCGTTGCTAGGGGAGCTGATGAAAACATGTACAGCAGCAGCACATTGTGGCAATAGATTACTTTAGGATGGAAAGAATGGGTGCACTTTCCCGTCTCGGAACGAATGGAAACGCTCTGGATTTGGGGAGTGCTCGCCCTTTTAGGCGACACCTCCCAATTGACGAAGAGTTCAAATGCACTGCAGGAGATGAAAATCACTACAGCAGAAAATATATATCAATTGGAACGCGAACGCAGAAAAGGCAGGAAGAAGCCCGTGCGTTGGAGCAGGTGAAGGTTGAGTGGGGCGTTGCTAGGCAAATGCTGGAGTGGCAAAGACAAAAGAGCCATGACTCATCATTGGCGTCTGAAGAAACGCCGCAAGCCATGGAGGCTAGTGTTCCTCATTAGCCGGCTAGTGAAATAACACCTGTACACGCCCGCGCAATATGAAAAATCTGTATTTCTGCAGCAGTCAGTTATACCCTTCGGCACACAGCTGTCTTAACAAAACATACATTGTTAGAAAAATTGCGTAACTATGCAAACATAATCCAGCAGTGACTTTCCGGAGACAGGCCGAGCTTTTGGAAGAGGAGGAGGGTGGGCCTAGGTCTATGCTATATTCTTGATATCCCCTGGAGCCTTCACCCCATTTAAACGTGACCAGCACCCCAAAAAAGCACATAAATAGCCACAACAGTTGGAAAACAAATGTCCAGACCAACAGCATCCACAAAAACAGCATGGAAACCATCAGAGACTGTCAGCAAAACCGTGCAGGATAATGGGGTTTGGGGGTGTTTTTAAAGCCCCTCACCTGGGTAAAACAGCATCTGGGGAAAAGACAGGTATTGATTGGTGCAGAGTCGGGTCAACGCTGCAACCAATGGAAAGGGACACAGAACCACCTACACAGTAGTATAAAAGGAGACATAAGGAGTGGCAGAGTGTGGGTTGTTCTGGTGAGATCAGAGGAGATGAAGGTGGAGACCAGGTCGGAGGATGAGCGGAAGAATGCAGAGCTGGAGAGAGGGTGGCAGAATTTAAGCAGAGTGGAGATGAGGTATTTGTTAAAGAGTGATACCTGTTATGTGTTGTGTAATGTCGGGGAGGTTGCAGGGGGTGTGTAGAAAGTGAGGGGGGAGATAGCATGGGAAGTGGGTGAGTACTAGTTTGAGTAAGAGGGAGTGGTCTTTGGGAGAGAGTAGGGAAAGCACAGAGGCGTGTGAGAAAAGTGCAAAACAGAAGTGGTGAGGTGGGTGCAAGCATAGTAAGAGAGAATTTATTGGGAGGGTAAGCAGGGCACTATATCCCTGAGGGGGTGGTAAGTAAGGGCGTGTATAGAGAGATGTGAGGGGATAGGAGGAGTAGTAGTATTAGTAGTGCAGAGAGAGTATTAGTGTGAAGGAGGGAGTAGTAGTGCAAAAGGGGAATAGTTATGTGGAGGAGGGGAGTAAGAGGGAGCAATGAGATCAGAAAGACAGTAGTAACAATGGAGGGTGGAGGTAGGTGATGAGAGACAGGCATCATAGGGACAGGGGAGAGAGATGTAGAAAGGAGAGAAGAGGGATGAGGAGAGTGGTAAGGAGAAGATGTGTGCTTGAGGCTCGGAAGGCATATCCATAGACCATTCTATAGTCCTTACATCATTGACAGTTTAGGGACAGTTTAGTAATTCCCTGAGGGAGATTAGATGGATAAGACGTTTGCCTTTAGGCAATTCTAGTAAGTATGACAACATATTAGACAGTACGGGGTACCATTTGCAGAGACAAAACAGGGACACCTGGGTTAGGGAGGAGATGCCAAAGGTAACAAGAGAGAAAGAGGCCTTAGCGTGCCCATACTAACACGCTTCTCCAGCACAGTGCAGTTGATGAATCCATCTGCTTGTCCTATTAATGAAATAAACTTGTATTACCATCAAACCAATCTGCTTATAGCTGCAAAACCTCTGTTAGTACCCATTAAAAACCCTTAAACTCTCTTGCAGACTCAGTTCATTCATCTGCCATCTGTGACAATCTGCTACAACGCTTACCCTCCAGATTCATTCAAGATTCCAGATCCGTTCTACTATCATTTTCATGAAAGTGGAAAGGATAGCTACCGTAAAAATTACAATGAAGACAACAGCAACAATAATATGCAACAGCAACAATAATATGCATATCTCAAGTTGGACAACAGTTGCAAGGTTTTGCCACATATATGAATTGGTGTTTGAAGTTCCTCTTCTAGTCACATACAAATCTTAGGCTATGGTAACAGGTGTGGCAGAGGGGCCATCTGGGGGCCCAGGTATGGAGTCCCTGACTAATTGCAGGGCTTTACAGGGCCAGGAGATGGCCTTGTGACCGGTATGCACACTATCATCATTTAAGGCTCTTCAGTTTCTTTAATCCATCAATGGTTTTCAAGCAAGAGAAAGTTGTTTAATCTCTTTGTACAAGGGGACCAACAGCCGAACGCCATTCATCTGCAATTCCATATTGAATCAATCAATCATCAATATGGAGTTGCAGAGGAATGACACTCTGTGGATGGTCCCCTTGTGTAATATATTCATGCTGCTTTTATGTCTGCACATATATTGTGCATTGTCATTTCAAAATTAAGAAGATCTAAAAAAACAAAAGGGAAACTTAAGAGTAGAATACTCACCAGTACCCCCAAATGTTTGCAAATAAGTGCAGCAATAATATAAGCAGTTTGATTGTGAGGAATGTAATAAAAAGAAAACAAACTAAAGAGAGGACCATCACACAGAAATGGGGGAATGGAAGCACCTAAAGGTCACACACAGTCTGGACAAGGTGGTGTATGCAACCTGATCCAAGTGATAGACACTAGGTGACAACACCTTGGACACAAAGACAATTGACTAATTGTAATCACAAGACTGTTGTTCTATCACTTGTCTTTGGAATAAGAACTATCCAGAGAAAAACATATGAAAAGACAATACTAATGGAGTAAAGAAACAATATTATGAATACAACATTTACCATACACTTTACAACACTCTGTGGAGAGAAAATAGGATTTTGATAGTTTTGTATGGTCTCAGTAGTATAGAAAACTGAGGAGCTGGACAATAACTAAGAAAAATATTGACATGAAGGAACAGGCACTGATCTTCCATACAGAAGGCCACACAAAGGGATTGAACAAGAGAATTGAATGGCATCAGGTGACTCCAAGGAGATAACATTTTAGGAAATGTTCAGGACATACTTTAAGGATTTTGTTTCTACAAGACGCCTGCACATTTTCTTCTGTAAGCAGGTGACATCACACAAGAGTACATAATGTCTCGAGTACTAAAAAAAACTAGGAACAAAGAACGCATCTAATGTAACCTACAAAAAGCAACAGATAGCCACTACAAAAAAGTCAGGGAAAATGGATGTCACCCACTAAAGGACAAAAAGCAAGTTTTTTATGGTTTTCATAGAAATATTGTACATTCATAGGAAATTGAAGGGTCTACTAAGGAGTAAAGTATACAAATAATTTTTTACATGGCGCAGTTGGAACTACATTTCTCAACAACCAGACGTATCAGAATGTTACCAAGCAAGTCACCAGAATATTATGCTATGTGCACATCATCACTCAACACAAATTTCCCAGTGTTTCAACATCCTTCCCACGCTTCCTGAAGCAACTGTATGAAGAAGACCGGTGAGACAAGAGGCCATTTAGAGAAGTCTGCTTAAAGAGTGATGTGAGCATGTATTAATTAATATTACTATAGCCTTATTTTCTAGTTTAGGACTTATTGAATTAAAAATAGGAACAATAAAGAGGGTGTGTACCTGTTAAACCAATATCCACATTGAGAAGAGAACAGGGCTATGTAACTTAGGATAATAGCTGAATACAAAACAACAAGAGAATTACAGCCAGGCTGTCTTATGATACTTCTGGTTTATAGTGGCATCAAGGTAATTAAGTCTTACAATTCACTACTGTGAATGTGGTTGGTAAAAAAGATGGCCACAAGGACCCCGAAAAAGGATGGGATAGGTAAGGAGAAACACTCTTAGCTATAATAAAATCAATGCTAATATTTCTATGTGGGAGACCTAATGGCATTTCTTGTATATTGTCCACACAGAATCAATGAATCAAAAACAAACAACAGGAATTATAACTGGGAGACAGGGATTCATCTGAACTGATGTGATAAAACAATATTTAAGGTAAATGACTGGGGGTGATTTAAATTTAGTAGATCATAAAAGAAAGACAAAGCACAGGAGAGATCGCCTTTCTCCCTCATTTTCCTTCCGACTAAAAAAAAGGGGGGCTGCTAGGCAATAGCAGGTCCAAGGAGGACAAATCAATGATAAATAAAAATGCACAACCTCTCATCTAGACTGTGGAAAGCTATAATATAGACTAATGAGAAATATGCAGTAGTACACAGATGACAATCCGAAAACGTTACTCAATTTAGGGACTACTGTATTCAGAGTCCAGATTCCTGTTTCCTCCATATTTGTGGGGCATTCTGTTCTACAGGAGGCGATCCGTGCAGTTTTTACAGCCCCAACATTTCTTGTCCTTCTTATGCTTTTACACGAAGCAGGGTGCATTGGTATCCCTGACCACACCTCCCTATGACCTGCCTTTGGCTTCACCTTTCAGTCCTTTTCCATCCATCGAGGTCAGCACCTGCACCTGCCTGTAGGCTAAGCTTATTTTAGAGGAGAAGGCTGGCAGGCGTATTAAGTAAAGGGAACTCTGGACTAGGAGCAGAGTAGTCCATATGGTGAGTTTCTATCTTACTCCTACGTTCGTCCCCTTTCCTCTATACATCTGGAAGATTCCCAAGAAAGTTTCTGCATGAAGAGAGGATGGTTCTCTTGGTTTAGTTGAAGAGATTTCTGAAGGCCGCTTGTTTCAAATAAGCATTCAATCTTGGGCTCCGATGCAGACAACAGGTGCTATGGAGATGAGGGAGCAAATGTCTGGTGTCTGGAATTTCAGGAATGCCCAGTAATTGCGGGGAGAAGAATAACACAAATGTGTGTATGCTATCCAATGGTGTCAGGAGTGTATCTTCTAAAGAGTCTATCCCCTTGTCTCGCCCTTAAAACAAATAGAGGCCACTTCTTGTTCTGCAAGGAGGAAACCAGGTCCACCTGGTGTAGGCCCCAAGAAGCAAAGAGAACTTGAATGACCCCTGATTCAGCTCCCATGCATGATTGGCTGCTGCTTGGTTTCTTAGGCAGTCTACATTGCTGTTTTTCACACCTGGCATATGTACTGCCGAAGAAAAGTGCCCTGATGAGTAACTCCTTCGAAAATCTCCACTGCTAGCAGAGTAAGGGGTTTGGATGGTGTAGTGCCCCGTTTGTTTATGTAGAACATTGATGTTGAATTAGTCTTAATTCTAGGGCATTTATGCGGTTCAGTTTTGACCAGAAATAAACAATTTGGCAATGTCGCAGTATAGCACCACATCCAAGGAGTGCAGAGTCTGTGGTATTCACAACCGGAGATACAGGTTCCACAAAGGGCATGCGCAGAGCTAAGAAGGTTGGATCGGACCACCAGACCACGTCCTGTTGCTTATATTGTGTAATTGGACTAGTTTGAGATTGAGTCTCTTTGGCTTGGGTGCCTTACCTCCTAACACCCAACTGTGTCATTATGCGCAACTTCTGCCGAGCCAGCGTGATCGCCCGATGCTTGAAGCCATGAGGCCCAAACATTTCTGGAACCACCATGCACACATTCAAGGAGTCCCAAGGAGCAATGAGCATGTTGAATGAATGCATGATATTCTCTATACTTTAACACAGACCCTGGCGCAATCCACATTTCAAAGGAAGCATGTAAAAATCAGGTGCTGAGTGCCCATTAATGCAGAACGCCCCCAATTCACTGAAAGTCTAAGTCAAAAAGAAGGTCCAGTAACATCTGAAGGTAAATCTCTGCCATTTTAGGGGACTGTGATTACACAAGTCAGTCATCCAGGTACAGGTACACATGATCACCCTGGAGTCAGAGAAATCCTGTGACCCCTGCCATCATTTTCATGAATACTTGTGAGTACTCGCTTTGGGTAGTGTGAGTCCCCATTAAAAAATGTGGAACTTTTCTGTGTGCAGGGCACATGTAGATGTGCAAGTAAGCATCCTTCAGATCTACAGCAGGGAGACAGTATATGTGCCATGGAACAGGCTAGATCTGTGCCAGGGTGATCATCTTGAAGCTTTCAATGGGTAAGTACAGAAGGATGACCGCCAAATCCAGAATGGTTCAAAGGCCTGCCAGATTTATTTTTAGCACCGTAAAAAGGCGATCGTTGTAACTCTGGCCTCTTTCTTAGAGAGGAACCTTCTCTATTGTCCTCATTTAGACGAGTTTCTCGATTTCTTCCCATAGGAGGGTGGGCCAACCCGCAGAGGGGAGGTGGAGGGAGTGGAAACCAGAAACCTCTGCTTGCCCATGCAATAGGGTCAGTAGCCTGATCCTGTCATGAAGGAATGGGGTGGGCTCTCAGCCTGGGCTGGGAGGCCTACCAATGTGGAAGCCAGAGCCAGTCTGACCCAAGAAAGGGAAGGTGGCAGCTGAGAGGGCACCTGTCACGGTGGCCTGAAGAGACAACAGCCATACAAGAGCCACTCAAGGAGTGCCAAGCATCAGTGCACTCCAACTGCCAGCACAGCACCATGGTACCGCTCTGCGACATGGAAAAAAAAACCTAACCGAGTCTAAGTGTGTGTGCGGAATACTGCCATCCACTCTTTAGAGCAACTGTGCTCACCTTCACTAGAGTCGTAGAGCAGATACTCAGCATAAACTGTAATCCACGTTAGACAAGCCAACTGCTTATCTGAGCGGTTCCTTAACAAAGACTACCATACCAAGGACTTAACCCCTCACACGAAATGGAACCTTTACAAATAATGGGCCACCATTGACGGGACATGGCAAAAATACATGTAAAAGAGGTTAGATCCCCCATACATATGCTTCTGTAACACCTCCTGAGGGGAGGCAGGGAAGGATTGGCCCAGGAGAAACAAAGGAGGCAGGAGGGGTGAGGATAGAAGGGACAACAAGAAGGTGTATTTAGTTCAGGCAAGGTCAGAGAAGGAGGAGGCAGCAGACCGGGAGACCAGAAGGAGGAAAGACATTTTAATGGAGCATGGAGGCGGTATATAGAAAAGGTGAGGTATTGGTTGGTGAAAGCAAGTGGTAGCTTAGCGGGGAGAGAGAGTAGAACAGCAGGGAAAGGAGTAGAACCACTGTGTTCAAGATGGGATGTCACCTAGATTGTTCCCAAAGGAAGTCTAGATATAGATATAGAATGCTTTTTTTTTTTTGACATCGAGGAACTTTTTGGAACAGATATCATATGCTTGTACCTTCGCGACCTGTTATTGTTTGTTCCTTGTAGTTTTGGTTCTGGCCTTGTGTATTGTATTCCTTTGTCTATTGGTTTAAGACTTGTCGCATGAGTGTAGGCCACGGAGACACTGAGTTCCTCTACTCCGTCTGTAAATTTTGAGAAAAAAACACAACAGTGCCTACACTTCTTTGAGCTAAAGTAGATAAATAAAGAATTCCAAACAACCGTTGTTTCTGATGAAAATAATTCTTTGTTTATTTTTTGCTTTGATAAAGGTAAAGCCCTTCTTGGATGACACGTGTTTCGGCGACTGCGCCTTTCTCAAATCCGGGCTATTCATATTGAGACCAATGAAAGAAACAGAAAAATTAAATACATATGTAACTTGCAACTCAATTATTTCACACATACTAAAAAATGTGACTTTCTTGTGTTTAACCCCACACCATGAATCTCCAGAAACCATGCTTGTAACAATACATGACACCTCGTGCTTTCTAGGTAAAAACTATATTGTGTGCGTGTGTCAGTGTTGCAGGGCCAAGGGAGGGTGGAAACAAAGTTCTTTTTATTGTTATTGTATTGTTGACCTGTATACTATTTAAAGATATTCTATCTATGTCTCACTCTTTGTAAAATACCAGAACTGCCATCATCTTGGTACCTGACACTCATAGTACTGTACAATCACAGTTCTTACCCTTTTTAGTAAGGTTGCAGTTCACCCAATGTAGTGTAATTTTGCCTTTTACATCCTGGGTTCAATCCCACCTACACAAAAAAGGCATAGATGTTTGTTTACAACCATATATTAACATTAGGATTAAATTTGTCATTATTCAAAAATCAGCGTTATAACTTGGCTTGGCTCCATGTTTGTGTGCTCTTTGAAAAAAATATGTGATCAGGCTGTTGCCACCACTAGTGTTAATGAGCATATACAAAATGATTGTATTTATATATATAAATCAGGCTGTTGCCATCTCTAGTGTTGGTAAGCATATACAAATCTTACGTGCATTGTACCAATGCCTCTACACAAAGGCCTGTTTTGATCGTTCTGCCGGCTCCTGATCGCCATGTACCCCTCATGTCACGCGTAATCCGAAAAAGCGCCCATTTCCTTGCTGTCTTTGTAAAAAAAGACGGCAAATACAATCTCCTAGCACGATTCTAAAACGTGCCTGCAGCCGTGGGTGGGCTTCCCACCTAATCTCAGGACTTAGCTACAAATTCATTTGCTCCTGCTCCAAGCGTCGGGTTCCTTCTCTCCTGATGATCACTGTATGTTAAAGGAGCATTATTCCCAAGTCCCTCCTCGCTTTACTCGCCACCAAATTGGCAGCCATATTTTGGGATACCTTCCCATGCTTTGCTTGGTAACGGGTTACCATGAACCCTTTCTTCCTGTATTGTGCTCGTAGTAATTATATTTCAGTAATAACGGCGGCCATATTTTGGAATGCCTTACCCTATTTAGCTTGGTAATTAACATGTAGCTTTGCCGAGGAATATTGCTCTAATATTGGTCCTGTTGGGCACTAGTTAATTCTAAAAATCCTGCATGTGATTAATGTTGTTTGTTAGTCGTAGGAATTACTTAATTCCGATGTGAACCTGTTTCCAAAGTGAAGGATTGTGGGTAATGTAGTTTCCCCCAAAAAATAATAAAAGTTGATATTTTTACTTTTAGTCGTTTTGTCAGTAGTTCGGCTCATACCTAGTAACCAAACCTCCCTTGTGCATTCATCCATTCGTTGTCATGGTACAGGTTCATAATTGAAAAAGTTGTCACTTATTATTGTCTTCTCAAAGAAAATGAACCATCTCATTGTCTGAGTTTAACCCTTGTTCTACCGCTTTGAAGCGGCAAACGAGTCTGGCTTCTTCCTGCCGCAAACGTAATTCTTGATCACCTCCACGTTTGCCCATTTTTATTTTCTTCAGGCCCACAAATCTGATGTCTTTTTTGTTTTGTAGTTGATGATTATTTTGCCAATGGTGGGACAATGGAAGATTTTTGTCTTGGCTTCCAATTGCAGATAAGTGTTCTCTGATTCTCGTTCTTAGCTCTCGAATGGTACTTCCAATGTATATTAGATTACAGACAGGTAATCCATATATTTCCTTCCAAAAGTACACAAGACCTTTGAGACCATTCCAGAAGGAAGACCAATCATGAGTGGCTTAGGATGGGCGACCGAACCATTGGCGGAATATATTGATAATGTAATAAGACCAGAGGTAACCAAAATCAAGGCATATTTAAAGGATACAACAGTTGTTATCAAAATATTAGAAGGAATCCATTGGCAAGACACCTACATGTTAGCGACATGGGATGTTAAGACATTGTACATATCTATTGGACATCAATTAGCACTCGATGCAATAGATTATACTTTCAAGGACAAGTCTGCCTCTCACTTCAATTATGCATGCATGTTGAAAGAAATGCTTTTGGCCACTTCGGAGAGCAACATTTTTATTTTTGATAACCAATTTTATCGCCAAATTCGTAGGGTTGCTATGGGTGTTAAATACGCCCCAGCCTTAGCTAATATAGTGATGGGAATGTTTGAGGACCTGTTTATTTACCAGCTGCAAGGATTTAAAGAGAAGATAATAAAATGGTCAAGATACATCGATGATG
Organism: Ambystoma mexicanum; assembly: GCF_040938575.1. NCBI lineage: Eukaryota > Metazoa > Chordata > Amphibia > Caudata > Ambystomatidae > Ambystoma > Ambystoma mexicanum. Next base: position 83,343,812 of record NC_090933.1, read on the forward strand.
TACTAATTGTTTGGAATGGAACTGCGGAAGAATTGGACTCCTTACTACATCAAGTCAACCAGAATCAATATGGCTTAGAGTTTACTGGACTAAGTAGCCGGTCTGAAATAAGCTTTTTGGATCTAACAATCTATGTAGCCAATAACCAACTACACACTAAAACTTACAGAAAAGACACAGAGGTGAACTCCACACTTTTTGCAACCAGCTGCCACCACCAACCAGTCATTTTGAACATTCCTAAAGGAGAATTCATTTGTGCCAAAAGAAATTGTACTGAACTTGTAAATTTTGATAAGTAATGTTATCTACTATCGGAATGTTTTACAGTTAGGGGGTACCTGTCATGATCTCTGCTTCCAAAAGGTCAGGGTTTTCCCAACTCCCTTGGAAGCAGATCCATAACCCAGGTTCCGAGTGCCAACCAGTCCTAATTGGGACCTTTTGGACCCAGTCCTGGCGCCAGTGGCACCAGGCTCATAAATATGCCCAGTCCCAGCGCTGGAAGCGCCGGGCTCATGATGCTTGGGTGGACTTACCTGCGGCAGACCATGCTGCTTACTTGCCTGCCAGTTGAGCCTCTGATCCTCTTCTGTTTGGAACTACTTTTCCTGTTGGGTGGGGCTGGAGCCACTCCCTAGATTCAGAACACTGGAACTCTTCTGGAAGGCAGGAACTCTTTTCTTACCAGGAACTCTTTTCTTACTTAGGCGTGGCTGTGGAAGGAGACACCTAAGCACTACAGGAGGCTATTTAAACCACACCCGGTGGATGAATCTTGCTTTGCGTTATTCTGCACCCTCTGCAGCAGAACGCTCATCGTGTCTTCTGCATCCGGTCCTGGGCCTAAGGAAAAAGGCTTACCATCCTGAATCCAGTCTTCAGCAACACCTATAAAGACAAGAAAGAACAAGTTAGCATTCCGGCATCTGAAAGGCAAAGGCTTACCTACTCTTCGTGCGCTCCGGAGGTCTTCACACTGCATTCCGGCATCTGAAAGACAAAAGCTTACCAACTCCTCGCACGCTCCGGAGGCCGTCGGCGCTGCATCCCGCATCTGAAAGACAAAACAAGGTGCGTTTAAAGACATTGGGGAACTTTAATACTCACGTGCCATTACTCCTTTCCACATCTAACCCAGTGGGTATCCCGGCACCCTGCAGCCGCTCCGAACTTGTATCTGCAAAATAAAAAGACAGTTAGAGCGCTTCGTGAAGCTGGCAACAAGCGCTTACTTACGTACGTGCTTCCAGGCGCTTCTATCCATCACACGGGCTCCATCTTCAACTCACTTCAGCCCGTCATCCGCCATCGCCGGAACCCTGCAAAACAAGAGACATCATTATTAAAGACTTTAAAGACATTTGAGTTACTCGAAACTTACTGTTCGTGCAGTAAACGACGGACAGCAGTCCTCTGAAGTCAAGAGGCCTGCGCTACCTATCCAGTGAAGAAACTGGTTACAGCACCCTGCCCCGAGGCAGATGGAGAGCTCGGCATTCACTTACCCAAGACATCTTACTCTGCACGTCAGGCATACAGGGCACAGAGGTCCAGCCCAAAGAGCCAACCGGGTGCTGCACATCACCTTTGAAGATACGGTAGTCGCCCAGTCAAGACCGGCGCCTCTGCGAGAATCAGGTGAGCGTTACAGAACGCAAAGCCTACCGCAAAACTCTCGCCCAGGCGCTATGGAAACCTCGGATACTGACCACCTAGCCCGGTTACTTCGGGAACTAAGGGCAGAAGTGCATGCAGCTCGTCAGGAAACGAACGCTCTAAGAAGGGAACTAATTATTTCCAAGGAGAGAACAGATGATCTTGCTAGACAATTGCTACAGTCACAAGCCGGACAGACCCCGCTACCCGCATCAGGGGCAAATCTTCCTTCAACATCCTCTATGAATCCAGTGCAGATCAACCTACCTGGGAATGTACCTCTGGCTCCGCCCGAACGATTTTCTGGGGACCCAAAGAGGTTTACGGTATTTATCAATCAGTGCCGGTTGCACTTCTTATGCCGGCCAGCAGCCTTTCCAACTGATCAAGCTAAAGTAGCTTTTGTACTTTCGTACCTTAGTGGCAATGCGGCAGACTGGTCGATCCCTCTAGTCAATCAAGATGATCCGGTTCTCCATGATTTTCAAGCCTTTCAGCTTAATATGGAAAAACTGTTCGCAAGACATGCACAGGGGCAGGCCTTGGACAATGAGCTTCTTTCGTTGCGACAGGGTAATCAAGACCTTTTGGCTTATATTGCATCTTTCAATAGACTAATAGTGGAAACTCAATGGCCTGAGGACAAAAGGATTACGCTGTTTTATAGAGGTCTACGTGGAGAGCTCAAAGACGTTTTAGCCCAAGTAGTGAATCCCCCACAAGACTGTTCGGATTATATAGACTTGGTCGTTCAAATAGATCACAGACTGCAGAACAGGAAGGCCGATCGTTCCAAGTTTGATGCTCGAGTATTTTCAAAACCGCCAACTCCTTCCAAAGGAGTAGACTCCGGGGAACCCATGCAAATAGGGGGTCTGAAAGGTCCTCTAACACAAAGGGAGCGGGAAAGGAGAAAACACTTGCAATTATGCCTATATTGCGGAAACTCAGGGCACTTTCTTCGAGACTGTCCGGTGAAACCTGCCAAGAAGGCAGTAGGAGCTGCAGTTACCACAGTTACAAACTCTGAGCAGGGAAACGACCTCGCCCGACAAGAATAGAGGTCCTCTTGCCGAGCGTGAAAACCAGTTCCGTGACCTTGCATTTCGTGATACCTATGGTCCTCATTAGCCCTGATAATCCGGATCGATTACATGCAATTGAAGCTTACGTCGACAGCGGTGCCATCGGCAATTATGTGGATCATGAAATGGTTTTGAGGATGAATCTAACTCTTTGTCCCAAGGCTGTAAAGGACGTCATTACTACGGTGGATGGTACGGAGATAGCCTCCGGGCCAGTAACGCATACCACTCAAGAGGTGACGCTAGTAAGTCAAGATGGACACCATGAGAAGATCGTGTTCGATGTGATCAAGGCCCCTCAGTTCCAGATTATTCTAGGAATACCTTGGTTAGAGAAACACAATCCTCTGATCGATTGGCGAGCAAGAACGGTCCAGTTTCCAGAATGTGTCTCTACTTGTCACCCTCCACCTGGTGTTGCACTGGCAGCAATTTCTTCAGAGACTCCCCAGTTACCTCCCGAATACCTAGAATACCAAGATGTTTTCCGGAAGGAGCAGGCTAACTCTCTACCTCCTCATAGGTCTTATGACTGCCAGATAGACCTGATACCTGGATCTACTCCTCCTTGTAGTAGAATTTATGCCCTCACCGAGCCTGAGAACCTTCACCTTCGACAATACCTGGATCAATACCTGGCAAATGGGTTTATTCGTCCTTCCAAGTCCCCTGCCTCTTCAGCTTTGTTCTTCGTTCCAAAAAAGGAAGGAGACCTTAGAACTTGTATCGATTATCGCTCCCTGAACCAGATCACCGTTAAGAATAGATATCCGTTACCTTTGATCCCTGAACTCCTGGACCAAGTCAGAAAAGCATGCATATATACAAAGCTGGATCTTAGAGGAGCTTACCACTTGGTACGAGTAAAAGAGGGCGATGAATGGAAGACGGCCTTCCGCACCAAGTATGGGCTATTTGAATATCAGGTCATGCCCTTCGGACTTTGCAATGCCCCGGCCGCCTTTCAATATTTTATGAACAATGTCCTCAGAGAGCTCATAGATGTGTGTGTTGTTGTTTACATCGACGACATTCTCGTTTATTCTTCATCGGAATCTGAACATCGGAAACACGTGAAAATGGTCCTCGAAAGATTGCGTCAACACAAACTTTTCGCTAAGTTGGAAAAATGTGTTTTCAACGTGACTGAAGTTGAATTCTTGGGATTCATATTATCACCTGGCGGAGTGCGTATGGATTCAAAGAAGGTCGATGCAGTTCTCAAATGGCCATCACCATCCTCCGTAAAAGGTGTGCAAAGCATGTTAGGCTTCGCTAACTTTTACCGCAGGTTTATCCCCGAGTTCTCTCGAATAGTCCAGCCCATCACTGCCTTGTTAAAGAAAAACAAACGTTTTGAATGGTCTACCGAGGCGGAACAAGCTTTCCAGGATTTGAAGACTAAATTTATCTCTGCACCAATCTTAAAACACCCTCGCCCCGAACTCCCCTACATCGTGGAAACTGATGCTTCAAGCCTTGCCATGGGGGCAGTTCTATCACAAAAGGACCCGGTAACCAATCATTTGCATCCCGTGGCATTTTGGTCCCGCAAATTCTCGCCTCCTGAAGTCAATTACACGATTACTGACAAGGAACTTCTGGCTATCAAGTCTGCCTTTAAGGCTTGGCGGCATTATCTGCTGGGGGCCCGACACACCGTTACTGTGATTACGGATCACCGAAACCTGCAATATTTGAAAACCGGAAAAGCCCAATCCTCTAGACAACTCCGTTGGGCATTATTCTTTGCCGAGTTTGACTTCATAATTACCTATCGACCTGGTACAAAGAACGGTAAAGCCGATGCCCTTTCTCGGATGGGAGTGGAAGAACACTTGATCAACCCTAAACCTGTACCAATCATTCCCGAACAAAGAATTCTGGGTGTAATCGCCACAGAATCCATAGAGGAAGTTAAGGATAAAGCCAGGCAACTTGTAACTCCAGCAGACATACAGAATTGGTATCTGCAGGGAAAGGACTTTGCAGTAAAGGACAACTTATTGTATTTCCAAGAACGATTATACCTACCCAGCACAGATTTACAGAAAAAAGTAATCTCTTGTTATCACGACTCTTTAATGGAAGGTCATCCCGGTATAGCCAAGACCTCAGAAAAGATCAAGCGCTACTTCTGGTGGGCGTCTTGGAAAAAAGATATCAGAGACTTTATAATGTCCTGTGGAGTATGCGCCCAAAACAAGAGTCAAAAGGAAAGACCAGCAGGCCTCTTACGCCCTATTGACATCCCACCTCGCCCTTGGCATACGCTTTCTATGGACTTCATCACCGATCTACCTCCATGCTCTGGATACAATACGATTCTAGTAATCGTGGACTTATTCTCCAAGATGGCGCATTTCATTCCGCTCAAAGGCTTGCCAACAGCAGCAACTCTGGCCCGAGAATTTCTCGAAAACATCGTCCGACTGCACGGTTTTCCTTCGGTTCTAATTTCGGATCGAGGTAGTCAATTTATTTCTCATTTTTGGCGAAGTTGCTGTCGGTCGGCTCAAATTGATGTGAGACTATCGACCAGTCACCACCCTCAGACCGACGGACAAACCGAGAGGACCAATCAAACTCTGGAACAGTATTTACGCTGCATGCTGCAACAAACTGAAAAAACTTGGAAAGATATCCTTTGGATAGCCGAGTATGCCTACAATAACTCTGTCCATTCGGGAACTGGGAAAACCCCGTTTTTTCTTTTGTACGGCAGTCACCCTCGAACCTCGGAGTTGGATCCCCTCCAAGATCTTGAAACACCAGCAGTAGACTACCTGCATTCTACAATCACCCAAGCCTTTAAGGAAGCTGTTTCTCACCTTCAAAGGGCTAAAGAACAATACAAGAAAGGAGCAGATCAACATCGGAAGGAAGCCCCTCACTATCAAGTAGGGGATCAAGTCTGGTTATCCACCAAATATCTATCTCTAAAAGGGCCACGCACATTCAACCCAAGATACCTTGGTCCCTATTCCATCACTACCATAGTAAACCCAGTAGCGGTCAAGTTGGACTTGCCCCCGCACATGAAGATACATCCGGTCTTCCACGTCTCTCTATTAAAACCCGTGCAACCTCAAACCCGACTAACCAAATCTCCAAAACCTATCCTAGTTGATGGAGAACTCGAGTTTGATGTCAAAAGCATTCTGGACTCCAAGATCTCCAAACTATTCTACCTAATTGACTGGAAAGGCTACGGCCCCCAAGAGAGATCCTGGGAACCTGCTGAATATGTCCACGCTCCTCGCCTAATCAAAAGATTTCACCGAACATTTCCTGACAAGCCAAAACCCCCAGAGAAGCCCGGTTTGGGAGGGGCCTTGAGGGGGGGTACTATCATGATCTCTGCTTCCAAAAGGTCAGGGTTTTCCCAACTCCCTTGGAAGCAGATCCATAACCCAGGTTCCGAGTGCCAACCAGTCCCAATTGGGACCTTTTGGACCCAGTCCTGGCGCCAGTGGCACCAGGCTCATAAATATGCCCAGTCCCAGCGCTGGAAGCGCCGGGCTCATGATGCTTGGGTGGACTTACCTGCGGCAGACCATGCTGCTTACTTGCCTGCCAGTTGAGCCTCTGATCCTCTTCTGTTTGGAAGGCGATCAGGAGCCGGCAGCTCGATCAAAACAGGCTTTTGTGTAGAGGCATTGGAGCAGTGCACGTAAGATTTGTATATCCTTACCAAAACTAGAGGTGGCAACAGCCTGATTTATATATATATAAATACAATCATTTTGTATATGCTCATTAACACTAGTGGTGGCAACAGCCTGACCACATATTTTTTTCAAAGAGCACACAAACATGGAGCCAAGCCAAGTTATAACGCTGATTTTTGAATAATGACAGATTTAATCCTAATGTTAATATATGGTTGTAAACAAACATCTATGCCTTTTTTGTGTAGGTGGGATTGAACCCAGGACGTAAAAGTCAATAATAGGACGGCAAAATTACACTACATTGGGTGAACTGCACCCTTACCAAAAAGGGTAGGAACTGTGATTGTACAGTACTATGAGTGTCAGGTACCAAGATGATGGCAGTTCTGGTATTTTACAAAGAGTGAGACATAGATAGAATATTGTTAAATAGTATACAGGTCAACAATATAATAACAATAAAAAGAACTTTAATTCCATCCTCCACCCTTCCTTGGCCCTGCAACACTGACACACGCACACAATATAGTTTTTACCTAGAAAGCACGAGGTGTCATGTATTGTTAAAAGCATGGTTTCTGGAGATTCATGGTGTGGGGTTAAAACACAAGAACGTCACATTTTTTAGTATGTGTGAAATAATTGAGTTGCAAGTTACATATGTATTTCATTTTTCTGTTTTTTTCATTTGTATCAATATGAATAGCCCGGATTTGAGAAAGGCGCAGTCGCCGAAACACGTGTCATCCAAGAAGGGCTTTACCTTTATCAAAGCAAAAAATAAACAAAGAATTATTTTCATCAGAAACAACGGTTGTTTGGAATTCTTTATTTATCTACTTTGGCGCAAAGAAGTGTAGGCACTGTTGTGCTTTTTCTCGAGATATAGAATGCGTTTTGACTTTATACCAACACCAATAGACTAGCACCAGTCCTGGGTTGAGGGAAGCCTGGGTTAGGGTAGGACTGCCCATTCCTCGGTGTGTTGCTAAATTTGAAAGAAAGCCCTTGCACCTCATCTGAGCAGTGGTGCATTCTTGGGGCCATCTGTGCCATCCCTGACAAATTCCCAATTGTCTGAGGTGGTGGTCCTCCAAGTATCGATGTGGAGAGGTAGCCATGGCTCACACAGGAGTGCTGTAGGGACTGGAACTGACCTCACTTTGACGGTATACGGAGGGCGCTGAAGTGATTCCAGCTCCACAGTCATATTATAGTCCTTTGTTTTTCTTTTGGGGTACAGGGGGATCTATCCATCTTGTTCTCTTTTCAGCCTTGGAGGCCCCCTAAAACCTAAAAATTATAGACATCAGGACTCTGACCTATAAACCCCCACTGGTCAAAAGGATATGGGCCTTGTCAGCACAGAAGTGATTAAGCCATCAGAGTGCTCACCTTCTTTTTGTTAAGCTCCCCATGGTTGGATCCATGGAAGAGGGTTTTGCCATCAAAAGGTATGTCCAAAGCTTTCCCTTGAACCAATTTGATACATTTTGTGGTGACTAACCATGCTTGTTTACAGACATCAACCCCAATGGCAATTTCTCTTGCCAACATATCAACATGCTCCCATGTCACTTCTAATAGCTCTTGCACAATGACACTGGTTTCTGCTGGCTCACCTTTAAATTGTTCCAGCGGTAGGTATCTCAAATTTGGAGAGTTCCCGCCACAGCTGTTAGATGGCGGCTGCTAGAAGGGCCTCTCCATGTGACTGTCAACTGTACAGCTGAGTTGGCGAAAAATATCATGCCAGCTACTTCTACAGCTTTGTCATCTTTACTGAGAACTTGTGCTGTGGATGAAGGTACAGAGTACATTGTAGTCACAGCCAGAAATAACGAGGATGGTTGAAGCAAGTCCCAAGAGAGACTTCATAAGATGTGAGGAGCTGGTAACAAGCATCTATTCTTTTGTTGGCTAGTGTTATGGAATGGGGGCTTACCCAAACTTTCCAAGACTCAGATGGTCCATCAAGTTCGGGAATAGGCAACGAAGATGAAACCAAATGGGCAGTATTCCAGCAATAACACCTGCTTTGGATAGGGGAGTTTCGAGAAGTGGAATCTTGAGAAAAGACAAGAGGCCCATCAATGTGTTGAGGAAATCCTCAGCATGAGCTTTCACATCCCTTCATCCTTTGTTGGATCCCCTCATCTGGAGAGAGGGGAAATGTGGGAGAGGGAGGTGGGAGAGGGAGGTGGGAGAGGGAGGTGGGAGAGCGTTGGTCAGAAATCCCCTAGACCATGGACCTCAGACTTTTTTGGTATTTGTGTGCAGGAAGCCAATGGTGCCTCTGCCGCAAAAGCCTTCACAGGTTCCTGTGGCTGATGAAGCACTTTTTGGAACAGATCTTTAAAGTATAGGCATACGACTAGGTTTCTATGGAGCTTGGCTGCCGGGACAGCATTGCCAACCAGGGGTCGATAGTCAGTTGTAGTATAAAGGAGATAAGGTAGGTGCCATTGATGAGGTCGAAGGCAAGGACTTCCTCATCAGAGAGGACCAGTCTACCCAGGTGGAGGAATTATCTCTGCCCAAAGAAGCACTGGGAGTTGATCTAAGCTGCTGCTCTGTGGAGAGCGTATACATGTCCACTACTGTGATGCTGTTGCATGCCGCCCTTTTGTGGTATGAATAAATACATTGCATCACTTTCGATGACTACACAACTTTGGCCCCCTGACTGGAGGGGAAACTCATGAGGTTTCACAGTTGATTTTTACTTTGCTTGGAACCTTTGAGGTGGACTTGGCGGTGGCTTTCTTACATTTAGCCCTCTTAGTGGGAACCTGGCTTGTGGCAGTACTATGTTAAGCCCCCTGTGAGGGAGCCTCAGGAGTGATCATGGTTTGTTTAGTCCCTCTACAGGCAACCTTTGTGTTCCTCTGAGAGCCCCCAGTAGATTATCCCTTGACTGGGGTTTCTTGGCTTCTCCTGTACTGACTTTAGCCACTGGGTGGTGAAACTCGGGGGTCGCAACCGGTTCCTTCAGCCCTGGGAAGTGGAACCTCTGAGTTTCCTCTGATAACCTTATTAGTCACTGTGAGAAACCTGAAGGTGCATCACCCGCTAGTCCCCGTGGGGATCGGTCATCCAGGTGGCCAGGACATGGCCATCGCTTTTGGATCCAGTTCCTGGGGGTGGACCAGTGCAGGAGGATCCCCCGGATGAGGGGTGATCAGGAGTGGAAGTGGGACCCCGTAGGGTGAGCCACGGTATCCCCTCCCCCATCCCACCAGGTAGGATACCTAAGAACTCAACCCCCCGCCCCTTTTCTGACACAAACACTTTCTCATGGACAGTTCACCATGAGCGACAACGGCCTAATACTAGAGCCGTATATCTGACATGTCTCAACACCATGGTCAGGCAAGGTCAGGCAATTACGGATCATTAAACGCACCTGACTTCCATCACACTTCCTGACACGGATAAAAGACAAAGCACGAGGCAAAACACACTAGGAAACTGCAGTTCCAAGATGGCAGTTTTGATACAAGAAGAAAGACAGCGAGACTGGAGAGGGTTGCAAGGATGGAAGCACCCTTGACCTATTAAGACTGTTACTTTTGTGAACCTTGGAAAGTAAGAAAACGAATACCAGGAACTAAGGTTTATCAAACCTGCACAGTGTGTCGGAGGTACCCGTGGCTCTCCCACGTCGAAAACCAAGGTGGGGAGGGGTGATTGCCACTGTGGTGCTGTCCTTGGCACCTACAAGAAAGGCATCTGAAAAGACAGCCAATGAGTCAGAAAGACTGATACCAGACCATATTGTGTTTTGAACCAAGGTTGCAAGCGGCAACATTGCATAAAGAGAATAGTGTGTGAAGTGTTTGGGATGAGCAACAACACAATTGGAACTCAAAAGAAATAGTTGAACTTTATAACTGAATTTTGGGAAACCAAGAAAACAATACACACTGTTGTCCAGCACCACGTTGGTGTTCATTCGAAAAGTCACTGTTAGGTATCCAACTGGTGCTGAGTGTGAGAGAAATATTGAGATTGAAGTGGTCATGACACGGGTCAAGCTAAACCCTGTGGACATTTAATAGTCTTCGATAGTTTAAAGTAAATCCAAATTGGTACGAACCCGGCTGAGGGAGACTAATTGAGAAAAGATACAAAAAAGAAAAACGAAAATGAGAAGTGTTAGTCAAATTAATAAGATTGGAATGAACAATATATTGACATTCCAATCTCTTTAATAATAGATTCAAAATCGTTTTCACACACAGATTATACTATAGGAACTCTTCCATTCACTTTTAAGTAACACCATGGGAGTCTAATAGAAATATGCTATATGAGGAGCAAACATATGAGCATATTTTACAGCAATGTCTGAGATGTATAACCTCCCCCTACCGTCGCTGGTGGCTCTAAAGACTCACTACACCTCTCCACTATGGTTTGGCACTAGCTGTAAACCACACTGTCCATGTGCAGGGCTTTGGACATACCAAAAGTGGCACATTACCTACGATAGTACAGAACAGGTACCGAACGCCATCTCGAAGATGGCACTAAGCACATGGTGACGTATGTTGACGTACCATGCTGTACTTACAATTATGGATGTTTGCAGGAGCTACGTGACACCAGAATTGATTGTGTAGAGGTTTGAGCAATGACCTAGAAAGTGGAGCGCGTGGGAGTACATTTCAACCTCTCCCTCAAAGCTTTTTTTCAATGGCCTAGAATGGCTTACAGTTAAAATAATAAACAATACTAATCTTATCACTTGTACAAAGAAGAATTTCCTGAACTGCACGCGCATAGTCATGGCCCAGATTGCCATCGGCATGGTATTCTCATAGGCAGGGGTGTAGCAAGGGAAGGCCAGTGTCCTATTTTTTTCCTTGCATGCCCCTTTTGTCTCAAGGCTAGCAAAGTCCTGTCTGCTGGAGAAGCAAAACCCCACCTGAGCTTAAGAGTTTAGAAACTAGGTAGGCAGGTGTGCGAGCAGTGGTTCCCTTCTGGGTTATGTAGGCAGACTTAGTATTCTGTTTGGGATGGAAAGCCAGTGCTGCTCCCTTGGGAGGGGAGAAATGTGGTCAGAATTCTGGTTTCCTGTTAGGAGTATTCCAGTGGCATGCTGGACAGCCCTAAGCGGGGCTAGGTGTGTCACCAGAACACTGATGAGGAAGATGTTTCCCCCATTGATATGGGAGACTCTCAGGGGCCTGGACCGCTTCTGAAGACATTGGGTGGAAACAATGGTTTTATCTTCTGAAGGAGGGTTAGGCGGTACCACACAGCGTGGGCTTTTTGTTGATATGTTAACAGAAAGAGAGTGGAGTCAATAGTGAACCAAAGTGATTTGGCAGTTTGGGCCAGTTGGGGTGTGAAGACATCAAGGTACTTGTTTAGCCACCCATGGTTTGTATCCGGCTTAAATGGGTGACAGAGTAGTACCAATTCCATCTATGCGGGATCGAGCTTCAAGAGTAGTTGAGTACAGGGGAATAAATGCTTTTGCCCACATTAGAAACCCTAGACGAGTAAGAGGGGCATTTCATTTTAGTTTACTTTTCACTCTACAAGTAGTAGCACACCTTTTAATGACTACAATAAAAATGCAATGCCTGAGTCGAGCGCTACTGCTTGTAGAACCAATCTAGGGCTGGGGCAAACTTTATCCCAATCCAGTTGTGTGATTTATTTATGGCTTGCGTGTCCCATAATTACTGACACATCCTTGTTGGTTCCAGCTCTGCTAACACTGCTCCACTGTTCACCTGGAGGCAGTCTTGGGTTTGGGAGGCAGATAATGGGCCTCCCATTCAGCCGCGGAATGGGGAAAGATAGTCCATTTCTATTTGGGCAACCAGTTAGTTCCTTTTGTTTTAGGCAGGGTGTTATCCATAGTGCCCAGATGCATTCCCCAGTGTCTGACCTCTCTCTTTTTCCAACCTTTTTTATATTGAGGCCAAGGATGAATTTCCACTAATTGTTTTACCACTGCCTTCTGCATCTATCCGATGTTCTGCCCATGTTCCCCTGGTTTGCATACCAGGGATACTCTGCTTTCCCACTTGAGGATAATCTGCTTTACTTGACGAGCCTGGAGTAGGAGCAGAGGATTTAAAAATCTGGCCAACCATTTTGAAGTTGGGCTAAAGGTTCAAAAGTGGTACACAACTGTGTGCCTCTGTGAACCTGCAACCTTATTCTGCTTTAAATGCGTAGTGCACATTCCAAGGAAGGTGGCACCATAATGAAGAGCCCTAGCGCTCCCCTCTTCCATTGTAACCCTAAATCAAACAAAAATCCCTCAGACCTCCAGTTCCCTGAGCTGCTACCTCCTCTGCAGCTTCACAACCCTATATGCACCCTACCCTATGACAAGGCAGTGTGCTACACCAAGCTACTGAAGCCCTGTGTATCTTACCTTCCCTGCCTGCCGGTTCACAGCTGTAAACTCCACATGCATCATCCACTCCCCAAAACCAGTAAGCCTAGGGCTGGTTGTGCAGTTTTTCCCACCTCAGTTGAAGTAGAGCAAACTGCCTCCCTGCGGGCCCAGCTCCACGAATCCAGATAGGATAACTCCCCCAACTGACCACTTCGGTCACTAGCAAAATTCTCCTCTGAATGCCAGCCAAGTCCCATCTCGTGGGCTGATTTGCCAGGCCAACCACGGGTGTGTCCACCACTTTCCCCCCCTCCTTCCAACCCGTGCGCCTATGCCAGGAGTTTCTGTTAGCACTCTTCGAGTATTCTAATGTCAGGGGGATTTTGTGGTGCCCGCAATCATGTGACTTGGTCACAGTATACAAGGACAGAATTGTGTGCCTCTGACCTCTGAACCACTGCTGATACTGCTTGAAACAGACCCAATCTTTGAACAGAATGTGGGCCATCTACCTTAGAGAGTTTGTGCAGGTGCTAACAATGACTTGTTCATCCTCAGCAGAAAAGGCTTTCAATGGGTAGCTAGCTCATGGGGGCACCTACACTTTTCTTCATGGAATAGTAGGTCTGGGCCGAGAGATCTGTGCTACATTTGAAGGGGTGTCCAAGAAGGGATCAGGGTTACTTGGATGTGCATATGCAGTACAAGCTTGGGAGGTGGTGTGGGGGAAATCGTCATCCATAATGCTGTCAAGGGGAGAGCTGCCATGGAAGTTCAACAGTCAATTTGGGTGTGCAGAGTGCCCAGAAGAAGAGGGTGTAGAAAGATTGCTAATGTGTGGAGAAGGTAGTCCGAGGAGTACTGCCTGTGATAGTTGAGGGTGCTGAGGTGGGAGGTATAGACGGCTGATGTAGAATTCATGGGTTCATTCTCCTGCAATTCTTCCTCAAAGATGGTGTATATCAAGAGTTGAACATTGCCAGTAGCCCTGTGCTTCTGCTAGGCATTTGACCTGTGCATCCAGATCCACTTGTATTTTTGTGCAGTCTCAGAGAAGGTGCAAATAACACTTCTGACTGTACAGTTGATAGAAATCCTCTGCACCAAGGAGAGGGCAGGGACTGCCCTGTAAGCGCAGGGCTCTTTTGTGGCCACCCAAAAGTCCTTGTATGTTATTCAAAGGACAATGCTGCACTTCCTGCACCTCATCGTCATCATCAAGATTGTAGGCAGGTTCCTACCCCTTCTTTTCCCACTGATGTTGGTGTCCATTGGCCTATTGTGCAGTCTAATCCTACACATTGTGCACCTTCAATCCATCTCTGAGATAGCAGACAGGTTGTTCTAGCCCTTAGCATATCTACCACTTCTTGGTTTCTAGTGCCATTATTTCTCCCAAGACAAGGTTCATCATTAGTAGGAAGAGCAGAGGTGTTGCTACTAAAGAAAAGAAACGTGCAACATTTTAATGTCCTATACCCTCGCAAATGGGAAGTGAGCAATTCACAGTACTGTACCCTCAGATGAGAGTATCAGTGCCAATGGAAAATTAATGGCACCCTTGCAAATAGTAAGAACAGAAAACACAGCACTTGACCCTCATATGATACCCTTTCAATGCCAAAAGAAAATGGACTGGTTTAAAAATAGAAGGAGAGACAGGAAAGCTGCACACTACATCACAGTAACTCAGCAGTGAAAAATACCTAGTCTTCCTTAGATGCACTGACATTTTCTTGGCCTTTGAGGGTGTATTGCTTCTCCTTCTGCAGCATTTTCCTTTTTGTGACAGGCACCACATTTCCCAGCACTGGTGAGCAGGTCTATTTACATGGCATGGTCTGCCTATTGTGGAACTGGTTGCCTCCATTTAGAGATCAATGTTAAGACTGGGCCTTGGAAAATATGGTCTTCAGACTTAAACCTGCAATGGTGGCACTTGGAATGTCTCCCTGGTTTAAATGCTGACCAGTGTTGCATCAGCAGAAGCACTCAAATGCAAATTTCTTATTTCTTTCATTTTGAAGAGCTGCCATTATATGGGAGAGAGTCATCTTGAAGAAAATGTTGATCATCAGGATGGTATAGATTACCTGCACTTTAAGTGCTGGACCCTGGATACTATAAGCAGAAGCTGGATGGAGATGTTAGGCTGAAGTGCCATCCTACAGGCAGTGCATCTTGCAGCGCTATTTATCCCAGTCTGCTGCTGTAAATTCTGCTTGGGCCTATGAGCAGGAACACACCTTCCCCCCCCCCCCGCCATCCTCTTCCGTGCCTCCCTCTTTTACTCCAAACTACTCCCCACAAAGGAGATTTTGCACTGGGATGGGTAATGGTTCCCAGGAAGTAGCACCATCCAGAGAAAAACTACAAGGGAGGCAGTCTGCTCCACTTCGACAGGATGGAGGAAATTGGAGAACCAGCCATGGCTTACTGGTTTTGGAGAGTGGAGGATGCATGTGGAGATTACAGCTGGGAACCGGAGGCAGGGAAGGAAGCTACACCGGGCCTAAGTAGCTTGGTGTAATCCACTGCCCTGTCATAGAGCAGGGTGTGTATAGGGTTGTGAAGCTACAGAGGAGCAGGAAACCAGAGGCATGAGGGAGTATTGTTGATGTGCGTGTGGCGATGGGAGCAGAAAGTGCCAGGGTGCTTCATTATGGTGCTACTTTACTTGGAAGAGGTACTATTTATTTAAAGCAGCATAAGTTTACAGCTTCACAGGATCACACTGAGTTGTGTGCCAACTTTGAACCTTTAGCCCAACTTAAAAAATGTGGCCAGAATTTTTAAACCCTCTGGTGCTACTCCAGGCATTTCAATTAAAGCAGATTATTTTCAAGTGGGAAAGCATAGTATTCCCTGGTATGCAAACCAGAAGAACCCGTATTCAGTTGGGAGGGTTGATGAGCTTGGCCAGGCCAACCAAATCTCGGATAGATGCAGAAGGCAATGTTAAAACAATTAGTGGCAATTCAGCCTTGGGTTCAATATAAAAAGGTCGGAAAAGGAGAGAGTCAGACACTGTGCTTCTAAGGAACTGGAGGAAGGTTAGATGCTGCTTGGACCTATTTGACAGACACTGGTAAGAGACCAGCCGTGGAAGAAACTGCAGCCAGGAGAGAAAGAAAGAGAAAGCGAAATTGTTAGGAATCAAGGGAATTCGTCCCCTCTCCGCAAGGGGGAGCACCCCTATCAGGCAAGGGAGGTGAGTCTGCTCCACAACACCCTCCCTAGAGGTCGAGGCAAGTGGGACAAGGAACTCCCTACAGCTGTGCAAACCATGGTCTAAATAGGATGCTCTACCATACTAGAAACTACTAAAGATCAAGACTGGGACGAAGAAACACTTAATAGATGCCGTTATCAAGAAGGCCATGTCCCTTTCAATCAAAACATTCAATACACTGGGACGACTATGTTGAAGAACGCAGACTCAGCAACACCTGATGTGAGAGAGCTGGAGAGAGTAACGCATACGTGGGACGCCAACGCAACAGCGAATCCCGAGAAGGAGAAACCAGGGCAGGCTCCTGGAGAAAGGTGGTGATTAGGCCACAGTAAGACTGTGATGAACAGTCGAGAATGCAGTGGGCAAAGCAAAACTGAAGCAGAGTACGCTGACAGGGATATGCCGACGGCAGTACAAGACCAGAGAGGGGGCTGCTGATTTACCAGACTCCTGAGGAAGTTCTCAAGCAAACAAGAAGTTAACAGGGAGAACAGAAGTCACAGGAGTACCGGAAGGGATCATTTTATCATACAAGTAACTCGTCTCAGTAGAAATTACGAGACAAATCAGAAGTTTAAAGGCTGTAACTCAAAAGAATTCTGATAATTAAGCTTGAAGAGAAAAACTGTGGCAAAAGGGGAAAAGCATTCAACATTCTGTACAAGAACAGAATAGTAAAGAGGGAGAATTCTATGAATCGGAGTTCAGAGGAACTAACCGACTGAAATATGTGCCAGGTCAAGTAGGCAAGAATAAATTGCATTAGCACCCGTGGCAAGGGGCGCAGCCGATCAGGTTCTGCAAATCATGGGCTGAAATCTCTGATCTCAGCCCGCGTTTGACAGAACCCACAGGCTGCCCCCTGCCACGGATCGCCATCTTCCACCACTCTTGTTTTTTTCTTCTTTTCCCAACCCCCCTCTCCTGCCCCACTTAGTTATTGGTGCTTCCACCGCAGAAGCTTCCCTCCTCCCTTTTCCAGCCGCAACGGTAATAGAAGCGGGGCTCCGCACGGAGCCCCACCTTCTACAACCATGGTGGCCATGTTGGACCAGTATTTTCATTATTTGAATGGGAAGTGCGCAGCATCCTGTTCAATGAATGAAAATCTTTAGCACCCCGAGTTACTGCTTTGGTAACCCAGGGTGCTAATGGCGTTAACCCCGCTCCAAGGGCTGGAACGGGAGGTAACGGCCCAGAGCCTTCGTTTACCGCCCTTGCTTTGCTTGGCCATTAACTTAGGCTACTGGGCCGTTACCTCCCGTTCCAGCCCTTGAAACTGGGTGTTAATGGTGCATTATAATCATCCTAGAGTGAAAGTTTTTCAGAACAATAAAACAAAACAAGAATACAGTGAAATCCGTAACCTGGATAACAGAACCTACAAAAGGTTGTCAAAAGTGATTTGGCAGGAGACAAGGACAGTCAGTAGTCCCTTTGAAGAATTACAAAGACTAATCCATAAAGTCACAAGAGACTACTTAAGAATCGTGTACTAAACAAGAACACTATCAACTGGTACTGGAAGTACCTCAGGAGAAGAGAGTAATTCTCTTGTTATGATTTTGTTTTCATAGTGTTAGGGTTAGTTAGGCTAATTTTGGACAGCAGACATTTCTTTTTGGACTTTCACATATGACGGACGAGCACCTATGTTAATAAGATAGGCAGGGATCACCCATAGTGATAGGGAAAGCTGGGCCTTATAATCTTTCTTTAATAAGCATCAGCGAACCATGTCCTTAGAGTTTTTGCATCCTTCTTCTAGCTCGCCACAGAAAGAGAGAGATGCAGACACTGCTGGAGACTTTTTTTTATTGTAAAGCATTTGTAAGGTGCCTATACAGAAAGTAATGGTGTTGCAAATCCCCCACAGGGCAGGGGAGGGTACATGGGACAAAGAATACAATAATGAACAGGATGATGGGTGGTCCTGCTAGGTCTTATGAGCATTCGGATCATTTAAGTCCAAAGAGAGAGAAGGGACAGGGGAAGGGGGTAAGTGCCAAGAGAATCACTGAGGGGGAGGTGCGAGATAGTAAGTTGGTCACAAAGTGAAGAGTGGTCAGCTGCCGGTGCCATAAGGGCAGTCTTGTGAGGGAACACAGGCGAGAGCCTGCCCAAGGACAAGTGCTGAGAGTGGGAGGAATGCCAGGGCCTGGAAGGACACATAAGGGCCAAGGCCACTAATCTCAGCTACTGAGGAGTTTAGCATGGTAGGGAAATTTGAGGAGAACCAGCTTAAGATGGAGAGGGAGGGGGAGGCTGTTCCAGAGGAGGGAACTAGCCGAGGAAAGAGAACAGCCTCCAGCTTGCTGCTTAGAGAAGCACTTGACACACAGAGTTAGAGCCGGAAGAACGTAGAGACCTGGAAGTAGTGAATTTGGTTAGAGAAAATTGAAGATATTGTGGTCCCAGTCCCCAGACAGCCTTATGAATGATGCAGAGGGATTTGAATTTGATCCTAGTAGCGACCGGGAGCCAGTGGAGAGATTTTAGGGCTGGAGAGATACGGTCCCTGGGCTTCAGACGAAGGATAAGTCTTGCAGCTCTATTCCGGATAAGCTAGAGCGGGCAAAAGAGAGGAAGAGGGTATATAAAGGAAGAGGCTGTTGCAGTAGTCCAGCCTGCAGAGTACCAGAGCTCTAGAGACATTGAGCTTCTGGGGAAGGTGAGGAAAGGAAGGATGCCTCTGAAGAGGTGGGGATGGAAATAGGCATTCTTGGCAAGGTCCATAATGTGAGGGAGGAAAGAGAGGTGTCAAAGATGTCTCCAAGGTTTCTGGCTTCTGATGAAGGAGGCGGGCATAGATTGTGGCCAGAGAGAAGGGAGGAAAGTGGGAGTGTCAGAGGTAAACAGGTGGCAAGAACTTGCAAAAGAAGCCAGTATAAGAAACCATGGAAGGGTGTCCAAAGGCTGAGATGTTTGTATTACAGGAGGCTCCTGTGTTTTACTTGCAGGATGAAGGTCTGGCGCTGTCATTTTTCGCCGTACACGCCCCTTTTGGACTTCCTGGTCCATGGTGCACCGCAACATTGGAGCCGAGATCCTCCCAACATGGTCGGCGGCTCAGACACGTAGTGGTCCAGCGTTTACGCAGGAACACTGGCTTCCTAGAAAATGGGCACGCCCCCGCGGCGCTGTGCATCTCAACGCTCCCTTTCGAGTTTGCGGCTAGTGTGCTTGCTGTTTCCTTCCTTCACCTTGTATCAACCATCCGATATTCATACCTACCTCTCCCTTCCTGGAGTTCTAAGTGTGGCCTTCGCCTCCGCCTGTGGCCGCTCATTCCTTCCTTCCTGGAAACCACCCATTTCTCCCACGCTCGCAGCTATTTCCCTGTCTTCTGCGAACTGAGTCATTTCCTTCCTGGTTCCACGCTTCATTCCAGACATAGACTACCTGATTCCTACCTCCTGGAATCCTGATCTCCTGTCTCCTTCCGAGTCTGCCTTCGGTCCCAAGCTGGATACGGAAGATCATCGCAGTTACCTGTATAAATCCTGGACATCCCGGAGCACTGAAAGATCTCCGAAGAAGAAGACGACCAAGGGCAAACAGGTGAGAACAGGGGCTGAGTGTGACAGTTTGAGACGACTAAAACCTGATACAGAGTTCGACATGGAGGCTGCTGTCCAGGACCTCATGAGAGGAATGCAAGAATTAACCACCTAGGTGCAAAACCTCAAAGCCGAAAATGCTGTGCTAAAACAACTCGTGCTCTCCAGAGACTCAGCGTTCCAGGAAAGTGCCCTGGTAGGGGGCATAGTGGACAAATATGATGGTTCCTCCAAAACACTGCGATCCTTCCTTGATTCTTGTTTGGTGCATTTCACATTTAAACCCTACTATTTTTTTACAACCCGGGCCAAGGTGGGATTCATAATATCACATCTCTCCGGCAATGCTTTGGCATGGGCAACTCCCTTGGTGAATGCGGGAGACCCACTCCTGGACAATTATGATGGATTTGAAGAAGCCTTTACAACCATGTTTGACCGCCCTTAACAAGCCTACAGTGCTCAGGAGAAGCTCCTGGAGTTTCAACAAGGGAACCAAGACATGCTGTCTTATGCAACCCGCTTTAAGCAATTGGCTAAAGAGGCCGATTGGTCCCAAGAGGCAAGTTTTACCTTGTTACGGAGAGGGTTAAATGACAAAATCAAGGATGAACTAGCTAGAGTAGCCTGTCCAAGTTCTTTGCAGGCTTTGATAGATGTGATCCTCCAAATCGGCTTTTGCATCCAGGAAAGATAGGCAGAGAAAAGAAACATGAATACTGCTTCTCCAAAAGTTTCCATGGATTTGCCTTGCCCAAGGGAAACAACTGCACAGCACTCTCCTGATCCAGAACCTAATACAGGGTCTGATATCTTCACAGGAAAGAATGCGTAGGATCAATACTGGACTCTGTATGTATTGTGCCTCAGATAAACATCTCGTAAGGAATTGTCCTATAGTTCCACCCAGGCATTCGGGAAACGCTAGCTCCCGATCTTGAACGGAGCCCAGCTTCGGGAGTTACATACTCGCTCCGCTTCTGTTCCTTCCTTGAATTCTCCCCAATTGAACACTTTGGTGGTCCAGCAAACATCCTTGTCAACCACCAATAAGGAAACTCATTCTATCCGGGCTCTTGTGGACTGTGGTGCCATGGGAATGTTCTTGGACCACGAATGGGCCTTGAAGCACAACATTCCTCGAGAATCCAAAGAAACTATCCAAGCTGTCGAAGGAATTGATGGGAAACCACTGTCTTCAGGACCCATAACCCAGCAAACCTTGGAGTTAATGCTCTCAATAAACAAACATCAGGAGATTCTTCGTTTTGATATCATCAAGGCAGCACACTACCCCATGGTTCTGGGAATGCCTTGGCTACAAAAACACAACCCTTATATCAATGGGGCAGCTGGATCTCTATTTCTAGGCTCTGAATTCTGCTGGTCTCATTGCTTATCCCGGAATATGGTGCAGACCTTATCTATGGAAACCTAGACCCTCGAACAACCATCCATTTGTATTTCAAACATTGCCCAAGTACCCGAGATCTACCAACAATACTCGGATGTCTTTTCGACAGCCATTGTCCAATCTTTACCACCTCAACGACCAGAAGATTGTGCCATCAATACAGAAGATTCTGCAGTGATACCATTTAGAAGAATGTTTATCCTTTGCAAACCAGAGAAAAAGGCATTGCGGGAATACTTGGATACCAATCTCGCTAATGGAACCATTCGACCTTCTAAATCTCCAGCAGGTGCCTCCTTGTTCTTCGTGCCCAAGAAGGACACCAAGGAACTTCGACCCTGCCTAGACTATCGGGGCCTTAACCAATGCACCCTTAAGGATCGTTACCCCCTGCCGCTAATTTCCGACATACTGGAAGCGGTCTGGGGTGCTGTAATCTTTACTAAACTTGATTTACAGGGGCGCCTACCATCTCATCCAAATTAAGGAAGGCGCTGAGTGGAAGACCACCTTCAGGACCCCCTTTGGGCATTTTGAATACCTAGTAATGCCATTTGGTCTTGCCAACGGCCCTGCGGTTTTTCATCGTTTCATGGACACAGTTTTTTCAGATATGCTGTTTCTCTTTGTCATAGTATACCTGGATGACATACTGATCTATTCCAATGATTCCCAGTTACATCAGGAACATGTGACATCAGTCTTACAACGCCCACGAGAGAATAAACTCCTGGTCAAACCAGAAAAATGCATATTCCATGCCCAAACGGTTCATTAGTTAGGTTTCGTTCTGAGTTCCAAGGGGATAGAAATGGATCCTGCCAAGGTCGACTCCATTCTCTCATGGCCAGCCCCTACAAGAGTGAAACAGATTCAATCCTTCCTGGGACTTGCCAATTTTTACCGGAAATTCATTCCAACCTTCTCAGACATTGTACACCGGATAGTAGCATTATTAAAGAAAGACATTCCCTTCATTTGGTCAGATGTTCAAGAGACAGCCTTCCAGGAGTTACAACGAAGATTTACTCAAGGTCCCATCCTGGCACAACCGGATAGCAATAAACACTTCCTGGTAGAAACTGATGCCTCAGAGCATGGGATTGGAGCTGTACTAAAACAAGAATCTGAGGATAAGGCGGAACATCGCATTGCTTACCTGTCCCAAACACTAACTCCCAGCGAGACCCACTGCTCAGTCCTGGAGAAGGAATTGCTCGCCATCCAGCAAGCTTTTACTGAGTGGCGCCATTTGCTTCTGGGTGACAAATTTCACGTCCAAGTGTGAACTGACCATAGAAACCTGCAGATCCTGCAATCCTTGGAATGCAGGAACAGTCGCCAAGCTCGTTGGGTCTTTTTCTTTGCTCAGTATCAGTATCGCACACACCATGTCCCTGGCACTAACAACGTAATCACTGATGCACTATCCAGGTGCCCTGATTATGAGCCGGTTGAGGCCCGCGCCTTTTCCGAAGATGTTTCCCGACACGGTTTTTGTGGCCCAAGCCAACTCCTTATTGGAAAATATCCATGCGGCAACACCACCTTCTGATCACTGGAAGGATTACATCAAGACAAACCAATGGATCCTAGTCACAAAAGATGGCTACCTCTTCAAAGATAAGAGACTGGCGGTACCCACGCAAGAATTAAGAAACAAGGTTATAAACCTCTGTCATGATACCTTCCATTCCGGGCATCAAGGAGTTACTTCCATTCTTCGCCTCGTTCAGCGACAGTTCTGGTGGCCTAACATGATCCACGCTGTAAGGGCGTATGTCCAAACCTGCCATGTCTGCAGTCAGATTAAGAGTGATAACAGAAAACTTGCAGGTCTTCTCCATCAGCCTACTTTGCCAAAGCGTCCTTGGGAAGTAATCACTACCGACTTCATTGTCGAAATGCCCCCTTCCATGGGGTCACTACCATCATGGTTACCATCGATCTTTTCACCCACATGGCGCACTTCACCCCATTGTACAAATTGCCAACAGTACAAGAAATGGCAGGAATATTTTTAAATCACATTTTTAGGCTGCATGGTCTTCCTTCCAAGATCATTTCAGACCGTGGTCCTCAATACATTTCCCAATTCTGGAAATACCTATGTCACATCTTAGGTATTCAACATGCCATGTCCGCTGGATACCACCCCCAGACTAATGGAATAACAGAGTGAGTGAATCAGACCCTAGAACAATATTTGCCATGTTTTTCAGCTAAGGTCCAGGATGATTGGTCGGTTTTGATTTCAGTTGCCAAATTTGCCTATAACAATTCTGATCACTCCACCATCAAGAAAAGCCCCGTCTTCTGCAGTCAAGGTTTTCATCCATCTGTCCTACCAGCAATCCTACCTCATTCCACCCCGGTTCCATCGGTTGATTCCTGGATTGACAGATTGGTCACTATACATAACGATGTAAAAGAACATTTAGAAAAGGCCAGGATGGTTGTCAAAAGACATGCTGATGCTAAACTGAGACCTGGTCCCATGTATGGAATTGGTGACCAGGTCTAGCTATCTTCTAAACTTTTGCCTCGACATCTACGACCGAATAAACTGGCCCCCAAATTCTATGGAACCTTTTCTATCAAAGAGATTATCAACCCCGTGGCATATCGACTTCAGTTACCAGACACCTGGTAAATCCCGTTTTCATACTTTTTTGCTCAAGCCTTATATCCAATCCACCAGATCCACTCATCGTCCTAGCCCTGTGATTGTCAATGATCAGAATGAATTTGAGGTTTCCTTGATTTGTGACTCTAGATATAGAAGAGGTCGGCTACAGTACTTAGTAGAATGGAAAGGATATCCCCCCAGCGAACGAACATGGGAACCTGTCTCCCACATGAATGCCCCTCATTTGGTGCGGAGGTTCCATCTAACTCATTCAGGCAAGCCCGGTGGAGCAAGGTTCAGGATGGGGCATGCTGTCATGATTCACAGTTCATGCCCCTTTTGGACTTCCTGGTCCATGGTGCACCGCAACATTGGAGCCGCGATCCTCCCAACATGGTTGGAGGCTCAGACACGTATCGGTCCAGCGTTTACAAAGGAACACTGCTTCCTAGAAAACAGGCACGTCCCTGCGGCGCTGCGCGTCTCAACGCTCCCTTTCAGGTTCGCGGCTAGTGTGCTTGCTGTTTCCTTCCTTCTCCTTGTATCAACCATCCGATATTCATTCCTAACTCTCTCTTCCTGGAGTTCTAAGTGTGGCCTTCGCCTGTGGCCACTCATTCCTTCCTTCCTGGAAACCACCCGTTTCTCCCACGCTCGCAGCTATTTCCCTGTCTTCTGCGAACTGAGTCATTTTCTTCCTGGTTCCACGCTTCATTCTGGACATAGACTACCTGATTCCTACCTCTTGGAATCCTGATCTCCTGTCTCTTTCCGAGTATGCCTACGGTGCCACGCTGGATACGGAAGATCATCGCCCTTACCTGTATAAATCCCAGAACACTGAAAGATCTCCAAAGAAGACGATGACCAAGGGCAAACAGGTGAGAACAGGGGCTGAGTGTGACAGGCATGGGAAAAAGCAAGAAGGAAGCCAGGAAACTACATTTCCCAGAAGGCCCGTGTGCCCACAAGCCTTCCAGGACTGTAAAGACAATTCCCAGCATGATGCGCATGTGCGCGCCTCGCCCGAAGCTTTGCGCTTGTGCTACAGACTGCGAGAGGAAGCAGACGTGCAAAACGGAAGCTCCTGCAGGCACGTCTCCACAGGGCCATTCCCCCGCCTGCGCTCACTACTGCAGGCCTGGCACAGCACACCAGATAAGTACTCATTGATTAGGCTTACGAACGAGTTCTGAATGGGAGTTTTTCGAGGGAAGTAATGCGAAAGCATGTCAGAGGGGAACTTGTGGAACGTGAACCGTGCTCCCTGTTGAGTGGTGTTCAGAAAGTGTAACTGACGGTGACTAAAGCCACAGTTTGGTCAGAGTAGCAACTTGATCGGAGACGACTCCAAAAGTTTACAGTCCACGTGGCAATGAAACCGAAAGTCACATAACGTTCAAGAGAGTCAGAGCTGCCTCATCTGAACTCTCGACCAATGAACGTTCTAATTCGTGTTCTGATGAATGAAAGGCGGAATACTGCTCATGTATGAACCCGCTTCCGCTGCCAAACTCACACTGTTCTTTGGCTTGTTTTATAGAGGAGTCACTGCACCAATACAGACGTTGGACTCTTGGAAGCAGTTCAAGCGCAAGCTGCACCACACCACTAAACTACCTAAGTTAAGTGCAAAACATTGATATGATGTACAATTTGATATGTTAGATACGTGTGGCTTGTCATAGCAGCACGTTGCATGCTGAGAACTGTCAATGTGTAACATGAAGTAATGTTATAGAGGCAAGTAGTCAGGATCACGTTTTCTGGCACACAACCGGTTTAGGGTGTGAATGCATGTGTGAATGGGCGAAACCACAAGATCCCAGGAGGGACAGCAAAGTATACCTTTCCTGTAACCCCCTACCCATCTACAACCTCTACCCGGTTACTCTAAACACCCCTACGCATCCAATCCAGTGGACTCCAACCCTCTATCCCTGGCGGGTCACGGTGGCCTGCGGTTTTGCTAACTCCCAGGTGCCAAAACCCTATGGTGAGGTAGGTGTTTGTGCTACCTCCGCGCGAGACTGAATGGACCTGACAGGTATCAGGAATCCTGATGGGAAGGATCTCAGTCTTGCTGGCATTGAGGCAGAGATCGTTCGAGGCACACCAGGACTGGAAAGAGAAAGGCAATCGGGAATGGTAGAGGAAGAAGCAAGCGGGTCAGAGGGAAGTTTGAAGAAGAGTGGAGTGTCATCTCCATAAGACTGGAAGTGGGGGAGAAAGTGGAAATAAGGTGAGCAAGTGGAGGGAGATTGACGTTAAAGAGCCAGGGTGAGAGGTTGGAGCCTTTGGGGATGCCACATGTAGAGATAGAGATGGGAGAGGAGAAAGAGCTCAAGATACCCTGAGAGGGACGGTCGGTGAGGAAGGAGGTCAGCCAGTCTGGTTCTCGCTCCGAGATACCAATGGTATCATTGAACCCTTTTATGAGGATGGAGTGGTTCACTGTGTCAAATGTAGAGGAGAGATCAAGTAGCATGAGAACAGCAGGAGAGTTAAGAGTCCAGAGATACGAGCAGTTCTTCAAGAGAGCAGTTTCCTTGCCTCTGGATGCTCGTAATCCAGATCGATGGTCGTGTAGGCAACCAACCAGCTCAGTGTGCTGAGTCAGCTGTGGGAGGACCAATTTCCCCAGGAGTTTCCCAAGGAAGTGGGTGATCTAGATGGGGCGATAGCTAGCCAGACATGTGGGGTCGGCAGGAGGCCACTTTAGGAGCGGGCGCACAAGAGAGTCCTTCAGGGATGAGGGGGTAAAACCCAGTAGTAATAGAATGATTGCAGAAATCAGCAAGTGCAGGGGCAAAAAGGCTGGAAGAACAGGGGGTTGACCTGTTTGGGGGAGGCCTCCATAGAGCAGACAACCCTAGAGACCTCATCCGGTGTGATAGGAGAGGAAGGCTGAGGGCGGATGGGAAGCAAGGGATGGCAGGGGGACCGGAGGGGGGCAGGAGAAGGTGGGGGTGCTCCGACTATATCCCGGACACTTGCTGAGATCTGCTTGAACTGAATAAGACCAGAGTGGTGGTGGCACAACATTAGAGCGAGACATGGCCAAGAGTGCACAGGAGAGAGCCTAGGAGACTTTGGGGGATTTTATTCAGGACCAGGGCGGAGACCAGTACAGGCAGAGCAATCCAAAGTCTGATGGGAGTTAAATCTCGAGCGTTGGTGGGGCCAGATCTATACATAATGATGAATGGCTGGGTCCAGTGGTGCAGAAGCCCTAGAAGAGTTTGCAAGATGAAGGTACCTAAGCATTGTGATACCTTGGCCTGAAGTCTAGGTAAGATAAAAGGGGTGCCTACTTGCTGGAATTAATGCATGGATTGGAGGATGGATGAGACCACTCAGGAAATATTTGAGTGCCATTATTAATTCTTAGGCGACCCAAGGAACCGCCAGTTCATACACCCTTGAAAACTTGGCTGGTGTAGATATTTTAGGCTCATGGTCCCTGAAGACAGTTCCCCAGGTGACCAGCTCAGCAGTGGTCTATGTTTGTTCAGCCTGAACCTAAAGACCAGCGAGAAGAGGGAACTTCTCACTGGTACAATCTTAAAGCACAGAACTGTCTTAGGTTTTTTATCCCCAGGCATTGTATTAAGTCGAGAAGTAAGCTGAGCGCTATTATAATAATTTGGAACGTATATACTGCTTTTGCCAAACCGCCTTGGAACATTTTTATGTACAATTATTATTCAACAGACAAGTACTCATTTTATCATCCTTGGACGGATGAAAGACTAAGTTTGCCTTGCTGGGAATCGAACCTGCAGAGCACACACAGATTTCAGAAATGAGTGATTAACTCTGACCTACGTTACCTGTGCTACCTTATCCCCGAAAATTGGTTAAACTAGAGAAACAAACTGGACTCTATATTTCTGGAGAATTTTGTTTAGTAGAGAAGGGGATCACATGTGTGTCCATCCTCACACCTTTATATTAGTGGTTCTCACTATTAAGTTATAGGGAAAGGTCTAGGGTCTGTAGGCGTTTCTCCAACCTGGCGGCAAGGGTAGTTAGGGCTGACTGGATGGGAGAGTATTGCAACGGGATGACTGTTAGAGAGGCAGGACCAGTCACGGTGAGTACCTGGCCATCCTGAACCTCCCACTTTAGTTACTTTCCTGATCCCACTCAAGATAGGGCACACTGTTTAGTTGCTGCGAGGTCTTGGCGGGCATGCACCCAGCCACCTTTTTTAACTCGAGATGTTTAACTATACTGTTTGTGAGAGTGTTTTGTTGGCCTCAGCAAACACAGCACTTAAGATACATAGGGGATCACAGGCAGCTCTGCAAGGATAAGATCAACTCATCCTTTTTTTTTGTTTTTGGACTCTTTATTTACATTTTACAAGTATATGACAATATAGAACCAAGCAATCTTGTAAACAAATCAAGCAAACCAAATAAACAGTGCAACTATTTACAATTAATGATGTATTAGCAAGCATCACCCTGTTCAAAATTAGTCTTCTCTCCTCCCTCACCCATCCCCAAACCCACCCCTAATCCCCAACATCCAATGTTCACATTCACATATAATATAGTTTAGTACAAAGAAATAAACTTTCCCCAGATCTTTTCAAATAATGCATTCTTCCCTTCTTTTCTGTACAATATGCGTTCCATATCTGCCAGGGCGTGCACATCTGAGATCCATACCTCTATTTCCAAGATGGCATCAGACTTCCAATTACTCAAGATTATTTTCTTCCCGATCATAGCCTCATTCTTGAAGATGTAGCAATGACATGCGTGGCCTCAATTGGGTAGCCCTTCATCCGTGCAAGCCTCCCTCCCCTGGTTAGGTAAAGGTCTGACCATCCACCTCTAGCCATCACACAACATGCCTCGAACCTTCAACGACTCTACAGGAAAAAACACAAATACCACACTCCACATCGCCAGAGATCCCAACATGAGTTTTGAGAAATTGATAAGCAGAAAATATTAGGTTGTCCTCTCTCTTAACTGCCTTGGTTTTTGCTTAACCTCTGAGTGAGCTTTGCTTTTTCATAATGGCCAGGATATGGGGGGTGATGGGGTTGTCTAAAATGCTCAGCATGCCCTCGCGCAGGACTATTTTACCCATGCATATTTAGTCGCACTCTGATTGCCTTGCTTGTTGCCCTTTCCAGCCTCCCCACCATTGTACCTCCTCCCTCACTTGAAGTTCTGACCCCCAACATATATTTTCTTTGACAAAATTATACTCAGAATCTTGAACATTTAATGTGATTAATGGTCTCTCTTTTGTTGGGGAACAATTTTTTTGTTCTCTCAATTTTATTTGGGTAGACCGATTGCTTCGCAGAAGCAAATGCCCCTTCTTACCTTTACATTCCATTACGTAGTTGTAACCAAGTTAAAAGCTAATTTTACAAAGTAGCTACATTGTAAGCTAATCACAACTGCATCTAGTGAGCATTTGACTTCTTTTTCCGATTAAAAAATATAGTTTTAATGAATACTGGATCCACAGCAATACAATTCATCTCACCTTCTAAAAACAACCATGGAATGAAATGGTGCCCAGAGAAATTCCCAGTGGTCAGGAGTCGTTTGCACAGGCATGTTAATTAATCATAAACTCATTTGTGCATTAGGCACTCTTATTCTTCGTTGACGCCGGCTCTGAAAGCCAAGGTCTCCTGCTACCATTAGAGCAATGCGCTTTAAGAGAACCTCCCCAAGGGGGCCCAAAAGCCTACTCTGATGGCTCGCACAGTCAGTTGCCAAATGTACATCACTTATAAACTAGAGTGTATGGAGGTGGGGCCTTGGAGCCAAAAGGTGCCATGTCACTTGTGAACCCTTTGGCGAGGCCGCTTGTGCACACTACCGTCGAAGCAACGGGCTAGATTTGGCGTTAGAGAAGTCAGTCTTGCGCACAATGGTGCCTTCATGCTAGTGATGGATAGGTGAGGCATGCAACTGCCTTACTGTAGAAAAGCCCTACAATTGTTCCAAGCCTTTCATGCCAGGGCTGAGAGGCAAATAACAATAACACAAACTATCTTGAAAATCAAGGCATTAGAATGTAGAGGGTTGCAGACTGAAAGACTTGCAAGTAGGTTGGTCAATACTTCAGTGGCATCATTCGCATACTATGGGGCAAGGCAGCAGCAATATTTGGCACTCAATAACGGAAGCGCAAGACTGAGGTCAAGAAGAGAGTCTGCCACGTGTGATCTCTGGCAGACGGATCACTGAAGCATTTGTTTCTTACCTGGGAACGAGTGAAAACGATCAGGCAAACCCAGAAAGGGAATATCAATGAGGAGATCAACAGTGTGCAACACCACAGGCAAGGCAACAGACAGGAAACTTGGGCCCAAGATGTCTCGGTCCATCTACAAAGGCCTCCTAATTCCAAGTCGTTTCCGTTACTGGTTTTATTGTAGGGCTGCTTTGGCCATTTGCCTGGCTTCTTGGGGTTTTGAGTCCTGCAAACTCAAGTGCAGGAGTGTGGAAGCAGAGCAAAGGTTCCTATAGATTTGGTGGGATGATGTAATCCAGAGTTTCAGTTGCCCAATATCAGGAGAACATAGCCCATCTGCCTAGGGTTCCTACTGTTTGCTGGCTGTTGGTGCTCAGCAGACCTGTTGCCTATACGTGGGTGGGGATAGGGCAAATGGCTTGTATGCATGTATGTTTTCATGGAGTGTGGCTAGTGGGCAGGACTGGGCAGTTGCCCATCACTGACAGCAGGATTTTGAGATTAGTCTTAGTTCTGGCAGTTGGACATGTGCTGGGGTAGGGTGTGCTACGTTGTGTGGCCTGGTTTGCGGGAAGCCAAGAAGGCCTGCGGTGGCTGCTGTTGTAGAGTAGTGCAAGTGCTGTTTAGGGTGTTAAAGGGAAAGTTTGATGAAGTCACAGAGAAATGGTTGCAGACATTACATAGCACTGAATGTGGGCCCTAACATCTCCCGTGTAGCAGCAGTGGGCCAGTGGTCCCATCAGTTCTTCTCAGCAATGTATGTATTATAACAGCAAACCTAGGTAATAGCACATCATAGCACAGTAACTGGTTGATGGGATGGTATGGCCTGAATTGCAGAAAAACATGCCCATGTACAATAAATTGTAATATAGTGGGTCCAGCAAGATCATGGCATTTCCTGCTTTATCCTACTACGTGATAGACAGGACAGCAGAGTGCTTCATTAGACATTATAATACATGAGAACACATCTTCAGGGGAGAAAGGATAGCTCAGGGGCAACACGTTTGCCTGGAAGCAAAACACAGTGCAGCACAGGCTAGAATCCCGATCCCAAATCTGAAGGGGTGTCCAGAGAGCAAAACTATAATAATCACAAAAGTGTATCAAAGTTTATTCACCATGATACAAAACATTTTCAAAAAAGTCAATTAATGACATATTACTTGACATAGCATCATTATATCACATAACACGACAACATGGGAGTACATAAAAACTGGCTAAAATTAGTCCATCACAACAACCATTAATAGTGCAGCATTCAGACCGTACATCACACTCAGTGACATTCAACCAAACAACAATAGCTAAAAAACATGACAAAATTGATTAGCGGTAGCAGGTGGGATAAACATTCCTCACGTCCCATCTGATTATTTTAGTATTTCAAGTTTTTACACAAACAACAATAGAGACAATTAAAAACAATCTATCGCGAGGGTGGATCTAGGAGAAAGAATGTTGTATAGATCACATCCCTCGGGAGTAAGCTCAACCGGTTTCGACGTAGAGTGTATATTGAACAACGTCTTCATCAGGAGATACAGAGCGAAAGGCTCATATGTATGACCATTCACAAGCATGATGGAAGGAAGGGTCAATTAGCTGGTATCTGACTACAAAAGAATCTGCAATTGGAATGACACTGCTACGGGTTGCACCCTACTGTAGTGGATGTATTAGGGTGGCATCCTTGGTGAATTGTGCAGCGAAGTGAGTCCTGTCAGCAGGAGGTGGCCTGGTACAATAAATGCCAGTCCGTGCGCGGCATTGGAGGCATTCAGTTACTGGAACGTCCAACGCGGGGAACACAATAGACATTCTATCCCGATCCCACCCTTAGAAACCACTTGTTGGTATTAAGCGTGTTATAAAAGAACAATTATAATTATAATAATCTTAATGCAGCAATACATCACAGGATGGGCATAGTGTATGGAAGGTGGCGACATAATAGTAGCAGGGTAACGTAAAGGCTTTTTTGTATTGTGGGATCCTCATTGTATTGGCCAGCCGCAGAGGGCTGTTGTAGTTCGGTTAGGATTTGCGGACAGACCAAGAGGGTAATTGTGGTTCGTAGGTTTTCCATGGAGGTTGGCGCTCCACAGGTCATGGCCATTTCCCAAGTGCATGTAGGGGCTAGGCACTGTGCAAGGTGTGTATTTAAGTTGTCACTGGGTGTTGGTGCTCTGCAGGCCAGGACTCTGCCTTTGGGTAGGAGTAAGGGTTAAATGTTTATTCACGTTTTCACTTGGAGTGCATTTTTGCCAGTCCAGAGACACTAGCCGGTATGCAGTTCAGTGTAAAAAGAGTGGATCAGACCCATTTCATACATCGGCTGTCTGTATTGTTTGTGGAGGAGAAACTTGAGGCCCTTGCACCCCTGAGTGTCCATGCTGTCTTTATTGGGAAAATGGGAATGCCTACTAGAGCAACAGTGACCTGAGAGAATACAAGGCAGTGTTACGGTTCAGGTTACACTGGTCCATTTCTCGGCCCATTGTACAAGCTTGATGCTCCTTCCAGAGGCTGAGGTATTTCTGGAGTGGCCGGGTTCCAATTACCATAACTGGGAGTTTAGTTCTTGCTTCTAGCATAGAAGAGCCTGGTTAGCTTGCCACCTACCCCGTACAGGAGCTACGTGTGACAGCTGCAAGTCTAGTGATAATTTATTTGTTGCTCAAATCATTTTTTTCTCAATTTGTGTGCTGGAAATTGTTTTCATAGAAAGTGGGGGAAGATTACTGGCATCCCCCCACCCCGCCTATCCACCTTCCCACCCACTGCTCCTAAACGCCTCCACGCCACACCACCAATATTGCCTAACCCCAACTCACCAAATACACTTTTAAAAAGAGTGTGAGACAAACTGATTCGAGCAAAAATGAAACCATGAATAGGCCTACTTCCTTTTTTACTCCCGGGGTCAACGCATTTCATCCACGTGCCGGTGTGAAGTTAACTCTGCATATTTGGGGATGTGCATTAAGGTGCAGGAGGCCACATGTATAAAACACTTAAAACACGATGACTCCTATCACGGACAAAAGGTTAAAGTGTGCATCTCACGTGGAAGTCAGAGTTGCGACTCACTCTGTACTCCTTGTTACCCAGCAGTAGCTCCTACCTTCTGGGTAATGTAACGTAACCTGAACTTTGGGCTACATGTTTTAATTCCTGGCCTATGTTGGCCACTTCAAAAAGAGCACTATGCTGTGAAAACAAAGCAATTTCTGAACAGGTTGTGAACAGTCTTCAGTTTGAAAATAAGACATTATCTACTGGCCACCAGTGCTGAAAAGTTCAATGTTATGGACAGCACCTCCGCCGTTTTAGCCAAGCACACTTTGAATTCTGGTAACTGAAGGTCCAGCTTTCCAATCCTACTGTAAGTGCAAGTTAGGGCTGGCCAAAAAGAAGGCCTTCATTTAATAAAAGAGCCAGGGAGCAAAACCTCTCTGACGCGATGCTAAACAATAAACCCTGATCCTGTTCACATAATGTGACTGCTACATAACCCAGGCACTGTATTTTCCTTTGTAAAATCACAGCAGTAATCTGTAAGGCACTTGGAACATTAGATTGAAACTCGTGTAATCATTACTTTTCCAGATCCCAAATCAGCAGGGAAAAATGCATGCGTTAGAAATGAATAAATAAAATAAATAAATGAACTACAAAAAGAATGAATAATTACAATTCATGACACTTACTTTTTATTTGCTTTTTAATGGGTTTTGCAAAATCCAACCAGTGCTGGAAAAAAAACAAAGAAACAAAGTTCTTGTTAGGAAATTGTATTCAAGGTTATGTTTATGCCATGGCAGTTATTCATGCGTTTGGTAGCAACATTTTATCAGATCCCAGAAGAATATGCCCCAGTGTTTTCTGCTTGGAAAGACTGAAAGGCTGATTTCACGTGTAATAACCCTACCGGAGACTGAACTCTGCCAGCACCAAAACCCCTGTGTGCAGTCAGGCAGTCACACACACACACACCGCGGCTGGCATATGCGCGCCTCACAGACAAACGAGCCCCAGCCACCATGGGAATTCTAATGTGACAAGTGTGTACTCTCATAGCAAGAATGCCTTTTCACCCAGACTCCTCCTTGTCACATGTCGTTTATACAGCACACAGCAGTAGAAGGCAGAAATAAAAGGACGGTTGCTGCAACGCAAAGAATTGGAACAATTCGTGTGATTTGATTTGAAATGTGGTAAAGGAGAAGTGAAGTTTTTCGTCAGACACCAAAAAGGTGCATGTCCATTGAAATGGCTCACTGCACTCATTATTACTAACATTGGCCTAGACACAATCCAGGGCATTTGCCCTCTTTAGGCCTTACAGGACATGTCTAGACCTCCACATGTTAACTAATACATAATATCGTTCTATATTCTAGTCTTGCAATACAGCAATAGTAGATAAGGTCACGTGATGCTTTCCATAGGAAACTGAATGGGATTATCTTGTACTCAGTGGTCGAAGTGTACGAAAAAAGTAGTGGAACTATGCTCCCTGCTGGCCCTGGCCCACGCTCCCCACAAACCCCATCCGTGCACCCCCTCCCAAGTGCAATGCAAACACCCCAAACAAACACACCTGCTGTTTAAGGGAATGATCGGTGCAAGTTTAAACATCTTCCTACACTTTTATCTTTATAAGTAAACCATTCCGGAAAGGTTTCTTTGTAAAATAAAATCATACGAACAGTGACTTTTTTTGTTTTTAAAGTAGAGGAGCACCGCCCCCAACCACTCGCGCCCACTTCGACCACTGCTTGTACTTCCCAGCATGTAAATGGAACTCAAACATATATTTCGATAAACCTTAAGGCATGGCACAAAGATCGTGTCCATGCCACATAAGGTGACATTTCCAGAATTTTTAAATCAATATGAAACCTAGTGAAAAACAGCAACTTTTCACTTTTAATAGGACCCACCCGCCCCCCTCCTCAATCCAAATAAAAGCAAAAAAGAAATCAAGGCGGTAAAACATGTATCACAAAATTACTTGCCTCGGCTTTCGTGATCGTTCGCATGCAACTGCATTCCACAAAAAAACACACTTACACATTCCTAAAATATATTGATCTATATTTCAGGCATGAACACAATGCCCAAAAACGAACACAGGCACATACCAAAACACTATAGCAGGGAGTAGTGGACATGTTCTAAAAAAAATAGAATAGTAAAAAAAAAAAAAAAAAATATTGAAAAAATGGCTTTCAGCTAAAAATTCCTAGAAAAAAGGTCCATCAAAATACAAGTGTGGTGGAAATGATCTCATATCTCCTTTAACGTAAATATGGAAAAAACAGAAAAAAGAATAAGGGAATTCCCGTATTTAAAAATCACTTTAAAAATTAAATTAGTTAAGTTTACAACATACAAAAAGGAACATCTATAAACTTAGGTTTTGCCAAGGTGTAGGGACAAGCACCTACTCATCCACCTTAATTCATGCTAAAGCAAATGTTCACAACACTTCCTTTAAGTAGCTCCTTCATGTAACCTACTTACATGTTTAAAGAGAATACTGAAGTTATCCTTAAGTGTAAATGAAGGTTAATTAGTGAGGGCACACTTACACTAGTATTCCCAACCTTCATAGTCTTTATTTTGTAGGTTGTAACCTTAACTTCACGTAAACATGGTTTGCTTATAAACATACGCTCATCTAGGAATTTATGCAAGGGCCATATTGCTTAGTTAGGGGAGACGGGAGTGGGAGGGACATCACTTAAGTCGAGAGTTCATTAATACTCATGTGTTGATAGTGCTGTAACTAAACACGTGCAGGGTCTATTCAGACAGGGATAGCACCCTCAAACCACACCTCGTGATCAGCAGAAACTCTTTATGTTGCAATACAGCATATATCAAATACACATTACAATAAAGCAGGTGATAAAGTAAGCTTTGCCAAAAGGTTTGCCAACATCCCCAACATGCTGGCATTCGCACCCCATAGTTTTGGATCACTTGTGCAATGTGCACATGCAAACTCAATGCTTCCCTTGCATCAAAGTAACTAACACCTTTCAGTTATAACTAAGTGCTCGCTTCTATTATCAGAACTCATTGATAAGGCTAAGGATTGGTTATTGGATAATAAAAAACAAGTTATTCACGCGGTCAATGGTAAAAAGTATTCAGTGTCGATCCCTTTTGGTCAATACATCTTGGTATTCAGTCCTCAAGTGAGGGGGAAGGGCGTATAACCAGTCTAATCAATGTTCAAAGCATGTATGGAATGCAGACTATCCAAAGTGGATTTCAGTAAACCTAAATCTCCAGAATGGCACATGTCTAAAAAATGACAATGGTTACTGTGGAGATGTGGATCAAGTGTTTGTAAGAGTGATGGTGGGAGGTGTAGTTGATCACAGAACAAATGTGGAATTAAAGGATTACTTAGGCAAGAATAATAGAAATGTATTAAAATTAATTTTAATTATATAGCCGCCTCCGCTGGCTTTTGCATGAACAGTAATCCACTGGAAACATAGTACACATAGCCAAAGCTACACAGTACATATATAAAGAGCAATGGGCAGAAAAGTGCATACAGTGCTTCCCCCAACTTTGAAAGTCTGATGTGGAAAAAATGCCATCACCTCTTAATCAAAAAGGCAAAGTGTCTCCATATTTATTCCTCTAGAACTATGTATGGATAACCCCTTTACATCGCACACACCTGGGGAACCATGCAAATTCTGACAGGAATGGTGTCCCGTGAGTGTACATTTTAGTATTTAGAAATGCTTAAATCTAAGATTTCTAAATACTAAAATGGACTCTCACGAGACACCATTCCTATTCTCCATATTGATTCACAGTCTTAAACATCCAATAAAGGAAAACACACCGATACGTAAGTTTGCTTGTGTTACAATCGTACAGTATATTTTCATTATGCTAAAAAAGTCATGCAAGTTTGATTATGTTGCAGTCATACGGCATCTGTTCATTTTGCCAAAGAGGGAGATGTAGTTGATGTCATGGATGCTTTAGAATGTCGGGAGAATAGCAAGTGTGTGCTGGATTTGTGGTGAAGTGGACCTTCGCTTGGATGCCAAGTAGTTAAAATTCAGTGTGTCTTCTAGTTGGTCCCCATGCCCAAGGAGCTCAGTTTATTAAGGGGTCGGAGGACGACGAAGAAAAATAGGAGGAGAGCAGAGAGAGTGACAGTGTGAGGGAGACATCTGGGGATGAAGGTGGAGGAACATTCACAGAGTGGAGGAGAGGTAGGGTGACTAGATGTCACGGTTTAGCCGCGACTGTCCCGGAATTGGGCTCTGTCCAACATCCAGAGGTTTTTTTTATGTATTTAAAACTCTTGTCCCAGTTTTGGGGAAGGGATGGTGACCACTAGCGTCTCAGTTTGATTAAGTCTTCCCAATCTACAACAATAAAACATAACATTTATAAACCAAACAAGCATTATAATATTCTTTAGCATTGAGGGATGGGCCCGAACCCCCACCCTTTCAGGTAGAAGCCACATGCATAACCTACTTCTGTCATAGAAACTGTTGGGAACATGAACACATAGAAATACATGTGTGAGGAATCCTGTGGTTCCCTCACTAAAAACCCTGACTAAAGACTCCTCCTAGGTGGCCAGGAGAGGGCCTACACTGGTGGTAGTGTACTGCGGGAAGATCACCTTGGTGGAGACATGGCCCATGGTGGTGAGGAGATTTTGTGGGATGAGACCATCTTTTTCCTCTGAAGGGGCTATTCTTACCACTATTCCAGAAGAAGTTATGGCTTATTGTCTTTTTAATTTCTCTCAAGTTCCTGCTAAAACTAAGGTGTCAAACCCTAAGGTTGTAAACACTCCCTTATATACCAAAAGAACAAAACCTTTTTATACCTAAAATCAAATGCCCTCCTCAAAATCCAAGTTATACTACAAGGAATAGTTAAAGTATTACCATCTCTACATCTTCCTTTAATACTTCCTTTAATAGAGTTAAAGCATACAGCCCTTCTGTAAAAAATACTAAGGGAATTGAATCTACCCTTAAAAATATACAAGAAGTGGAACAAACAAACTTTGATAAAGTGAGCTACATGTACCAGGATCCCATAGGGGCTGAGACGAAGAAGAGGACTGAAGAGGCATGCAGAAGTGGAAGACAGGCAATTAGGCCTAACAGCCTTTGCCAAGGTCAGGCAACTAACAGTAATGTAATGCCTGTACCTGAAATCAATTGCCCCGCCTAAGAGGCATAAAAGGCTGCAGCAAGAGGGGGAAGGCTGGCAGTTCACATGGAAGTGTGATCACCTAAGGGACACTGGGACATGAAGAAAGCAGATTTCACCTGCAAGTTCTGAGAGCGTCCTGTGTTCTCAAACTCTGCCTTGTCATGGCTGCACTGAGAGAGACGTGCTGAGACTGAAGCTCTTCCCAGATGCGCTTAGTGGCTGTAATTGCAGAGCCGTGACCCTGCTGAAGCTCGAGGCCCGTGGCAAGAAGCAAGCCAAAGGACAGAGGAGTGAAGACTCCCAGTTGGTGTGGTCGGACCGGAGACACCCGTTCCGCGGAAGGGTGTGGGTCCCAAGAGTGCCTAAAGCCGTAGAAGAGAAAGAAGTCGGGAAGTTGAAGCAGCCCGCAACCACAGTGTTCCTGGAGCCGGTGAGTGAAGCTTGGTGATCAGGTTCACTGAAACCCTTGCTGGTAATTGTTACCAGCACTAAAGTGGCTTGCATGAGCGTGGAAGCTATTCTTTACAATGGAAATGTATCAGACGCACCTCTAGTCAAGGTTCTAGTGCTTGCATGTGAAGAAAAGCCTTCCATTTCCCATTGTCGAACTTTTCAATGTTGCTGGCGCGGTCGCATGTCTCCAATAAAAAGAGGACCCCTTTCTAAAGTACTCCGAAAACTCTGAAGCAAACTTTCATACTTGTTACAAGATACTACGGCATTAAAGGGAGGTTGCGTGTGACCAATTATGAATCCTGACCAGAATAGAAGTGTCTCTGAGTTTAATATGTAGGACTACAAACCCTTACAGATACTTAAGACTGAAGATCGACCTTAAAGAGTGGTCGTGTATGCCTAAAACTAATTTTCCTTTAATGACTGAACCTTGTAACACCAAGAACAAGTATTCTTTAAACGCAGAAGTCGTTGTATTACAAAAGAACAAGCATTACCCAGGCCAGGCAAACCCTTTCTTTACTGAAGAAAACCCTGTTTAAAACAATCCCCCTAACTGGCAAAGTTGCGAAAGGTCCAGTGTCCTCTGATACAAGTGGGACATTGTTATCTGAAATTGGAAGTGTGGAAATACAGCTTCAATGTAGCTATTGGAGCCAGGAAGGCGTGTACAAAGCTGGGGGAGGGAGCTGGGTGCTTGTAGGAAGATCAAGCAAATAACCTGTAATGAGACTGTTTAAGTTGAGAGAAAGTCATCCTGAAAGCACAGGCAGGTTATCCTTGTGTCAGTAAATCAGACAGAAGGATATCCAGTGATGGTACCTAAATGGAAATAAATTAAATCTTACCGAAAAAATTATGAAAAATATATATGTAGGAGGTAGAGGGGGTTAAAGGGTCAAATGGTGTGGGGTAGTTTGGTGTAGGGTAGGTTAGGGTGGGGTTACAAGCATGGGGACACAGGGGGGTTGAGGGGTCCGCCCCAATTATTGTTTTACAAAAAAAGAAAAATAATACATCAATATTTCTTTTCCCGTTAAGATTTCATTCGCTGAAATTCATTTTTCCATAACATCACATGGAACCAGACAGAAGAGGCAAAGAGGCTTCCCTTTTCTTGGAGCGTAGGAAAGAAGAGTGCCTTACCTACCTGTAGAGGTCGAAATGTCTTGTATTTAAAATGCCTAACCAGTCTAATATATAAAGTTGAAGCAGAAATACCAGAAATGTGGTTGTTTGTAATACGGTCAGTGGATGTCACATTGAAGTTGCTTGAAGTAGTGTCATACTGTGGAACTAAGGAGTCTGTTTCCACTATAACAGTACTAGAAGGGTGGTTGTCAAGAGGAGAACAACCACCTAAGAAGAAGCATCCTGGCATTATAGCAAATGTACTGCAGAGGTTACCAACACTTGTAGAATTGTAGAAGGAGAAGTTGATCATCTATTTTTTGAACTGTGGCAAAACAATCTTTGGAAGGAAGACATCCAGGATTACCATTGGTGCTGTTTCCTTAGCTGTAATCGGAAAGGGATCTTTTCAACGGAAAGCTGACTGTTACCAGTGAATTTCTTTGATTGGTGAAGTTTTATTTCATGTGGAAATTACAAGAACTGGTTCAAGACTTTTTTTTCCTTTTTGAACATTTGGGGAAATTGACACTGAACAATACCGGGGAAGGGATTTACCCAGGACAGGTGAAGGTCATCCAAATTATTGGTTGCTTGTTATTCACACATTTATGCCGTTTATAATTTACTTTGAATGTTTTGTCATTTAGTGTGAAGGCCAGTTTGTTTCTGTTAGGAGCGATTCCCTTAGCTATTAGACTAGGTAGGGAGCTCCCTGATTGATTAGGATTAGCAAGGATTTATTTGCATCTTTTTCTTTTAATAAAATGTTTAATTCTGAGAAAAATACAAGCAATTGTCCGCCTCGCATTACTGGCCCATAACACGTGTATTTTGATCAGAACCAAAGCTCTTTGGTTTTCACGTGCTTACATTCATATTCCAATCCACACAATGTATATGCAGGAGCAGTGCTGGAAATAACGTGGAATAACAACAGCAGCAGGGGTGGGTGTAAGCCTGCTCTGGGCAGGGTTTAGTTCCACTTTTATGTTTGTGGCCAGTCCTGTGCTTTTATTTAGAAAATCTGGTCAACCTAGGAAGAGGCAGCTGCCAATCGACTCCAGTGCACAGCAGAAAGCACTGATGCTGGGAAGGTCTATGATGACAGAAGCACTGACCGAGAGAGAAAGGGTGAAAAACTCACTGGATCAGAAGAGGGGCTGCCGAGCGGAAAAGCCTACAGACCCAGAAGAGACTGGCAGTCTACACGAGACAGAATACGAGAATAAATACAGAATAACAGCGCCTAAATTGAAGATGCAGCAGACACAAAGTGGAAAGAGAAGACATGCATTGAGGAGAGTTAGAACAAAGAGGAGACAAAAGCCCATGAGCTGCGAAAGCTCAATGGAGTGAGCACAGCACCGGAGACGCATATACCAGAGGGATGGGAGTACAAACGTTAAGAAAATTAGTTGATGCATGTTGCAACACTAAGTCCGAACCCACAAGTGAAGCAAAGCTGTGAATGTTTAATAAATACTGGGAATTATGGTGGAAGTGTTCTGATGAATCCAGACAATTCGACCCTTCTCCCCAGAAGAGAGCCACCCCCTTTGAGGGTAGGGAGGGGAGCCTGCTAACCAAGACCCTCCCTAGGTGTCTGGGCATGTGGGACCTAACTGGGAGTGACTCACCTCTTGGGGACAAGGACTTCCATTCCACTACAGAACTCCCAGTTCAAACCATCCTTTCTGCCTATATGGATGTTGGAAAGACTTGGGATGATCTCTTATGACTATATTAAAAAAATATCCTTTTTTGTCTCTATTGGCTTCAGGTAGTGCTGAGCGTTGCCTGAATGTCGTGTATAAGGAGAGAGCGGACTGTGAATGGAGGAGAGACTACAACGGGGGGAGGAGAACAACCGCTACACAGAGGTGATGTCCTGGAGGGGCATAGCCACATCAATCCGCAGAGCAGTGGCGGCGTGAACAAAGCAAGACTCTCTAGCTGGAGGCTGAACGGTGGATGCCTTGACTGAGTAAGAGGCTCCGGTCAGGGGAAGAGGTACGCTGGAAAAAACAGTAGTCTTCTCTGGTGGCGTGACCAATGAGGAGCAGTGGTGGGCTTGGTGCCCAGTAACCGATGCTGAGACCAGGGACGAGAAAGGAACCCAGGTCCATGAGCTCCACCCGGCAAGTGCCTTTTCTGCCGAGAGAAGGACAGCTGGGGGGAAAGTTATGCTACTGACATGGGGATGTCAG
Source organism: Ambystoma mexicanum (assembly GCF_040938575.1). NCBI lineage: Eukaryota > Metazoa > Chordata > Amphibia > Caudata > Ambystomatidae > Ambystoma > Ambystoma mexicanum. The sequence goes on from NC_090933.1 coordinate 83,385,698, forward strand.
TGAAGCCTAGGACTGGTGGTTTCCACAGTACTAAAACCGATGCAGCTACGAGAAACAGAGGGAACGGGCACACAGTCCCGGTAAAACAGACAAAGAGTTAGAAACAGTGGCGGCTGCTTGCTTAGGGCATGGGGCGCCGCCCCCTCCCTCAGCATACAGAGACAATGGGCCTCATTACACGGATGGCGGTAAGGATTTACCGGTACCGGTAAAATACCGGTACCGGTAAATCCTTACCGCCTTACTACGAGGTCCCTTTGCGGGTTGGGGGATTTAACGCCTACTTTTTGCAGGCGTTAAAAACCAACCCGCAAAGGGACCCAGGGAGATAATTACGGTACTGCAATTTGCAGTACCGTAATTAGCGCCTTCCCCATTCCCATTATGCCTTATGGGGCAAAAATGGGAATGAGGAAGGGCAATGGTGGAAGGGGGAATTACCGCCCCGCCAACCTTGGAATGGGGCGGTAATTCCCCTTTCCGCCAAGGCGGTGCCGGTATTTTACCGGCATGAACCATGGCGCTAATAGCGCCATGGTTCTCCGCCATCCGTGTAATGAGGCCCAATGTTCTTCTTATACAAAATGTCTGTGTGGCAGTCCTTCAGAGTAATCTGCACTGTGGGGGAATACAATTTCAACAATTAAATAATTCTCACCAGCCAGCCTGGCCGGAACAGAGTCAGGTGGCATGGTGTGCAGATCCAGGATACTCAGGTTTCCTTAGTGTTCTGAGCGGAGCTTATCGAGCACTGCACAATTAGCGTAAGCATTCAATGCATTTAAGATGCTGACGGGGCGCCAGAGGTATGGCCCCACTAGAACAATCTTTTCTGCAAACAATGCAGTGTCAGTCTTAGAAAGATAATACAAATTAATTGGCAGTTTGACAGCCAGTGGATTTTGGCATTTTATTTGTGGGCGGGCCTATGACTGTTGCATAGTGCAGCGGATGGGAAGCAGCCTGAGGACACAGAACCAGGGCGGGGTCATCCATTGTCGTAGCGTGGCCAGCAGTAAGCAGCCAACCTGGGCCACCCATCCGGTGAAGACTCTCTAGCCTCGAGGTACGTTTCCATAAGTAGTTTACAAGTTGTCCAGGTTATGCCTGCTTTGGTGCCTGCTGTTCTAGAGCAATCAATCGTGTTGACAACAAGAGCAGAGCTTACAGCTCTTTTTATTACCCGATTAATGTCAAGGGTGTGCAGTTCAGGCAGCAACCTAATAATGAGGCCGTCATTCGTGTGAAACCATTTCTGAAGCCTGCCTAAACAATGCTGGCCCCTTCAACATCATGCACGGGACGCTGCCCAAATACATCACATTTTACAGAGAGGAACTCTGATCCGAGTGAAGTCTGCTGACGCACCTTCACATATGTTGCTTGGGGGTGACTTCTGAGCCGTATAAGGTCTGTAATTTGAGGTTTTTCATAAAACTGATACAGAGGGCACAGCATTAAAGAAAGAAGCGGTGAGCGAGCGATCAACTAGGTTTTTGCGCAGTGGTAGTTTTAGAACATTGGCGCGAATGGCAGAGTTGCACAGTAACTGTGCTTCCATTTACTTTACAACTTAATCTTGGGCTTCTCTGGATCACCTGCAATGCTTGCCAGAGGCTCAATGTGACTCAGGCCCTGGTTCTCTCTAGACTCAACTACGGTTATAGCCTTCTCCTGAATCTTCCTTCTTCCACTCTGCAACCACTGCAGCTTATCCAGAATAGAGCAGCAAGACTTATCCTTGGCCTTAAGCCAAGGGACCACATCTCTATTGCACAAAAAAGTCTTTCAAATTCAAATCCCTCTGCATCATCCACAAGGCTGTCTGGGCCCGGGGACCACACTATCTTCAACTTTATCTCAATAAATACTCTCCCTCCAGAACACCTGGCTCCTCTGGCACCAACTCTTTGTGTGTAAAGTGTTTTGCTAAATAGATGGCAGGGGGTCTCTCACTTTCCTCTGCCGGTTCCCTCCTTTGGAATAGCCTCCCCCTGAGCCTTGAGCAAGATCTTCTCAAGCTCCTTAGACTTTCCTCTTTTCCTCCTCCTTCCCTCCTTCTCTCCCCTGCTAATCCCACAGTTGCTGAATCGGTGTCCTTTGGGCCCAGACCTCCCACACCAATTCTTACCAGCTATTGTCTTCCACAGCATTTTGCATCTGCACACCCTCCGCTTTGGATACTCGCACTTACACCTCCCTCACCCCACGCTGTGTAACACTCTTCATTTCTAGCACTTCGTCCTAGTGCTCATTTGGACAGGCAAGAGGAATGCCCAGTCAAAGAGGCCAAAGAAAAAAACATTGTGGTGGACGAGGAAAAAGCGCAAAGCAGCCGAAGCTGGACGTGTTTATCAAAGATGTATGTATGTATGTCAGCTTATATAGTGCCGGCAGCCCGCGGGCATCAGGGTGCTTTAACAAACACAACAACAAATTATACGGACAACGAAAAACGAAAAAGCTAAACTGTAACCCTCCTGGTTCTACATTCCTGAACTCAGAATGTAACTGAACGGAAGAGTCATAAGTCACCTGAACAGGTGGGTCTTCAAGATTTTTCTAAAGTTTAGGTGATTTCCTTCCGATCTGAGTTTCAGTGGGAGTCTGTTCCACTGCTGTGTTGCCACAACTACAAATGATCTACCCAAACCGGTCTTGAGCTTGTGTTTAGGTACTATGAGTAAACCATTACCTTCTGACTGTAACTGTCTCTGTGGGATGTAGATTTCCAGATGGTTTTTTACATAGTGAGGAGCTTTTCCAAAAAGGCACTTGTGAACAAGTGTCATAGCCTTAAACTTAATCCTCTCTTCTACTCTAAGCCAATGTAACGTTCTTCTGGCCGAGGTAATATGCACTCCTCTCCTTAGTTTCTTCACTATCCTCAATGCGTCATTTTCTATGACTTGGCATTTAGCTAGGTCCTTTGCGGTTGCACCAATGAGAAGAGCATTGCCATAGTCGGACTCAGTATTACAAAGTTGTGGAGTCCCTCAGGCAGGGGCGTTGCTAGGGGGGGGGCTGAGGGGGATATAGCCCCTGATCTTTTGGTTGTAGCCCCGGATAGAATCTCAGGAGCTACAGCCAAAAGTCTAGCTAGCCCCCAGTCCCAACAGTACCGACATCAGCTTAGTCCCGGGTCTTTTCCAGACCTAGCAACTCCCCTGCCCTCAGGGATCCTCCCTTTCCCCACTGCTTTTTAATTTGTATGTAAAACTGCTTATGGATATCTTAAGAAAGCACAGTATACAGTTCCATTCTTAAGCGGATAATATCCAGGTGTTCCTGAGAGTACAAAATCAAGAGGAAACCTATGAGAGAGTAGAACAGTGTCTACAAGAGATACAGAGTCGGATGTGCCCAAACCAGCTATTGCTGAATGCCAGCAAAACTGAAGTAGCTGTTTTTGCCTCAAAATATAATTTACAGAAGGAGAAACTGCACCCCCGCCTCCTGGGGACGCAGTTGAACTTCACAAAAAAAATTAAGAACTTAGGCTGTATTTGGGAGGACAATATGGAAAGCCGACCTCAGGTGAGTGCAAAGGTGCAGGCAGCTTATTACTCATTACGCATGCTGAGACACATTCTACCTTTTATTGCGAATGAGGACAGAGCGGTCGTTACAGGTACTCTGGTCAACTCGACGCTAGAATATGGCAACGCATTTTTGTCAGGCATTCCAGCCTACCAACTGCGGAGGTTGTAGCTGGCCCAAAATGCAGTGGTTAGACTGGTGCACAAGACAAAAAAATCAGATTCAATCTCTACTTTGAGGAAAGCACTGCACTGGCTGCCTATAAAAGAGAGAATAGAGTTTAAGATCCTTTGTCTGGTCTATAAGGGCGTGAATAAGATAGGACCAGCATACCTATCAGATAAAATCAGAAGGTACACTCCTACCCGACAGTTGCGCTCGGCAGACCAAAATCTGCTCTGTATACCAGGCACCAAATGTGTGAAGAAAGGAGATCGTAGATTCTCTGTCTATGAGCCCAGAGCATGGAACAAATTACCTAGAGAAATCTGTGATATTAAAAGCCTTTCGGTTTTCCGGAGGGCTGGAAATACTTATTTGTTCTGCTAGGCCTCTGACAGAGTAATTTTGCTAAGTAACCCTCATAAGATCCAGTGGACCATTCATAGACAAATGTTCATTTGAAACATCTGCGCCCAGTTACGATTCAGTTCGTCAGGCGCGCGATATGAATACCACAATACAATACAATAGTCCAACCTTGATAGCACTATAGCCCTAGCTATTGTAGCTATGTTGCTTTCATTTAAATACAGACTGATGGCCTTCATTAGACGCAAGTAGTACGCTGTATTTTTATGCAGATAATTCACCTGTGCTTCAGAATTAACAGAGGAGTTGACCATCATTCCCAAAGTTTTAACCTGGTTAGATACTTAGATTTTGGCTTCATTTATCTTAAAGGTCTCATACTCATTGCCCCTAACTTGGTTATAATTCGACTGGACCCGAACAGCATAGGTTCAGTCTTAGTGTCATTAAGACACATCCAATTTCACTGCATCCATTCGTTTATTTTGCTGTATACTATAGCAATTTTCTCACTATCTTTAGTATAAGATCCCTTTAGTTCAATGACGAGCTGCGTATCATCTGCATAGTTGGTGAAAAACACTCCGGCTTCCACCAGAATGTCACACAGACTTTGCATGTAAATGTTAAATAACATTGGCGAGACACTAGCCCCTTGAGGCACTCCAAATAGGATTGAAATCGGATCAGAAAAATTATTCTGCCAATGCACTTTGGCTTGGCGGTCTGTAAGAAAGGAAACTAGCCACTCCAAAGCTACCTCAGAACAGCCCACGTTATCTCTCAGTGCCTCTACTAATAATCTACGAGATCAAAAGCTGCACTGAGATCTAGCAGCATCAAAATCCCTATTTTTCCTTTATCAATCAGTCCCAGCATATGATTTTGAAGGTCCAGCATAGCTGTTTCGGTACTGTGAGAAGCCCTAAAGCCAGATTGTTGTTGATGTAGAAAGGTCTGTTTTTCTACATATTCTTGCAATTGCAATGTGGCAATTATATCCATAATTTTAAGTATAAAATTCGAGTTAGTAATGGGGCAAAGATTGCCTGGATCCTTTGGATCCAAACCCACCTTTTTTAACAGGGGCGTAATAGTAACCTTTTTTTATTTCCTTCGGTACTATACCCTCCTTAAAAGAGGCATTTACTATTCTCAACAGGATAGGTACAAAGTATGATATTGGAAGGTAACACATTTTCGGCGCATGATGTGGGTTTCATTTGCCATTATTTATTGCCATTCTTTGTCCGAGTTTCCTAGCTCAGTATTTTCCTGGCATTAATTATATTTTGTCTTGCTTTCGCTATTTTAGCTGCTAAAGCATTTTGCACAGTATCACAATCTTCCTTGGATGATGAAAAATGCAGAGTGAGATTTTTTGGTTTCTCAATGCTTTTCAAAATTTCAAACAGTTCACTAGTAGAGTTAGCTGCTGCTTCAATTTCTTTATTAAAGAAATTTGCCTTAGCTAATCTTATATTATCTCTATATTTCTTGTTAACTAGCTTCCATTTGTCTTTGTTTTCTTTAGATTTGTCCTGAAGCCACTTTCTTTCAAGTGCTCTTTTTTCTATTTTGATTGAGTCTAACTCCGTATTAAACCATTTCTGGTTTTTACTATCTTTCCTAGTTAGATGAGGAATACATTGGAGGACACAATCGATTTGAAGGGCAGGGATACTTCTCCCCTTGTCACCCTCTCGATATTCACCCTCTTTCGTCGCCTAATGAACTGCCGTGCTGAGTTAGCCCTCACAACGTGCGGTCTGCCTTGCTCCTCTTGTGCTCTCTTGTGCCACCTTTTATTCCTGTGGGGAAAGGAAAGAGCCGTTAGGTGTGTGTGATTTTGGTCAATTGCCCGACTTTGCCTGACCCTTAGGTTGGGACATGTCAGGTGAATAGTTCTAGAATTAGTCTGTTGTCGTTCGTGTTGTGCAAAGGTGCTTGTGTCGGAAAGGGAGGAAGTTAGAGTGTTCAAGTATCATAGGGGTATAGAGAGGAAGAGGTGTTGTATGGGATTATAGTTCTCTTGCAAGGGGTTTCGGTACATTCAGAGGGTTTAGATTCGTAGGGTGTGTGGAACAAACAGAATGACCAGGATTATTGTTGGAAAATAAACAGGGGGATTTGTGGGAATGACAATCTGAGGGATGAGATTGGTAGGGTTTTGTCAAGGTAGATTGGGTGTTCTGGAAAGAATAATCAAGGGGACAGGAAGAAGAATGACGGGGAGTATTCAGGTAGGAAACAGGGAAACAGGGATTCTGGGGAGTGTGGTTTCTAAGTGCAAAAGAGTGTCTAATGGATTCACCAGATGCGGAGGAGATTGTGGATTCAAGAAAAGGATATTCATTGGGTGGAAGTGAGGTCGAGTTGATACAGCCCACAAAAGCCTTGAGGATCTTGTCTTCCTCGCCCCTTTCTCCGGTATACTACCGCATCTCACCTGGGGCATTCCCCTGAGCATAACCCCAGGCTCCCCTACCAGGTGATCCTCCCTCGCTCGTCTAACCCCAGGGTTGGAATCAGAGCGCAAGCCTAGGTTTTTCCCTGGCCACCTAAGGGATTCCCGAGGTCTACTTGTGACAACACACTCGGGCTTCTCACAGAAAGCAGGAGCAGGGGACCCAATGAGGACAATCTCCGTCTTACTGGCATTGAGGTAGAGATCATTTACAGCACACCAAGGCTGAATTGCGGACAGTCAGGAATGAGTGAGGAGGAGGAAGAGGATGAGGGTAGCCTGAACGGGAGCTGTGGGTCATCCGCATAACTGTAAATTAGAGGGGAAGGTAGAGATCCTGTGGGCCAGAGAGGCCATGTAGACATTGAAGAACCGGGGGGCTATGTTAGATCCCTGGGGGACGCCACAAGTAGACAGGGTAATAGAGGATAGAAAGGACCCAAGTTCCACCTGGGAATGACGGTCAGAGAAAATGTATGCAAGCCATGCCAGTGCCTGATCTGTGATGCCCAGGGTATCACGGAGACAAGAGATCAGGATGGTAAGGTACTCATGGTGGCAACAGTAAAGACAAACAAGTGATTACAGTTCAAGGGTGTTTATTAAACTGTGTGCAGGGGTGAGAAAAATGCCTAATCTAAACCTAAAGCTAAGATGGTAGAAAGTTATGAGCATCAAATAATAAGGCAATCCTAGTAGTGTCTTGTCAAATAAAAAGGGCCTATACTAAAAAATTAATATTGCCAAACCTTGCCACTAAGTTACAAAAAGTGTGTGGGGTAATGTTTACCAGAAAAGAAAGAAGTGTTCTCAAAATGAAAAGTCAGGATGGTATGGCTGGGTCTCCCTTGCCCACGTTTCAAGCACGGGACAAGGCAGAACTCCTAAGCACAGCACACTCCTGGGCATCTCCAGCACGAGGTTCACAATTCCAGTTCAATGATACCAGAAACTTCAGGGGCCAAGTCTCTTTCCTCAAAGTCTCTTGCCTTAGAAGGCCTGCTGGTTCACAACAAACAAACAAACAAATGTTCCTTCTGCGATCCTGCGGCTGGGCGATTGCTCTTTGCCCCTAGGATCTCCCTCCGCTGAGCTCAGATAATCCTTGCAAGGTGGGCCTCCCTCTGGCTGGATGACTACAGCCTTTCTTTAACACAATTCATGAATTTCTAACAGTTCATAATTTGCTCAATTTCATCAGTAAGCGTGGGTTCCCTTCACCTAGCTTTCTTTCGGCATCCCTCTGTCAGGTTCACACGTTCACCTTATTTCACAGTTCACAATCTTATCAGAAAGCAGGGGTTTCTCTTGGCCATGGGTCAGAGACTTTCGATTGTTCAAAGGATTTGACGTGACCTTTGTTGGACCACACTGACATTTTACGTCACCCTTTCCTAGAGCCTTCTGGTACTCCAGATTTTCACAGTATAGTTTGTGTCATTGCCCATAGCCCCTTATGCTTTGAGGGAGACTGCATTTGGTTGAACACCCTTTACTCAAGTCTTTCATTTACCTTGTAGATTATGATGAAGGTTGAAATTATGAAATGTATTAATGCAACTCACTGAACTTTATCTTGCTCCTGAAGAAGAGATTTGTAATTCCCGAACGTGTTGAGCCTATTGTACTATGAAAAAATTCAATATAGTACATCCATTATCGTATGATTAAAAAAGTATTTTATTACGTTTAGAATTATTGTGAATTTATGAATGTCGATTACATGAATACATGAATGAGTAATTTGAATTCCTACATTCTTTTTTCAATCACTGACTAATTTTTCAGCATATGCGAGTGCAGGGGACAGGAGTGCCCGTCAATTGATGACACTTTACTTTCTCTAACGCTTATCTAAACGACTTGTGTCAAAGGCGTTATTTTCTCTCCTGCATCCTTTAAACCACAAACATTCTAATACTGAGTCCTGTAATATTACTTCACTAGCTCATTTTGAATAAGGTGTGCGTACAACCCTCTATACAGTTCTTTTGTCTAAAGCCTACCAGCACTCTAGCTCCTCAACATCTTGTCACATGCTCATACCTACGCACCTTCTACTTCCCTTCCTCCTCCTGTGTGCTAGCGACTGGCTCACCCTCCATCTCTTCAATATTCTGCCACAGGCTTGTTCTTCTGCCCATTCTAGGATTCCCTTTGGTTGTTGGGTTTCTCTCGCCTCTCCGATGGTCTTCTGGCAGTTTCTCTATTCCACCTCCCCTTACTCCTAAGTCTCCCCTTCATCTAGAGTCAGATGTTCCTCTTCTCCTCTCACCTTTTTTCTTTCCTCCAACCTCATCCAGATGTTCACCTTGCCCAATCATCCTCCTGCTACCTTCCAACCTCATCAGTTCTCCTTATACCTTCCTTCCACCGGATTTCCCTCTTCTTCCTTCTGACACCTTTTTCCCACTCCCACTTGATGGTCTCTTCTCTTTCATGACATATTCCTTCCACCTTATTCTACCAATCTCAGGCCTCCTGCCTCCAGTTCTCCCTATTCACTCCAACCTAAGTCCTTCTGGCACATTCACCAAACACCCACAATAGCAGCTCTAAGTCTGCTTCTTTTCTCCTCATACAAGACCGGTAATTAGGACTGTAATCACAATTTTACAGGTGTGAGTTTAACTGGCAACATTTCAAATTGATCAACTGTGTTTAAAACAGCAGTTTCCCAGCAGAGGGTGAAGAGACACCATCTTGGCTTTCCACACAATCGGCTCCTGTGGTTGGAGTGAAGTGCTTACACACAGTCCTGCTGCAGCAACACTTATTCGGGGCTCTCCTGGGTCCACTGCAAGCCACCCTCTCTCAACCCAGGGCGTCTGAGATAACCGAGCAGGCGATAGTCCACTCTTGCTCATGTTTTGGGTATTTGTAATATGACTCTGCCTATTACCTTTTGTATGTGTGGATATGTTTGTATCACTAGTAGAACAGGGGACTATGGGTATTTCTTCCTCTCAATGAAAACTGTATCAATACTTCTCAGTATTGGCCCTAATTCCTTGAAGGGACACTACGAGGTAATAGAATCATGAATAAATGGACTGCCTCCTGCTGGTGTCATGGTCACAGGGGATCCTCCCCATGCCATCCATGTCCAGCATCACATGGCTTGCTGCAGCACCTGGCCCCCTTGGCAACACAATCATAGACCTTTAAGTTTAGGCAGGGACTAAGTAAGACTACAATACCCTGACCGAGGAACCATCCATCCAACATACCTCCTGCTATAGTTACAATACGACCAATCAGGAAACCATTCTTTCAAACATGGTCACTAATTCCTCTTCTCAGGAGCTGGTGCAGTGGAGGCAAGGTGATAAGAAATTACTTAAATGACCACTATAATGGCTGTACTCGCTTTCAAATTAAAACAGTCCAGAAGGAAATGTTCAATTAACATGAAAAGAATGAGAACAGCTCCTCAGATCTAAATAGCCATATAGATCTCCTGAGTGGCCAGATGACAGAGATGCATAACAAGTAGGAGTTCAAAGTCCAGGTAGAGGACAATGAAACCTCTTCAGAGATTCTCTCAAGTACTCAGTTATGAGGTCGCCATTCAATTCCTGAGTTGTATAGCTCATGACTTTGATAACCCTAACAGGTACCAATATTGTGAGAAGAAGAGAATGGTACAGATGCCATTTAGTTTATGGCTAAAATGATAAAACAAATGCTACCCGACTTATAACTGGGAGTTTCATCATACAATGAAGTGGGCCAATTGCAAATAGATCTTAATAAAGTAGAGCCAAATCCAATAATTATATATTTTTGAAACTTTCTAATCTGACAACATGAGTCTGTGCCCCATTAAACCGTACATTTTCAATATGAGGAATATTTCACAGGCTCAAATTTTAGTAACAAAACCCTGGAAATCTATTTGTAACTTAAAGAATGCTGTGATGAGTTCCTTGGGGGTGTCATTTCTGCCTGGGAGGAGAAACCTTCCCATGGGGCCAGGAAAGTGAGGCCACTACCCGATACTCCCCTGGGCGTTGAATTCAGTGGGAGGATCTCATGGGAGGGGACCCCCCTTGTGGGAGAAGTGAGGACTATCAAGGGAGAATGCGTTATGTCCACCATCATGCTGCCAGACATGATTCACCCAACCATATGAATATGGCCCAAGCACCCACAAACTCTGTCTCCTTTATCTTCTACTAATTTCCTCATACGTAGCAGCTATCTATGTCAGGCAGATGATACTGTGACATGGAAGAGCGAGGGAAGCGCGAGTATGGATCACTCCAAAAGTACTGACACAAGTAAGAGCAGTACGATGAAGAGCCCTGCGCAGAACCGATACGAACATGCTAGTTGTTTGAAGCTAGAAAGTCAATCCACCATAAAAACGAACGAAGGACTCTCCTCGATGTTGGTCCATCCCTAGAGGAGCATGACACAGGAGAGTGAAACTGCGTGGAGAGGATGCACTGCATACCCGAACTCCTGGAGTACGATGGCGGGAAATAAGAAAGTGGGGAAGAGCTCCAATTTACTTGAAAGCGGAGGAACCAGACATCCGGTGGCAGAAAGGCAGCCACCAGAGTGATCCAGGCGAGACACAGCATGCAGGGTGGAGAAGCCAAAGAAATGAGAGTCCAGGCAAAGCCACAGAAGCTTACCAGTGTTGCAGAGGACCAGAACCCTTGTGGACCTAGTGGCAAGGTATGTGGAGTGGGACCGGGAAGGCACTGGGAAACCCCAGAAGCTGTGGTTGGGAGTCCCGAGGCTGTGACTGGGAGGAAGTGCAGAATCATCTTCCTCATCCCAGTGGGACCAAACAGAGAGACCAGTTGAGAATACAGTGGGTGAGAGCACCCCAAGAGACTTGAAGAGAGGCCTGGCAGGAAAGTGAATCGGGCCTAGTTAAGAGACACTATAAAGCTGAGAGTGGGTTCTGGGACCCAAACACTGAGAAACAGAGTTGCACAAGCGAGATAACACCTGGCAAGATAGTGCACCAGGCTTAAGTAATAACACAGTACAGAGCTGAGAAGGGGGGTCTGGAACCCACATAATGAGAACAGACGACCAGGGGAAGAGAAAGAGTCCCTTTGGCACAAGACACGAGAAGTCCAGGAGAAGAGAAAGAGAATCCTTTGGCACAAGTTATGAGAAGACAGAGGAAGGAAGATCTATCCTTTGGCAGAAAGCAGACTTGGACTGGCCTATAGGGGCACTTTTTTTTCCAATGTGATCCAGTTTGACAAATTATTTCACTATGCGACAAATAGTTTTGACCCCTGTTAAATAATTATTCTTCAATTTGCATTACATTTAGTTAAAAAAAACTCCTTCTTGCCTACTATTCAAACAGTTTGTCACAAATGGAATTAATAGCTATTTGCAACTGTGAGCCACTTTTTCATTGGTCCGAACCTAGCAGAAAGTTGCGCAATAATAAGGCTGTTGAAAGAGAGCCTGAAAAAGGCCTGGGGAAGGTAGACGCCTTCCCAATCTTGTTTTGAAACTTGGAACTTTTTTTATCACTTTATTTATTATTTCAGAACAAAACATACAAAAGAACAGTAGCATCGACATATCCATAACATCAGGGATTTGCACTCAGATTGTAAAATACATACATTTTCTTAGCAATCAAACATTACAGTTTTAAAATTCATAAAATTAAGACCATAATAAACTACTATAAACCCATATTCCACAGCAAAATTTCAAACATCCAACTGCAATAGACAATACAACATCAACAAACACAACAGACAACACCGTAAAAAAAAAATCCCGATAATCCCCCAACTACTGTATACAGAAAACAATACATGTGGTTAATGACCTTCAGCTTTATAAGTCTTTAAAAGAACCCCAAATTTGAAAATAATTCCCCTCTCGTTTTTGTTTTATTAGCATTACTTTCTCGTAGTTAGATAAGGTGCGGACATCTAACAGCCACTCATCTACATTCAGCTTTTTCCTAAATTTCCAAACTTTAAATATTTGTTTAGCCGCCATTACCAATACCCTATTGATCCAAACTGATCTCACTCTGGCCTTGCCCCCTCTCTCTCTGTTTGATAACAAAATTGTCGAGTAGGAAGTGCATGGGAGTGAGTCTCCCAGTATAATGTCTAATTTATTTAAGACTGCACTCCAAAAGGTGAATACCCTTGAGCATGTCCACAGCATATGCATTAAGGTGCCCCCACTAAGACCACAACCCAGGCATCAGTATCCAACAGTCCTAACTTGGCCATTCGAGCAGGGGTCCAATACAGTCTACAAATAATTCTTTGTCTACTATACCTGAGCCCTAGATCCTTTTTTGACTGTACACCTATACGAAGCAGATGCTCCCATTCCTCACTAATAATATCCATACCAAGATCCTCCACCCAAGCCTGGCGAAGTTTTTCCCATGCTTCCATATGTGGGCTTTCTATCGGCATTAGCTTTATGTACGGGGAACACTGCACAAGGGAGAGAACGATATTCTCACAGACCGAGGGTCTCTCTCTCTCTCTCTCTCTCTCATGGTATCCCCTAGCATTCCCTGCCTTTCTGTCAAAAGAAATTTTAGGTCCCTATAACACACACGTTCCCTACCCCGAATCCCGAAAGATTCTCTAAGACGTTCGAAGGAGATCATATGATCGCCCTCCCAGATGTCACATTCTAAATATGCCCTTTCTGATCCAACTTTTCCAGCATAAAGTCTTATTCGCTATATGTAGCCCTGCATTATGCCATAGAGATGCATCGTAGTGTATCCTGATATTTCCCCTCTATTTGTCATCAAATTTAGCAAGGACTCTCTAGTTGTACACATTGCGGGTAATCTCACCGTGGAATTTGGCATTTTAGACATTGAGTTCATATCACATAGAGCATAAGGCAAGAATTGTTCACTCTCAGTAATCGGTCACTAAGGGACATATTTGCTAACTTCGGAAAGATAGAACGTTGATTTTTTTTAGAACAAACCCAGTGCAATAATTCATTAGATTGGGGTACTCAAATCCCCCTTCCTTCACACAACGTGTTAAAATGTGCCTAGGAATCTTGGGTCTGTTACCCTCCCCCCAAAGAAACTCCTGAAAGACCTTATCAATACTACCGATGACCTTCTTGGAAAATTTCAGGGGGATAGATTGGATAATGTAGAGCACTTTCGGTAAAAGAAACATTTTTATGGCATTGATTTTTGCCCACAACCCCAGTGTTAAGCAACCCCATTTCAATATATCTCTCTGGATTTTCTCTAACATTATTGAAATATTATATTCTGCCATCTTTTTCAGGTCATGGTCCAAGTAAATTCCTAAATAATTAATTGCTCGCATCTCCCATTGACTATTCCAAGAACCCATAACACTCCTAGGTTGTCCGACATCCAGAGGGAAAACCACCGTCTTTTCCCAGTTTACCTTGTGGCCAGATAATAATCCCACCTCCTTGAACATACATTTGAGCTTCTCGCACCCCTCCAGCGGGTTTGACAAGATGATAGTCATGTCATGCGCATAACACAAGATTTTAACTTCACTATCCCCAAATTTGAGCCCATGAAGACTCTGCTCTTGTTTTATATATGCAATCAGCGGTTCCATTGCTAAGTTAAACAGGTATGGTGACAACGGGCAGCCCTGTCTGGTACCTCTGGGCAGGAGAAATGGCGAAGACATAACACAGTTGACCCAGACTCTGGCACTAATAGATGAGTTCAGCGTTTTGATAACTCATAAAAGTGTACCCAAAACCCATTTTCTTAAGAGTGTGGTCCAAGAAGGCCCAATTGAGCCTATCAAAGGCCTTTTCCGCATCCATAAAAATTAAAAGTGTATTCTGAACCTTTTCCTTTGCTAATCCCATTATATCCATTAGTGTCCTTACATGGTCATACTCATAACTACCCCAAATAAAGCCTACCTGGGAACGACTGATCAGATCACCAATGCACTTATCAAGCCGATTAGTCATTATTCTAGTAAATAATTTAAGATCAACATTTAGTAACGATATCGGTCTGTAGTTTTCCCATTTTTTAACAGTCTTTGCCTGGTTTCGGGATCACCACAACACAAGCCTCTTATCGCGGGACATACAATCCCATCGGACATGAAACCGTTGTATAGTGTACATAAGAACGGCGTCAATACATGACCTAGCGCCCTGTAGAACTCAACCGGGAGACCGTAGAAGCCTGGTGATTTACCTACATTAAGCTGCTCGATGGCTGTCAGTATTTCTTCCCCCATGATGGGACCATCGACAGTCATAGCTTGGTCGTCAGACAACCTTGGCAGAGTAATTTTATCAAAAAATCTATCCATATTCTCAGATTTTGGGAATTGATCTTCCCTATAAAGTGATTTGTAAAATCTCCTGAAACTTTCGCATATCTCACCTTTTTTAACTTTATATTCTCCACCTTCACCCTCTATTTTCTGGACAAAGAAAACTAAACCACGTAGCCTATTTTCTAACAACCTACCATTCTTGTCCCCTTGTTCCCAGAACTTCTGCCTCATGAAGAAAATGCCTTTCTCATACTGCATGTCCATCTCCTGTATAAGGCGTTCCCTCCATCTCTCCACAGCAGCCTTATCTTTGCTACTTCTTGTCATTTGGTATTTCTTCTGGCCTGTACCCAACTCACTCTAAAACCTCTTAAGCTCGGCCATTCCCCTTTTCCTCATGTGGCACGTGATATTCATCAGCTCCCCCCTAATGGCTGCCTTAAAACTGTCCCAGACCATTATACTGGATGCAGAACCCTGGTTTATATGAAAGAAATTCCTAGTGAATTCTTGTAGAGACTCAATCACTCCGTGTTCTTGCATTATGGACATTTTCAGGTGCCATTTAGAGGATCCAGAACATTCCATTCCCATATTCAATTGCATTGTCATCAAGGAATGATCTGAAATACCTTTTTCCTTAATATCTACATTAGAGGCCTTTTCAGCAAGTCTTTCCAAAATCAGGAAATAGTCAATCCTTGAATATGAATCATGGACAGGTGAAAAAAGGTAAAATGGAACTTGGAACTTTGACATCTGAAAAGGTCTGGGAAGAGGGAGGCCTCCTCCCTGTCTGTGGGGAACAATACAAAAAAAAGACTATTAACGGCTATGGGAAGAAGGATATTCCCCCATCGTTTATCAACTTCTATCATTTAGTCATCCTGTTATAAGCAGGATGTAGTCAACTTTATAGATTTCTTTTGAGGTGTAAGGGACGAAAATAGGTTTGGGACTCAAGACAGTGGACTATTTATTTTTGACAGACATTTTGACGTTATCCTTAGTATTGGTTAAGGCAGGGAAACCTCTCTTAGTTATAGGTACAGTTCACGTTTTTCCTTATTTTCTGTTCAATAAAAGTTTGTGCCAACAAACATGGCACCTTTGCTTACTTCTGCATTCTTACAGTTCTTAATACATTTCATGAACTTGGTGCAATGGCTCATCTACCAGCAAACCGTGAACCTTTGCTCCAAATTGGGAACATGCTTTTTCTTCACTAATGCCAATGATGTGGGTTTGAACACAATTCTATCATGATTCACCAACCAGCCATGCGAGTCAAAAATGTATTAGATCCCCAACAAGGTGTTGGCGCTTAAATCAGCACTGTTCAACAGTTCCTACCACCAATTCATGATTGGATTTGTTGTGCACACAAGTAACATAGGTGATGTATCACGAAAGGTTGATCTTCAATCACTTCCAGGCACATTAATACTGTATGACTGGACGAACATGTAAGAAGTAGCTTATTTACTCTACAACAGTGCTAGCTTGGTGTTCTCTGGCACACAGGGTCAGTGGATCACAATTCAATATGATCATCGACATCAATCTGCTGTTTACAACCTGTGCTGTGGACCACAAATCCTTGGCCCTTCAGCCGATGATCTTCCAAAGTTCTATCATCTGTTGTGTGGATTTTATTACAACCACCAACCTGCTACTTTATTCTTCATCACAATGCTAGGATTCTTGAAATAATGTGGCCACTGCTATTGATCATTAAATAAACACTTTTGGCATGGTGCAGTTTTTGTGCTTTGAACTTTTAGGCCCAACCATTTACATTTTACTCTAATCCGCAAACGGTATCCTTGCATACAGATTACTTCTTTGTTTCTAGTAATTGAGTTATAGTTAGTAGTAGACCTATGAACTCTAAATATCTTACCACAGCACAAGAGGAGCATATAAACGTAGGCTTAGATATACATTATGTAGGTTTATGGCCCGATCATTTAAATGGCCAACTGAAGGAACCCCAAGCCAACACAATAAAACGCTTTCTCTATCAAATAATATAGCTGGGACTGTTCAATTTCATGTGTGTCATTCCTAGGCATAAGTACATTCAGGTGCCCTTGGGCAACTGCAAAGAACTCTGTGGAGAGTTTTTTGGCCAAGGCCTTGAAGTAGATTTTAAATATCTGCCTCTTACCTTTTCCCTTTTTGAGCCAACGATTATATTGTCTCTACACAAAAAAGCCAGAATCCTCCAGGTTTTTCCTATTTCACAAGGTATTTTATTTGGAAAATAAGATTCTTGATTTTTTTTACCTACTGGATAATGCCACCCTATCCTGCGGCTCTGGCCCCTCTTAGTTTCCAAACGGCCATCCATGTTCCAAAATGGGAATATCTGGAAGATTCCTTGTTGCTTCCAATAAAGTTGCACAGAAATGCTTCTTAAACAGCAAACCATGATGAAAAAGCAACTGTCTTCACCCTCAATAGGGTTTTGATGGCCCTCATGCAGACATCCTGTTGTGTGCACAATGCCTCAGTGGTGGAGCAAAAATCACACTGGACACTGAGGCACACAGTACATGAGTTTGTGTTCTGATCAGTGCCTAGTCTCTGATCATTGCCTTGTCTAAGGCAGCCTGCACTCTGCCATCTTCACATATAGCTGGCACTGCAAACACTGTAGCCAGTTCTGCATGTGCAGCTGTTCTGCAGCAGGAAACAAGTGCACAGAGCAGCTGAGAGATCCCTCTCCCAGTAAAGACCAGGTTCACAGAAGTGCAGATTGTAGATTTTACAAAGCCTTTCCCTGCCTTTCTGTCATGTATGTTTTAATTAGGTTTATTGGTAAAATTATACCATTTAGCCTTTTACATAACATTGTAAAATACAATTAAAATTAAATAAAAAAGACTTGCCTTTCAATATTAGCAACAAAGTGAAATTGACATAAAATACAAATTTTAGAATGACACAATACAAACAATAGTAAAAGAGGGGTCAATTAATTACCTAGAATACAACAATTTCCCAATATTCTTATAAAAATCTTCCCTTTACTTATAGTTTATCTATATCATAAAAATCATATTCTATTTAATATCTCTAAAATCTAGTGTGCTGTTAGTTCTAATTATTCATCAATAATTTTCAAATAGTGATTTAAAAGTAACTGGCAGATATAAAACATACCAAAATTTAATTTTAGACTTTCCCCAGAGAACATTAGTGACCAAAATTGTAATTCAGAATATTTCTAAAATCAGACACAAAATGATTGTAACCTTTATCATAAATATCCTCCAATTTAGGACAAGATGTTAGCAGATGTCGAGTAGATTTGATGTTATCAAAACATAATCTCATTATAAATCGTTGCTCATCTGAATTCCGTACTTTGTAGATATATTTGAAAGGCTCTCTAACAGTAAATCCCCAGAGTAGCATATGTAGTGAAAGCTGACATTTTAGATAAATATTCAATGTTCTTAATACAGCCCCATTTTTCAGCTTTATACTTAATTTCCTTAACATCCAAACCAATGTTAACAGGATGATAAGCAATAAAGCCAATATCAAGATGGAAAGATTTAATATATTGCAGCCATACTCCTATTACTTGTAAAGGACCATCTAGATTAAATATTTAGTCACATTCAAAATACAAAGACTTAGTTCTGAATCTGCTCTAGCATCTGGAGGTAATATAAACTTCTATATATTTTCCAACAAATACAAATTGAGATCATGCCCAATTCAATGCATATAGCCTCAGTGGGAGTGGACAGTGAAATCCCCAATGTGCTACGGCAAAGCTTGTGTCATGATTCCTGCCCCTCATGTCGCCAGCCCTCCAAAATGTCAGGCTGGAGCCAGGCCACGATCACCTACATGGCCCTCAAGGGCCTCTCCATCCCTCCAAAGACCCACTTGGAGTCAGACTTGGCACTTGTGGCACCAGACTCACTCACTCCCATAGGATAGCATTGGGGATTGGACTTGTAGTGCATTGATGGGGACAAGATGGATGCCCCCACATATTTCGGTTCCCAGAACTGCATGTGCAGTCTAGTCCTTTGGGTGTGGTTCAGCCCAGAGACACCTGGGATACCCAGAGACTATTTAAGCCACACCCAGGCTGAGAAGCATGCTTTGCGTTTTCTGCACCTGCAGCATGACACTCATCGTGTTCGGATCAGTCTCCAGTAGGCCTGCATCTTTCTTCTGCGCTCAGCTCCTGCAAGAAAAAGAACACCGTTAGTAACAGCCTTACCTTGCGGCGATTCTGCCCATCATTCATCGCTCCTTCTGTTCTGCGGGCATCTTCGGCTGTGTCATTCCCATCCCGGCACGCCGCTTCCTAAGGAAAAGGGAAAAGAACAGAAAAAAGGCATTAGTAAGCATTTAGCAAATCTTCGCTTATTTTTGAGGACTGTACGAGCTTCAAACGCTTACCTGAATCCCAGCCGCTCTGGGGGAACTTTGTCTCCGGAACTTCTCATCCATCTGCAAGAGAGAAAAGACACTCCAGTTTAGCGTGGAAAGACCTAGAGGCGCTGCATACCGCGCTTACTCACGCATTTCTTCTTCATAACCGGCATGCACGCTGAAAACGTCGCGGCACCTAAAAGACACAGAAAAAGAACTCAGTTCAATACAAATACGAAAGGGTCGCATCGCGCTCTCTCACCTTCAGCGCTACTCATCTCAGCAGCACGTCGCCATCCCCGGACGCCGGCCATCATCGAAGGAAGGAAAGGAACGAAGTTAGAGAACTGTTCAAAAGACTCATACTTACCTGTCAGACTCTTGCCACTGAAGTAACTAGGCAGCAATGAGCCCGCATCAATCAACGCGCCCCTCGCTGAAAGCAGGACGCAGAGCACACAAGGCCCAGTCTCCAGTCGAGTAGACTCCAGGGAAGAGTTTGAGGTCGTAAGAGGTCAGAACAGGCTGAGTGAAGTCCCCGTGGATACCAGGTGAGCGTTACAGCTTGCCTTCCAGAGCCTTCAACCAGCACAATTCTCGGTCAAGTAATACCTCGAGTCCATACAGTGCACTAGGGACTACGCTGGCATTCAATATTTTTTAGAAGGCCCACCATTAAGTATCCTCCACTATGAGATATAAATTATCTAATGGCATTGAATGTCGCGATTACTTTAGTTCTAATGACCTTTGACAACAGTTAATGAGTTGTATTTTGGAATTCCTAGATGTACATAATTCTTAACTCTATTGATAAGTAGTACCTTCTAGTTTTCAAACAGAATTCTTGTATTCATTCTTCAATTAAGCAATAAACCCAGAGCCGGAGGGCATTATTGAGTCTGGTAATGCCCCCGACCCCCCTGGCACGGGGCTAGTTGCTATTAGTACCCTGGCCTTTTAGACCAGGGTATTAATAGTGTAATTTCTTTGTTGCGAGATGCTCTGCTTTCGCAACTGAAAGAAAATGGGAGAAGGGACTCGACATAGTCCTTTCTCCCTTTCCATGGCAGTCATTCAAAAATTGCAAAAAAAGTAAACAAAAACAATGACCACCATGGAACGGGAGAATCTTTCCCGGCAGTTCGGGAGCAGGTTCACAGTGGACAGAAGTGTTCCTGACACGACCGCTCCCAAAAAAGACCAAAAAGAAGGTAAGTCGGGAGGCGAGAAGGGAAATCTGTTGATGGGGGGGTGAGCGAGAGGACCACGTACCTTGTCAGCCGATGGGGAAGGTGGTGGCCTCCAGCAGTGAGGAGGCTTGGAGCAGGGGTATTAGCATGTGGTTGTCCGATGGGAGTATGATCAAAAATAACTCATCAGCATAAGAGAACCATCCCACCAGCTGTCGGCCCATTTTAGGAGGGTAAGTCTTAGATTTACTTAGAGCATCATCTAAATCTACTATATACAAATTGAAAAGAACAGGGGGTAAAGTGCACCCCTGTTTCAATCCATAATTTGTTTCAAGATGTACCCCCATTTGACCATCTACATTAATCCTTACTTGAGATAAAGTATGTGAATATAAGGACATAAAGGGCAAAGTAACTGGGTCGAGCCCCCAGCTGTGTAGTTTTCACCACAATCTTTGTCTATTGACTGTATCGAAAGCTTTGGTGTAAGGTGCTTCTTATTTGTAGTTATAGGCAGAGCGAACTAAATAGGTCAACCTCCACCGATTGGCCAATGTATTGGCTCCTGGCCTAAAGCCAGTTTGTTGCTTTTTCAATATTTTGTCAGATTGAATCCATTTATTTATTTTTTGCAATAAAAACTGACAATATTTTGGCTAATAAGTCAACCATTGCCAACAACCGATAATTTCCAGATCTTTCTCGCGGACCTTTTTTATAAATAGGAAATAACGTTGACCTCTTCCAAATATTGGGGATTACTCCTGATTCAATATCCTGCTTAAACAATGCTTCAATAATATTAGCCACGAGGAATTCTTTTAAACACAATATTAGCTACTTGATCCGGCCAGGTGCTCTCAATCCTCTTAGCTTAATGATTACTTCTTTGATATCATCAGTAATGATAATAAATCCCTCTCCATTATACATTGGCATATGACATATTTCATTAAACATAGTTTTTTCCATTAGACAATTTTGAACACAATTTCTGGACATATTTTTCCCAGCATTTTGCAGAAATCAGGAACATTTCATTTTTTACGATTAGGTCAGATGTATGTCAAGTATATATATTCCAAAATGTGCGTGAATCAGAACTACTCATAGCAATATACATGATATGCCACTGTATAGTGGCTATAGAATGTTTATGTTGACTAGTCCAGTTACAATAATCGGTTCTAAGCTTAACCACAGCTTTTTTCAATGTTTGGAAGATCCAATTTTTTAATTTCATGAAGGTTGGAGCTAAATTGTTTGTTCATATGAGCAATGGCTTCATCATATTTCTTGCCAGTATCAGAATGTTTAATTGCAGCTTTACCCATAACTTCCAGAATCGATTCCATTTTCGTGTAATACATTCCTAAATCATAATCATTTGTATACTCTATGTCTGCAAATAGCTTCATAACCTCTTAATTAGCTTTTACATTCTTTCTTTCTGTCCATATTAACCTATTAACTGTGGTGTTGACAGTAAATGTTCCAACCATTATTTCATCCAGCCTATTGACAATGGATTGTATGCCTATTTTAATTGCAGCATAATCGCTAGGCGTGTCAGTTACCAATTCAAATGTGTCAACACTTAAATAGATCGCTTTGGACAAAAACATAATAAAACCAGGATTTATTTAAGCCATTAGACGAAGTGTACGGAGAAGGGTAACCGGTAACCAGGTTTAATATCTAGATACAATTGTCTCAGATCGCAAACTCACAATCATATCCTCCCATTAAGTAATCATATTACATCCCCCTGTCTTCTTCAGATGCGAAAGTAAAGCCATGACTTTGTGGCAATTTTTGTAGGCATTAAAACTATTATCCCTTTATTTATAGGTCTTGATGGATACCTTTGAAAAATAAAATCACCCCTGAAAATATACACACCTTCTGGTCTATGAAGAAGCCAGTCATTGATTACTTATTCCACATAAGTTAAGATCTTAATCGTTTCTAAGCCCCAAAGGGGTCGTAAAAGAAAATTATTAGAATTTGATAGCACTGGCCTTCTGTTTCCAATGTTAATATCTCAGACAAGGCATTTTTGTTTATTTTATCCAGCCTAAACTCTGTCAGAGATGAGACATTTCTGGCACCTATAAGTAAGCCTCCAGAGGGCCTACCAAGCAAATTACAACGTGCAAGTCTCTAGATGATGTGGTAACCATATAGGTTATAGCCATATGCGAGCCAGGATGCCTGTCTAATGAAAATATCGGATTCTGCCAACATAGTCTGGCCATATAAATTAGTTGTGAATGAGCTGAAACCCCTAGTGTTCCACTTAGTTATTGATAAATTCCCGAAATCACTACTTCTTGGTCAGATCCTACAATTTGATTATCTTGTCTGATTTTTCCTAGTTTTCTGAGCTGGTTCAAAACAATCTCCCAACACTGGCGCTAACTTCATTGCAAATTTTCAGTTTGTTTAATTGTGCTCGAACTGCTATCGAATCTCGCTGTAGGCTTAAGCACAAACTGAACATTTGCAATGAGGTTCTCAGTCTACGTAATATCAACAGCATCGCTCCTGTGAATGTTTTAAATATATCAAAGTCGCCACACTTAATATGAATAACAGAGCATATACGCTTCCTCCCCTGTTAATTATATTTCTTTTAGCTCCTTAGAATCCTCGGAGGAGGATGCATTATCTGCCCTTAATCTTTAACTATATTAAAAGGCACTGTATTCTCTTTGTAACAATTATTATAAAGAGCAGCTGACATTGAAAACGTGCATAATTAAATTCGTGCTTAATCATTGTCTCTTGGGTCGCCATTTGAAAATGTAATTCTTTTGCTTGTTCTCCAGTTTGTCGCACTTGGCAAGTCCACATTGAATCAAATTGCTGGTTTTAGACAGGCAGTGCAATCTCTGCTCCGATTTCTTCAACGGCTGTAGCTATGCCGTGAGTAGTCACGTTAGCGTGGAGTTTACTACGCAAAGGTTTTTTAAATTTAGACAAATATCTGCAGTGTGACTTTTTCTTATATTATTCACACTTCCAGCTGATATACTTTTTAAGTGGCTGGCATGATGATGCTAGATAAGTAAAACTGAACTCACTGCTCAGCAAACAGTCAAAGTGCTCAAACTGCTACTGTGCTCTGCACTCCGCGTGAGGTATTGGTTTTAACTGGCAGGCACACCTCCAATGTCACAGCACTGTAGAAAGACTCCAATTACAGCAGAACAGCGTTTCCTGCTAAAACTACTAATGCACTCTATGCACTCCCCTGTGCACAAAGCCTCTTAAGTACCACATGCCTTTTCCTTGCTTATTCAAAACTCTGATCGAGTTATTCATTCTATTCCGTGGCCACAGTCTACTATGAATCAAGAAGCGCAAGCCCTTTAAATCTGTACCATGCTTCTGAACTTAGTAGTCCCTTTGTTGCCTGCTACTACGTGTTTCCTGCTTTTTTCTTGATGCAAGTATTTCTCAGAATTGCTGCCGAAGAATACTCAATCAACGCCCCTCTCCTCCGCCCTCTACCTGGAAGAGCAGCATTGGAGCAGAACAGGATATCTATGGACACCAACCGCATACATCGCCCCCACCCCTGTTCCCAGGCAAGCTGAAAGCAGATTTTCAACAATACATGCACTTAGAGAGAAAACTAGCTAGACTTCCAAGTGTGGGAAATTATTTAAATATATGCAAACCATAAGTAATAACGATGATATATTACACAGAGCTTGTTTTTCAAATCAATGAGTGCCCCTATTCATCGCTTTTGTTTTCTTTTCTCCATTTTATTTTTTTAAATTACCCATTTCTCCATAATCTCTCATATAGAGCATTGGACAGTGAAGGGCACGCAACAAATCACAAGCTGCGTTTCACGTTTGTACACCATGATTTGCTGTATTGTCACTCAAAGCTCAAAACTCAATTAGCGTTAAAAAGTCAAACAGAGCAGCATGGCCTTTTCTGTCTCAAAATTCAATTCACACGTCAAGACACAGTCTCTCAGATGGGCACCGCTTCACGAACAGCTGAGGGAAGAAGCAGAACTTCAGATGGCCACAGCTAACCAAGCAGCTGCGAATTATGCTTTCTGTTGTTTGATACATGAGTTTAATGTACAATGCTGATCAGCTATCCAAACAAACACATAACAAACGCTGGCTGATTACCGAGGCAAAATATTCCCATTTCTAGAATTGCTTGCCGTTTCCGGAGAAACCTGGCCCATTGCTGTCCTGCCTTCTCTTGGCGAAAAGATGGTTTTGTATCATACACTGTTGAACGAAAAATTAGTGTTCCCGGATAGCCCAGTTCCTCCTACTAACTCCAGTGGCTCACACAAGGAGCAGGAGGCGTTAAGAGACCCTTTCCTCTTTGCTGCCACTGCCAGCATACCACCCCCTTCACCGGGCCAATCCGACATTGCATCGAAGGAGTTTAAGGTGCTGAATCAAAGAGAAACATGGATACGTGTATGGCGAGCACAAGAGCTCACCTCATTTATTAAACTATCAGTTTGAAAGCCTATAACGCCTACATGGCAACAGGTTGTGCGGCGCTGGCCCTGCATCCACAGTCATTATTATTGACTCCTTCATGGGAAATCGTGACAACAGGCTGTGTTGTCCTTGTCGCTTCATTTCCGGCTGTAAATGCCACTAATGCCCTCCCAGTACTGTGCACGGCAGCCAGTTTAGTTTGGATAGGGTGGTGGGAAAACAGGACTTATCCATTCCTTGCAGCGCCTGTTCAAGAGGGGGGCACAGACTGCACACTGGCCTCTTTTTCTCTGTTGTACCCTTCAGATGTTTTACCCAATACCCAGGCCACCATTTCAAGGTACACAACATGCTGTGATTGTGCTCTTCTTTAATGTGTTTCTATTCCTTATGGCAATTTGCTCATCACATTTTGTTTGCCGCACATGGCACAGAGGGCATCACCAACCTCGCCCCTCCACTGCCCTGTGCCCACAGAGTTCATGGCAGCAGGAGCCGCTCAGCCTGCACCAAGGAACCTTTGGGCAGCACTAGGATTTTCGTTTAAAAAGATTCTCCCTGTGTTGTGTGCTGCATATATCCCACTCCACACACAAAACAGAACATTTGGCAGCCGAATTCCCATCTGCATTCCATAAAGGGTAACTGACTGGCCAGTGAAATGGTCACGTGATGGGGACTCGACCTTAAATCAAGCCCAACCAGGTTAACTCTGCCCCTGCTCCTACCCCCCTCCCCCCGCACCTCCCACCCGCTCCAGGGGATGGACTTAGTGTAGACTAAGGGACGATGACCCCTAGTATTTTACTCCCCGGGTTGTCCAAGACTCATTTTTACAATACTAGATTAATTGTTCCCCCACTGTACCTTGCTCCCAGATCAATGGTTTCCAACTGTTTAAGTGTTGCACGGCTAGACTACTTGTTGTCCCACTGTGTTTAGCTACTTGCTTACCAAAGATTGGTTGTTCCACTACTAGACTGATTCTTGCACCAGTCCAATAACTGTTGCATTGCTAATTCATTCCTGCATCACTATATGCACTTTGCTCTTTGGTTGACCAGATGCATTGTTCCACTGATTAATGGCTGCCCCTCTCTACTTAGCACGCTGGTTTTGCCCAGATCAATTATGATCAACTATATTCATTTTGCACTGCTAGAATAACTGTTGTATCTCTAAATACATTGTTGTCCAACTAGATTAATGATTCCAACACTACATCAATGTGTGTCACAATAACTGTCGCACCGCTAATTTCATTCCTGCATCATTAGATTCATGGTTTGCACAGCTCCATTCATTCTTGTATAACTGAACTAATTGTTGCTCCACTGGATTAAAGTTCACCACTACATAAATTCTGGCACCACCAGATTAATTGCTGCCTCACTGTGTAGCATTACCCGCTTGTCATATAACTGTTGTTCAGTGCTCCTTGGTACTCCTAGATACATTTCTGCCAACTATACTAACTGTTGCCAAAACTGCATGATGTCCCGTTTTTCAAGATATTTGTTCACTTCGATCTATTTTGCTCTATGTTTCCTCTAGATCTACTGTTCTCTACTGTACATGCTACCTGGTTTCCTACATTAATTGGTGGGCTTCAGTATTTTGCCCCCTGGCTACCCTAAATGAATTGCTGCCTATTGTATTGCCCCATGGTATTTTTCTCTCTGGTTGTCACAGATTATGATATAGTATTTTATTTGTATCGCGCTCATACTCAAGTCTTTCAGAGCGCGACGAGGCAAGAGAGGTGAACATGGGAGGGCAAAAACAACGATCTTACTAGGCCCAGTGACGGGGGAAAGTGCAATGGAGAGGGGAGAATTGGAAAGTGCTGAGCAAGGGATAACAACAACAAGAGGTAGTGCAGCCAGCTGGGTGGCAAGGGCAGGATTAAAGCGCAGACAGGGGGTGTCTGATAAGTGCCGGGAAGGGGACTGTAGGGTTACAGATACAGACCTATGTGGAAGGGATTCCGGGAGGCAGTGCCAGTGGGAGGTTGGGTGGGTATTGAGCTGGGCCAGAAATCAGCGGGTAATCCAGCTGTGCGGTGCCAAAGCAGACAGATCAGCAGGGGAGAGGAAGCGAGAAGGCAGAAGCAAAGCGCAAGGTCTTGAGGTGCTTCCGGAACTGGAAATGGTTCTCCTCAAGTTTCAGAGTGGCAGGGAGGCTGAGTGCCAGCCGAGGAAATATCTACCACCAACTCGTTGCTTAGAGAAGCGACAGACCCTGAGGGAGTTGGAGGTGGAATGAAGATCTCGAGTGGGAAGGTATTTACGGAGGGAGAGTTGAAGTATTCTGGAACCAGGCCCCAGAAAGCCTTGTGGACAATGCAAAGGGTCTTGAATTTAATCATTGGGAGCCAATGAAGAGATTTCAGGGCTGGAGAGATACGATCCCACTGCTTGAGGCCAAGGACAAGTCTCACAGTCCTGTTCTGGATGAGTTGCAGAGGGCAGAGAGTACAAGCAGGCAGCTTTAGTAAGAGGCTGTTGCAGTATTCCAGCCTGGAGAGAACCAGAGCCCTGGAGACAGTAACCTTCTGTAGGAAGGAGTGGCAAGGAAGAATACCTCTCAGGAGGTGCAGTTTGACTTCTTAGAGCCGTCAGAGATGTTAGGAGAAAAGGAGAGTGTGGAATCGAAGATGACCCCGAGGTTCTTATCTTCATAGGTGGAGGGCCAAGGGAGGCTGGTCTGAGAGTGACAGGAAAGTAGGGTGTAGGTCTGCTGATGAGGAGAATCTCTGTCTTACTGGCATTGAGGCAGAGATCATTAGCGGCACACCACTCCTGGATAGCAGAAAGACAGTCAGAGATGAGAAGAATATGTGGCAGAGGGAAGCCTGAAAATGAGCAGAGTGTCATCCACATAGCATTGAAAGTTAGAGCAGAGAGCGGCAATGCGGTGGGCAAGGAGTGCAAGGTATTGGCTGAAAAACCAGGGAGAGAGGATAGCACCCTGTGGAATACCGCAGGTAGAAACTGAGATAGAGGAAAGGAAAACCCAAGTTGGACGTGGGAGGGTCGATGAGAGAGGACAAAGAGGTCAGCCAAGCCAGGGCCTGACCGGTTGATACCCAGGTTGTCATGGAGACGTTGAGAAGGGTGGCATGGTTGACTCTCTCAAAGGCAGAAGAGAGAGAGTAGGATGAGAACAGAAGGGATTTTAGAGTCAAGGTTGGAGAGCAGGTCTTCATGGATGTTCAGGAGAGCAGTTTCCATGCTTCTGGCAGCTCTAAAGCCAGACTGATGATCAGTCATGGAGACAACCAACAGAGTCAGTGGGGAGATTAAGCTGGGAGATGGCCAGCTTTTCAAGGAGTTTGCCCAAGAAAGGAGTGATGGAGATCGGGCGATAGCCCTGGATGAGGGGTCGGCTGTAGGTTTCTTCAGAAGAGGGTGCATGAGGGAGTGCTTCAGAGGGGAGGGGAAGGCTCCAGAGGCGAAGGAGTGGTTGCAGAAATCGGCCAGAGCAGGAGCAAGTGTGTCAATGTGGACCTTGATGGTTTTAAACGAACAGGGAAGAACCGGTTTTGATGAGACTTTCATAAATCGGACTGGTCTAGAAACCTTGTCAGGGGAGAACAGAGGAAAGGAAGAGAAAGAGGGAGGTGGGGTGGCTGCAGGAGGGTCAGAGTTTTCAGAGATAGAAGGGGGAGGAGGTGGAGAGGACGAGAGGGTGGACAGGGTGTCCTGGGTTTTAAAGAAGAAGTGGGCGGCAAGGGCATTGCTGAGGGCCTGTGAGGCGACAGGAGAGGTAGAGAATGCAGCAGGGTTGGCCAGCTCCTTGCAGGTATTTAAAGTTTGGCGAGTTGTTAGATGTCTCAGAGACGCGGGCTTGAATTTGGGCTCTCTTCTTTGTTTGGATAAGGAACCGGTATTGACTTTGGAGCAGGCAGCAAGCCAGTTTGTCAGAGGATACACAGGAGGCATACCATTTCCTCTCAGCTGCCCTACACTTGTGTTTAAGGGTAGCTAAGAATCATACCAGGAGTGGCTTTGGGCTTCAGGCCGATCCTCATGACAGGGGCAAGAACATCCAGAGTATCAGAGCATAGAAAGGGCTGTGTCAGGGGGAGAGTCAGCAAGAGGAGTGGGTGAGAGAAAGTGGCGGCGATGGCCTGAGGGGTAGAGGTAGAGATGGGAGGAAAGGAGGGAGTGGTCACTCCAGGAGAGAGGAGTGGTCAGAGGGATGGAGAGAGGGCGGTCAGAGGAGATCAAAACATAAAGCGTGTCATCAAGATTGGCTGTTGATTAGCTGTTAACGGATTAACTGTTGACTAGTATCCTGGCACCCCGCTGTATTTGATCCCCAATTTCCCAGATACATTGTTGGCTCCCTGTATGTGCTTCCTGAGTTTTCCTACTTTGCACTTCACACCTTGGTTCTATTAGACTAACTGCTGCCTATTGTATCACCCGTTGCACTTCACTTCAGGGTTGTCCTCGATAAATGTTTTCCCAACTGTTTTTTTCTCTCTGGTGCTTTCTTGTATGAAAGGGGCGACATGGGCCCCTTCACTAATTAATGTTTTGGCCAATTTTTTTGGGTCCACGCTTTAATTGTTAACTCGCTGTGGTTAGGCACATTATTGGCTGCCTTACCAGAATTCACTCGGTCACACAGTAGAAGCACAAGCCCCTATCAACCAAAGCAATTCCTCAAAGGCTAAGTAAACAGCCCTATGCTACCAGACCTTTACAGCAGTTTGCTTTGTGTCATGATTTCGCCTTTAATGGAGGCTCTGGAACTGATGGAGAATCCGCCATTGAAATGTCTTTCAGGCTAATTTCTTCACGTGCTTAGCAGGCTAATGTTTCCGCTAACCTACGCGCTCCGGATTACTAAACCATTCTGGCTCTGCCCATTCTTCGCTTTGCAACTCCTCACACTGCTTCGGTTCCAACGCTAAGTAAGTTTCTTCCTACATGTTCCTCTCCTTCCTTTCCGCTGGCCTTGCTGCATTACCGCTTCTACGCATTATCCACATTCAACTGTACTTGGATTTTCCTTACCTTTCTGTCCAATTCCCTCTTGCAAGATTCTGTTCATTTTTGGAAATTCATCGCTCACGCTCAGCCCGCTGCTGCATTGGACTTCAGTTTTCAAAAACTCCTTTTTTTTGTTACGCATGCTAGCTTTTTCCCCTGTGATGGACTGATTCCGGAGGCCACGCCATTCTTTCCTTTTTGGTAACATTCGTAGGAAATTGTGGAGGACTGATTCCGGAGGCCACGCCATTCTTTCCTTTTTGGTAACATTAGTAGGAAATTGTGGAGGACTGATTCCGGAGGCCACGCCATTCTTTCCTTTTGGTAACATTCGTAGGAAATTGTGGGGACCTCCCGGAACAGACCCCATCTCTTCAAGCAGAAGAAAACCCCCCAGAGAAGCCCTACAGATATGTCTGCAAGATATTCCGGCCATTCCAACTCAGT
Source organism: Ambystoma mexicanum (assembly GCF_040938575.1). Taxonomy (NCBI): domain Eukaryota; kingdom Metazoa; phylum Chordata; class Amphibia; order Caudata; family Ambystomatidae; genus Ambystoma; species Ambystoma mexicanum. The sequence continues at coordinate 83,416,055 of NC_090933.1, forward strand.
CTCTTCTTCAGGTGTGAGCGAAAGGGAACCCATTGTGAAACCTGATACTTTGCAGAATGGCCATATTCATACTGGCCAAACACACAAGACTACGTTATACTAAAGTGATGGTAAAATAGCAAGATTTAAGTGGAAGCAAGAGACAGGAAAGGCAAGGAATCTTTCAAGACACCAACAAATCATACAAGAGCAAAATAAGTCTCACCCTCCTCCACTGAACCTTCCATCAACAAAAAGACACACTACAAGAAACATCTCACTCCAGTTGTCAACACAAGTTACACCATTCATCACAAAACATTGTCTTACTACCAATCTTCATGAGATCGAAAGCCACCAACAAGACCAAAAAAAAAAAAAACAACAACCAGTACAGCCTTTTCAAAGACAAAACCACTCAATGTTTTCAGAAATCCCTTCCCCCCCGCAGTAAGGATGAACTGAAGCCAATTCTTTCAATGCAAGGCAGTTTCAAACAAATACCAGGCCCAGATATCTCCTATACGCCACCCTATGGTCGAGAATTACTCTGACATCTATGATCTCCTTCGCAAGGACCAAGCCTTGTTCTGAGCGCACTACTTGGTAGTTCTATATACAGCCAGCCGAACAGGCTACAAAGGCAAATTTGCCAACACAATGACAAAGGTAGGAGGAATCACACTTGCTTTAAACACTATCAAAGTTAAAATGCCCCCCTACAACAGCATCTCACTGTGATTCACTTCTCCTAATATGCTCCACCTCATGCAAGTACAAAATGACTTCCTTCTCATTTCCTAACCTCCATATACCACATCATTTGCAGACAACCTTGCTAATGGAGTTACATATCTTTGGATAGACCTACTCGTTACCATACTAGGAGACTTCATTCTTTGGCTAGAAAAGGAAAAAAAAACAGCTACACAATCACAGCCCATAAATGTTGGCATATTGGATGGTGTCTGATGAAATGAGGATGTAGCCCATATTTTCCCCCAGAACATTTACCTTAGGGAGACCCCCCTGTCTATTCCAATGAGCAACTTCACCAAAGCACCACCTTTTGCAAAATCAGCCAAAGCTCCCCCCAAATTTAAATTAGGCAATGGAAAAATAACCAGCCGCAAATCCTGGAAAATTAGAAGTTAACACCAAAACACCTTGTAGAGTCCATAACTGGACAACCAATATGACCCATAAAAGCACTTTACATTATCACAAAAGAAAGAAGTTGCTAAATAGTTTATTCCCAAACTTAATCTCCTCAAGAAGAAAACAAAAGCTTTTAGAAAATAATGAAGGGAAAATATGGAGAGCAAAATGAATGTCTAACCGACACACTACCTACTAGCAACTGCTTCTGACCTATGCTGAAATAATCAAAGCAAAACAAGCTCACTAGGTACACTGAAAAACAATCCACAAAAAAGTCTTCAAAATCATCCATGAATTTAAAAAACGCAGCCTGAACCATGCAGGGGTGTGGGAATTCTACTGCCCAAAACCTAGTTCAAATTGTTTGGTGTCAGGGACAACACATTTTTTAATGCATTTATCTCTAAGTGACAAGTAGACCATGCAGGGAACCCACAGCGTGTTGCCTTGCTATTTTCTTTATTGAAGATAGCCTTGTGCTTTTTATTACATTGCACATTGTTCATGTCTCCGATCATGATTAAATATGTACCTGACAAACATGGCATTTTCCATTGATGTTGCCACTACTGCCCCTTTTAAAATAAGTCGGATGTGGTGGTAACTTCTTTTAGGAAAATACAATTAAATGAAAAGCATTCCTCTATAAACTGTGTATGGGCATTGGAAACAATATCTCATGGCGAGGAGGGGTATGGTAGTATGTATCACCAACTGACCTTACCTGTTCCGACGGGAGTCTAGAAGACTTCTTGAAGTAAGGAGGTCCCTCCTAGAGTCCACAGTTTGGAACTGAGCGATTGGAAAACCCAGAATCCACACAATGGATACCAGGAAGAAACATTTGGGCTGGGGGGAAAGCAGCCACTGACAAATCAGAGTGGATCTTCTGTTTCCTCAAGACGGAAGGCCAAAGGCCACACTCACAGATGTGGAAACGGAATCCAAGTGGATCCAAAAGGTGAAAGAGACAAAGGATCCAATTGTAAGTGAGGTAAAGACAAAGCAAAAAAGGAAAAGGGTCTCCAGGAGGCACACAGAAAAATGGACCAACAAAAACTAACAAGAAAGAGAGCTCCAGAAGCAAAGAAGTCAAGGGAGGAACAAAGAGAGCAAAACAGGAATAGGGAGCGAGAAACGGGGAACAGCATCAGGACTGCAGGAAACAGGAGTGTTGATACACAAACACAAGTCCACCGCATCTCAGGATATCCTGTTCCCGAAAACATTGTACATCATGACGTCACTACATGATGTATGGTGCGGTGCTACCGCACAGAGAAGCCATCTTGGGAAAGGCGTGGACGGCATATAACGAACCGGCATCCTTAGAAGTCACAGTCGGACATCCCTAACAGTATACCCCCTTTGCCGAGACGAAGACTAGGATTATCTGGATACTGGTGATAAAACCTATGAATGAGATGATGAGAAGCATGGACGTTGGAAGCAGGCTTCCAGGAGCGTTCGCTAGGACCATAGCCAGCCCAATCAATCAGGTACAGAACCTGGCCTCTCTGATAACGAGATTCATAGATGTTCTCCACCTCATAATCGTCTCAATCGTCACCACCAAAGGGGGGTGACACAACAGCACTTTTAGAAAAAAATGTCTGTCAACGTATCTTTTGAGGAAGGACATGTGAAAACTGGGTTCGATCCGATGCCATGAGCGAGGGAGTTGCAAGTAAAAAGTAACAGGGTGGATTTTCTTTGAGATTACAAAAGGACCAAAGTACCTAGGGGCGAATTGGATGGAAGTGAGGCCCCGGGGAAGGTATTTGGAGGACAACCAATCCTCCAACATAGAGTTCTGGTACTTGCGATCATTGCTTATCCACAGAAACTTTCATCATCCTTTGTGCTTCTACCAGTAATTCTTTAGCTCAGTTTACCAATGGGTAGTCTCCAGGGTGTCTTATTCTGGGCACAAATCGGACATGAGAGAACGTTATCATGCATATCAGTTCATACAGAAGACCACAAATAATATTGTTGAAGCAAGTTCCAAGAGAAAAAGAAACCACGATGATCTGCAACTGGGGTGTGTAAGGCACTCATGGTGACAACAGTAAAGACAGACACAAGTGATCACAGTTCAAGGGTGTTTATTGAACTATAAATGCATGGTGGAAAAATGCCAAAACTAAATCTAAATCTAAGATGGGAGCAAGCGTCGACCATCAAATAAAAAATGAGGCAGTCCTAGTGGCGTTGTGTCAAAATAAAAGTACCTATACTAAGAGAAACCTACTGGCAATTCCTTACAACTAATTATAGAAAGAGTGTGGGATAGGGTTACAATACAAAGGAAACAGTGTTCAAATAATAAGTCAGGATGCAATTGCCTCAAGGTCTCTCTTCCCCATGTTTTTAGCACGGGACAAGGTGGGATTTTGGAGAACAGCACACACTCGAGCATTCCCTGCATGAGCTAACAGTTCTGTATCAGCTATCGGGTTCTTCGATTGTTAAGTCTCTTTATAACTAAACATCTCTTGCCTACGAGGCCTGATACTCTCAACAAACAAGCACAAGGTTCTGGTCTACAAACACTTTGGGTGATGGCTTCACCTTTGGGTCCCCCTCTTCTAGGAGCTGAACCTTCAAAACACTTTGGGTGATGCCTTCACCCCTGGGTCTCCCTCTTCTGGGCGCTGACCCTTCCGACTTATTCAACAAATTAACAAGATAGTTCCTTTTCCATCAAAATTTGGGTGCTAACTTTACACCCCTGGATCTTCCTCGGCCAGGCTTGGATCCTCAAAGACAAGGGGAACACTTCCCTTATCCTTGTTTTACAATTGTTTCTCCCTTTCACAAATCTCAATGTCTTTAACCAGGTTTTCGGCCTTTGCTCCTGGTTGTTGGCTTCCCTCTGCCATGTTGACTCTCGCTGACTCGTATCTAATCCTTAATCTAAAGTTGGGAGCAAGCTACGACCCTAAAATAATAACACAGACCTAATGGTGTCTTGTCAAAATAAAAGGGACTATACTAATAAACCTACTGAAAACCGTTACTTCTAGATACAAACAGCGTGGGAAACAATGTTAAGTAAAAGAAAAATGTTCAAGAAACGATGTCAGGATATTCAAGCCGTTGGCTTCCCTTCCCCACATTTTCAGCACGGGACAAGGCAGCACACTCCAGCTTAGCACAGTCTGTAGTTTTTTCTAGCACAAGGGTGCACTTCAAAACTTCAACATCACGGCCTTCTGTGCCTTAGTCTCTGCCATTCAAAGTCTCCTTTTCAGAGCTCTCAATTGATCTCCAGCTGCCGGGCTAGGACCAAATTTATCTACTTTGCCACAAACTTTCTTTACTGTATCAGCATTGAAGACTTTCACCTGTGCGCTGGATTTAGCTTGACCTGCCAGAGGACCAGATTCATAATTCACACTTCTCTACAACTCTCACTATTCAGTTGGATACCTTACAGAGACCTTCGATTGAGCACACACTCGGTGCTGGACCACTTTGTCAAAGGTATCGTATCTTGGTTTCAAAGTTCACTCACTCATCAGCAGTTCAACTTTACTTGAGTCTTTTATCACACGTATTTGAAACAAGGTTTGTTCCAGCGCTCGCCATATAATGTTGCTGCTTGCAAACTTGGCTTCAACACAGGCTGGTCTGGTATCGGTCTCCCCAGCTCACCGGCTGTGTTGATTTCACTGATGCTGCTTTGTTCATGGAGCCAAAGACAGTACTACGACGGCTGGTGTATCTCCCCGCCTTGATAATTGACACTGCAGGGCCCCGAGAATCCCAGACTCACAATGGAGGATTCATCAGCCTGTTTTCCTAGTCTTGCACTTTCCAATCTCGAGTGTTCATGAAAGCAACAGTTCCTTGACGAAAAAGTCATGGGAACTTTCCTCCTTGCAAACATCTTCTGTTTTGCTGTTTTTCTTCTCTCGTTAAACTGCCATCTTGGAACTGCTGTTTCCTCGTGTCCTCTGCCTCGCTCAGAGTGTGCTCTTGTGCTCTGCCTTTTATCTGTGTGGCAAAGCTTAATGGAAGTAAGGTGCATGTGTGATGGTCAGTAATTGCCTGTCCTTGTCTGAGCATTGTATTGGGACATGTAAGGTATATGGCTTGGGTGTTAGTCTATTTTCTCTCATAGTGGGCTGTCTGTGAGAAAGTGTTTGTGTTGTAAAGGGGGGTAGAGTTCCTAAATATCCTACTTGGTAGGATGGGGTAAATATGTTATATGGAAGGGGATACCGCGTCTCACCAATCGGTGTCCCACTCCCACTCCCTGAAGACCCCTCACCCAGGTGATCCTCCCGCAGTGGTCCAACCCCAGGAACTGTATTCAAAAGCGATGGTCGTGTCCTGGCCACCTGGATAACAGATCCCTGGGGACTAGTGGGTGAGACACCTTCTGCTTTCTCACAGGTGTCATGACATAATGAGAATTACTTGATGTTGTAATTCTTCCGTGGGGATATGAAGGCATTTATCCTTGAACCAAGATCCCTGTTGCTGGTCTAATCCCTCAAGAGTTGACCCCTCCATGGCTTGCACATTCTTGATTTCATCCAAAAAAACACTAGCCAAGTAAATAAATAGCTTGCCTTCCAGTATTCTCCTGGGAAAAACAGGACCATCACAACCTTGGCCGTCTCTCCCGAATAGGACATCACCAATGACGTTGGTAGAGCCAGGGATGTAGGCAGCCCTCCAAATAAGGTGTGTACTAGGCCTTTTTACGCACAGACATCTTGTCAATATGGCCCTTTTAATTCTTCCTTGCGCACAGCTTACACAGGCTATTTATAGCAGCACCCCTATAAATCCTGCAGGTCACTGGAGACAGGCTGTCCAGCAGCAACTTGGAAACCCACTCTTTACTTTAGCAATCGACACAGTTCCTTGAAAGAAGCAACTGGGATGAGTCCTGGTCTACTTTTTTAACACTCTCTGTTAATAATTCTAACAAGATAATACTTTGAGTAATATTGTAGAAGGGAATTTGTGATTTGTTCACTTTGTTCAATTGCCTGCATTTTGTAGACTACAGTGTTATTGAAGCATTTTGAACCAGGATCATGCTTTTCACATGTCTTTAGGACATGTGTAGTATTGTGTAAAATGAAAATGGTCTTAAACTAGCGCTGCATTTAGGCTTCATTTTCCTCTGTTTTGATCAGCTTTAATAGAGGCAGCACAGTTGCAGCATCATGGGCAATTCATACTTTGTTTTCTTTTTATCACAGAAGCACATCAATTGCGTTTGATGTCTCAAAGTTTTAGAAGAAGTTTTAGAAATGCAAGCAGTTGTTTTGCATTTATGAGAAGGAAAAGCTTTCGCTGTTCTATATGAAGGTGTGTTTTATTTAGTCTTAAGATTGTATTTGTACGTGTGCATGCATGAAAGGGCACTGTACATAGTTTGTTGTCTTGGAGAGAAGGAAATAGTTGGGCATGTAGTCTGAACTCTACTTTAACTCCCTTTCTGACCATCCGCCCACCGCAAGAGAGTATAATGGATGAAGGTAGAAGCAGTGCTGTATATATTTTCAGTGGCACATATTGTAAAGATACCTCTAACCAGGACTGCTATATATTTAGGCAAAGTAGCCTAATTTATAAACAGAGCTGCTATTCATGTCATGGCACAGTGCCAATTATTCAGAGCAGGGCTGATTGCATCATGCCCACGTTTCTGATCAGGACTGTTATGTTTTGTGACAGTACCTGAATTTGTTAAAAGAGCTGCTGTAATGACAAAGCACAAACATGTGTTGGCATTTTCTGCAGCGGGCTAAAGTACTGAGCAAGAGCAGTGTCTGAGCTGTTCCCACCGGGTTCACTACAAAATTGCTGAATCCCATTACTGCGATGTAGGAAACTTGCATGGAAAACAAAAAATGTCCCTCAAAGAACAAACAGGGTGGGGCGTAGGGTAGGGGTATATTTAATAAAGTGGGTGGATTTGGTGGTGGTTTGCTACGAACGGTCACCCCCTGCTTTTCAAATACAGAAAATGTGTTTTAAATGCAGGACTTTTGACATTGCAGTAGACAAAAGTGGTATTTTCACACAGATCCTTCCCACCAACCGCCTGAGCTAGTGTGATGCACACTGGCAGACAGTTTGAGAAGATGGCAATGCTGTCATATACTTCAATGTCTCCTACTCTGCCTTGCGCTTTTCAAAACGTTTGCTTCTCCCATGTCACATAACAGACTCCCACTACCAAAAATCTAGCACATTTCAAAGCCTTATTATGAATCTACTGACTCATGTAGGATAGTCCAACCAGGATGAGACGTTTTGACTAGCCAGTTATGTAAGGCAAGCCTCACATGAAACTGCCAGTGCCCTAACCCCATTTGCCTTTCCAAGTCAACAGCCTGTTGGGAAAGGTAGATCAGTTGGTCACTAACCCTGCTGCAGAGATCATTGTGTAACCTGTTAGTTCAAATCCTGTTGATGGGTGAGCTAATGTGTCTGCATCAGAGGTATGTGTTTACGATGCAGGTAACATTCAATTGTAACAGAGCTGACTCAGCTTTCGACCTATCAAAAGGACTACTAAATGTTCAGTGATTCAGAACACACACCTCTCATCGGGATCATATATTACTGTGCTTTTTATACAGCGACCAATGAAAATGTTGACTTTTTTATTTCAAACATATATATATGGGGGTATCGGTACAGTATATAATGAATGTAGGACATAGCATGGGGATATATGTATCCATATATATGCACCCCCTGCATATATATGTAGTGAAAAGGGTATTGCTTTTTTTTTAAATCAGCATTTTTGGTGGTCACAGTAAAAACAGCAGTTATCACATTTATTTATTTATACATTTGTACAGCGCACATGACCCATAGGCACCTAGGCGCTACATTATTGCTTAAGGATATGGTTACAGGTTTCCTTTTTTCTTACGATTATGGTTACAGGTTTGCAAAGCTTCAGGAACAGACATTATGTTACATATAATACATTGATCAGAATATTTACATACATTTCAAGCAGAAAATCAAACAATTGTGCATATGTATATATTGTTACGTGTCCTCGTTGTAATATGTACAAAGTTGCTAGGTTGGTAGGCTATAGCATATGTCCCCTCTCATCAGGCCTGCTATACCTGTAATGGCTCGGAACACACACATCTCATTAGGGCTGCTATACTTGTAATGGTTCAGAACAGACACATTCAATCAGGGCTGCTAACCTGTAATGGCTCAGAAGAAGCATATCCCATGAGGGCTGCTAAACTTGTAATGGCTCAGACCACACACACACGCACACACATTTCATCGGGGATGGTATGCCTGTAATGGCTCAGAAGAAGCACTCCCCATGAAGGCTGCTATACTTGTAATCTCATCTGGGCTCTTATACTTGTAATGACGTAAAGTGCTGGTAAAGCATCTGCATTAAGCAAGTACTGCATCCGGTGAGATACAGCTCTAACTCTATGATTCCCAGACTAATGGCCAAAAGAAGGTTTGCACACATCTAAAAAAGGAGCACCCAATGGTAAAGATGCACTGGATTTGTAAATGGAAAAGGCATTTTCAGCTTTTTAAATATGTATTAGTGCTATGTCAAAAGACAAAAAGGAGAGAAAGAGCAACTCTGAACCGAGGCAATAGAGGAGAATAAAGTGAGGGGTTGGGGAGAGGCTGCTAGAACAAAGAACGTATTAGACAATTCAAAACAGGAATTCGAGCAACAAGAAGAGACAGACCAATGAGCTACATAAGAGAGCAGCAAAGAAAGTGAGAAAGGAAACAGAAGTAAATAATAGGACAACACACACACAGTAGGTGTGAGGGATAGTAGCAGAGCAAAAGACTTGTAGAAACAGTAAAATAAGAAATCCCAGAACAGCAGCAGACGGGGAGATCTGGAAATAGAAAATCCAGATTAGAGAAAGGCAGGCCAATAACATAAGAGGCAGTGCAAGTAAGATAATCAAAAGGAGAAGCAACCACAACAGAGAAAATAAAAAAACAGATATAGCCAGAGTAATGACATGAGAGAGGAAGAGGAGTTATATCAACCGATACAGAACAATGTAGGAGGGAAACAGCAATAATAGAATGCAGAGATGGGAGAGGAAGTGTGACAGAGCAACAGACCTCAAAACGTGGCATAGCAAGAGTGAGAGGCAGATCATCAGAAAGGTAGATCATCAGAAAGTGAGAGACCGGGGAAACAGAGTAGCAAAGGGAAGGAGAGATGGAGCAAAAACATGGAGTGGTTGTCAAGAAGGTAGTGCCAGGCAGCAAAAGTAGATCCGAGAGGCAGAAAAGTGATGCTGGTAGAGTGAGGGACTTGATTTATGATGTAACTAGCTGGCATCTACAGTAGTTCTTAACAGAGTTTTGGTGTCCAAGTATAATGAAGATGAAGCTGGGTAGTATGCATCGACAAGTTCTTTGTCACTAATGTTTTCGAACACAGTTTAAATTCACACACAAATTGGATAGTTGTCAGACACTTTATCACTCTTTTGTGAAGGAAGAAACTCATTTTTACTCTCTTGAAATTGGATTTACTCTCCAATTCTAAAATCTGGGAGTAAAATACTCTCACACCAAAATCCTATCTGGAGCACTGGATGTAGGAAACAAAAACATTATACTGGGCAAAGAAATAAGCTATGACGGCTATTGTTACATTCACTGTGCTGTAACACTTGGGAGATTCCGAAGATAAGATCTCATCTTGAATGGGTGTTGATCTCCAATTAGATACTCTCTGCATTCTTTGCAAGCATTCTTTATGGCCAACAGCTCTTTTTCACTAGGCCAACAGATGTTCGAGTCTATCTTCCTAAAACTGAGTTCATGTCCCAAGGCAGCACTGGAGGCATCAGCCTCAACGATGAATGGTTTGTTGGGGTCAGGGTGACTAAGAGCATGACCTGTAGTAAATTCATGTTTCAACTTGCAAAAGACTTGATCGGCTCCATGTGTCCAACGGAAATCCACTTCACCTCGTAATAACTCTTTAAGAGGTAACGGCAAAGAGAAAAAGTGTGATAGAAACTGTCGGTACAAATTGGCTTATCCTATGAATCTTTTTACGTTCATAAGAAAGGAAGATTTAGGCCACTGTAGCACTGCTTCCATCTTGCGGTTGTCCATGGCAAGGCTTTCAGGTGACAATTTGAAACCTTTTCTTGCATTCCATAAGGACAAGGTAGTGCTCCGCACACACCCTTCCTTTCTACCGAAAATTGTTTCAGACTTTCATATTAGTTAGTTTATTTCTTTTAACAGTGTTTTTTCCAGATCTGTCATCAAACATAGAATGGGTCCTTCACAACCTTGACGTTAGGAGGGCTCTCAGGTTCTATCTCAAAAGAACTGAACTAAAGACTTCAGAACCTCCGCATCGTTTTGTCACACTCAGGAATCCAAAAAGATCACAGGCATGAAAAGCCTCCATTTCCCGCTGGATAACCACCAGCATTTCAGAATCTTATATATACAGTGTAGGGGCTTCAAGCCCCCCAGGGCATCCATGCACAACTGGTGCGTGGCAAAGCTGCTACAATAGCTCTTCAAAAATACATTCCTTGGGAAACAATCCCTAAGGCAGCCACTAAGGCCTCTCCCTCAGCGTTTTGTTAACACTATTGCCTCAACCTCACGAGCAGAGACCCAGTTCCATCAGGTTGTTCTTTAGAACCTCTAAGTAGGGGAGTTTTTCCATCCACCAGTTTCTACGTCAGTGCGTGTGAATCTCCCACAAGTATGAAGGAAAGGGGACGGGACATAGGAGTAAAACAAAGTTACTCACTGTAGTGACTAACATATTCCTAGTCCATAGTCCCCATTCCTTCAAAACGCCCTCTCGTCTTACCCTGTGAAAAGTTCCCTCATATTGCTAATATGTCTACTGACCTTGGTGGTAGAATAATAGAAAGGGACTGAAGGGTGGTGGCTCAGGAAGGTAGGTCTAAAGTCACAAGTGCTGGACTCGTGTTAAAAAAAAAAAAAAAGGACAATATTTTTTGATGCTATCACCATGTGCTCCGGTCACGTACCGAAGCACAGAATATCCCACAAGTATGGAGGAGACGGGACATAAGAGTAACACTTTCTCCAACGAGCCTAATGTGCAGCGAGTGGTGCAATACTCAGATTCCCAAAACATTGATCCTGTGGCCCACTTATATACAGGTTGTGGGTCCGTAACCAGGGTATTCCCAGGATAAATGGACAATTAGATGCGGACATGATGTCGAAGGAGAGCCCCTCAGTATGCAACTCTACCGTTCTGCTCACAATTTTAGTGTTTTCAATAACTGGACCGGATAAAAAAAAAAAAGGTCTCCCATTTACTCCTTCCACCGTGATGACTTTTTCTTTTTGGTGTCTCAGGATGTCATGTTCCTTAGCCCATTTAGAGTCAAGGACAGGTGCTTTCCATGAGGTACCAGTATCTCTGGGTTAATTCCACCATACGGACCGAGACTCTATTATCTGTTCCTGCAGTATAACTGCCAATGAAACTCGGGCCTTTCTCATACGCCTGTTCTTCTGACCTTTGTAACAGTGGGAGAAGTCTTTTCCTGAATGACGAGGTGGAGCAATGAGGCATTCCTTCACTAGACGTGTTTGAGGCAAAATACATGCACAACCCTTGCTTTCGCCTACATCCTTGTTCCTCATCTGTCAAGGGCCCTCTCATAGCACCTAGCTCCATCAGTTCAGGTGGTGGTGCTACCACTATGTTTGTTTCCAACAGAGGTCTAAATGAGGAGTCTGGGTTGGTGCGATTTCTTTTAAGTTTCCATTCACTCTTTTGTTCCTGGATCTGACAGTCCAACTGTAAGACAGAGGAAACTAATTCCAACAGTGTGGTGGGTCTGGTAACTCGAGCCAACTAGTCTTTTTTGTCATCAGACAAACCCCTATAACAAATTGTAAATTGTGGTTCTTCAGGCAAGCCTGTTTCCACGGCTAGCTGCTTGAATTTGGTGATGTATGACAAAACATCGAAATTCCGTTGACTATAGGCCAATAATATTTCTTGTGTCATAAACAACATCTTAGGTCATCCAAAAATGTTTTAAAACGCAGCCATAAGTCCATCAAAAGAAAACAAAAGGGGGCTTCGGGCAGTCTTTGGGGAGTAGTCCACACCAGCGCACTGCCAGCCAAATTGGATATTACATAATCAACCTTGGTCCTGTTGGTCGAGTAGGTAAGAGGTTTAAAGATAAACTGGAACAAAAAGTATTCAGGAGCTGCTTTCATTTATCAGGTCATCCCTCGAAGGGTGCTATGCCTAGAGAAGGGAGACTTGCAAAAGTACAAACGGCTTCCCTAGCTGCTATGTACTGGTGTAAAGCAGAATTCTAGGCCTTTAGGGCCTGTACTTCGGCCATCAGTTTCAGGACAGCAGACATCACCTCCTGAAGATGGTCCATCTTTCATTGTTCCCTTTGGAGTCTCAATCTATTACCAACCGGCCTTACCTGTTCCTAAGGGAGTCTAGAAGACTTCTTGAGGCAAGGTCGGTCCCTCCACAGTGTGGAACTGAGCAATTAGCAAACACAGAACACAATGGATTACAGGAAGAAACGTCTGGCCTGAAGGAAAAGCAGCCGCTGAAAAAACCCAAGTGGATCTACTGTTTCTTCAAGGCGGAAAGCCAAAGATCGCACTCTTAAATGTGGAAACGGAATCTAGGGGATCCAAAAGGTGGAAGAGCCAAAGGATGTAAGTGGAATTCGAGATAAAGACAGGCTAAAAAAGGAAAAGGATCAGCAGGAGGCCAACAGAAGAACAGATGAACAAAAACTAAGAAGGAAGAGAGCTCAAGAAGCCACTGTCAGGGTTCCATTCAGTTCTTCCTCATCATGTCCCGAACCTGGTACACACAACAGGAAACATTTCCATGCCTCCAGCAAATCTGCCTGTATTCCTAAGAACTTGGGACTCAAACTCCGATTACAAAAACCACAATTTCCGTTGGCCCCTCCAGAAAGGTTCTTAGGGGATCCTAAGACCTTTCGAACTTTCATCAATCAGTGTCGCTTACATTTCTTGTGTAGGCCCACATCTTTTCCAGATGCTACCACGAAGGCAGCTTTTGTTTTGTCCAACCTAGGTGGCACTGCTGCAGTATGGGCCAATCCCCTACTGGAACAAAGCAGTCCGCTACTGTATCACAGTGAAGCATTGATTGCAGCCATGACACATGTCTTTGATACAAGATATAAGTCACAGGCTACGGATCTAGAACTGCTCTCCTTGCAACAAGGAGAATCTTCACTTTTGGATTATCTGGCAAGGTTCAATCAGCTAGTCGCAGAAACCAACTGGCCGGATGAAAAGAAAGCAGCCTTGTTCTACAAACGCCTTTTGGACAGCATGAAAAATGTCTTAGCAACAGTACCGGTTGTGCCTACTGGTTTTCCAGAGTTGGTTGACCTTGTACTGCAAATAGACGCTCGTAAGGCAGAACGAAAAGGCAAAAAGAGAACATCCCTAGCAGTTCCTCCTGTGTTAACCCCTGTCTCGACATCAGAACCAATGCAAATCGGTGCCATTAAAGGGACGCTTACTCCCACAGAAAGGGAGCTTCGAAGGGAAAATCATTTATGCTTCTACTGTGGGTCATCAGAACACTTTCTGAAAATCTGTCCCAATAAACCTAAGAAGGCGGGAAACGCCACAGCTCGACAATAGACGGGGTCCCTTTGTCGAGTCAGGTTTTCATGGATCCCATAGCTTCGGTTCCCTTCTCGGTTTCGGCTACTTTGCCTATCCATCAAAGGAACCCTGGTCTGTTGAGCTCATTCTTGATTCAGGTGTCACAGGAAACTATGTGGATGCCCAATTTGTCCTTGATCATTTCATTCCACTGATTTCAAAGAAAATGCCAGAATTAGTTAATGCAGTAGACAGTACTTCATTGATCTCTGGTCTGGTGACTTAAACCATTGATCTTGTATTGTCGTTTGGTGCCATGCATTCCGAGGTCATCAGCTTTGACGTCATTTCTGCTCCACAATTTAAGCTAATACTGGGTCTTCCTTGGTTAATGAAACACAACCCGGTCATTGATTGGGTATCTCGGTCAGTGGAATTTACCTCAGTTTATTGTCATGAGTCTTGTCAAACATCTAAGGCTGAACAAAGGAATCCTAGTTCCATGATCCTAGATGCAGCATCCACTATTGTGGCTATCACTACAGTGGTCCTTCCTAAGGAGTATGATTCTTTTAGGGACATTTTTGATAAAAGGGCGGCAGAAAAACTACCTCTGCATCGTCCTTACGATTGCCCAATTGAGTTACTGGCAGAGGCCAACATTCCTTCTGGCAGGATCTATTCGCTTACACAAAAGGAGGATCTCGGTCTCAAAGAATATCTGGATCAAGCACTAAGTAGGGGATTCATTTGCCCCTCCAGGACTCCGGCAGCGTCTCCTCTTTTTTTTGTTCCTTAAAAAGAGAGAGACTTACGTCCCTGTATTGATTATTGAGAACTGAATGCTATCACAGTCCGGACTCAGTATCCCATTCCTTTGATTTCAATCCTGTTGGATCAACTTGGTTCTTCCAAGTATTTCACCAAGCTGGATTTAAGAGGAGCCTGTAATCTGGCGAGAATCAGAGAAGGCGACGAATGGAAGACAGCCTTCAAGACTAAATATGGTCTTTTTGAATATTTGGTCATGCCATTTGGCCTATGTAACGCCCCGGCTAGGTTCCAGAATTTGATCAATGATGTAGTCAAGGATTTACTGGATCAATTCATGGTTGTTTATCTTGACAATATTCTCATTTATTCCCCTAACTACAAAGAACATGTTCAGCACGTCTCCACTGTTTTACAGAGATTATGTGTATTTCACGTTGATCAGGTGGAATTCTTGGGCTACGACATCACCAGTGAGGCTGTCAAAATGAGTATTACTAAGGTGAGAGCGATTTTGGATTGGCCTGTCCCAAAGTCTGTGAAATCTCTTCAATACTTTTTGGGGTTTGCAAACTTCTACAAGCGGTACATCCATTCCATTTCAGCTATCGCAGCTCCTTTGACAACTCTAACTAGCTCCAAGAATCGTTTTGCTTGGACTGATCAGGCTCAAGAAGCATTTGATACACTTAAATCCACTTTTACATCAGCCCCGGTACTCCAGCAGCCTGACCAAACTCGTCCATTTGTTGTAGAAGCCGATGCTTCTGATCAAGCTGTCGGGGCTGTTCTTTCCCAATAATGTGAAGACACTGGTCTTCTTCATCCGGTGGCCTATCATTCAAGAAAACTCACCAAGTATGAGATGAACTATACTATCATTGAACGTGAGCTGCTAGCAGTACGTGATGCTTTCCTGGTGTGGAGACATCATCTATTAGGTACTGCTGTCCCGGTACAGGTTTATACTGACCACCGTAATCTTCTTGCTCTCAAGTCTGTACGCTCTACCACCGCTCTTCATGCACGTTGGCATGAATTCTTCTCAATGTACAAAATCCAAATCACCTACCGTCCCAGAAGTTTGCATTCCAAGGCGGATGCCTTCTCTAGATTGAGCGGAGGTGGACAGGCGCCTATCTGGGAAGGGAAGGTATTACAGCCATCGCATGTCATTTGTTCTTGTACTCTTCATTCATCCCTGAAAAGTCTGATTCAAAGTTGGGTGGCTATAAATCCTACTGAACTCCATGACTATGATATGGAAATCCTCCATTCTTTGCTGTATGTACAAGGGTGACTTTACCTCCCTACCCGAGACCTGTCTATTGGCCCTCCAGTGGAGTTATGATGCCTTAACGGCAGCACATGCTGGTAGGTGCAAAACCCTTGAACAACTAAAACGATGGGCATTTTGGCCTACTGTGACTAAGGATATGTCGGATTACATCAAGAACTGTACGATTTGTGCCCAGTGCAAAGGTACTACGTCCAAGCCTATGGGCTTGATGCAACCCATGCCTATTCCAAAGAAACCTTGGGCTATGATATCTATGGACTTTGTGGTTGAATGACCTCTTGTCCGAGGTTGTGATACCATATGGGTTGTCATAGACTACTTTTCAAAAATGGCTTTGTTCATACTTTGTCAAGGTCTACCCTCTTCTCCGGTCCTAGCGGATTTGTTCTTGCATCACGTGTTCCGTCGCTTTGGCCTACCAGAAATCATCATCACTGATCGAGGTTCACAGTTTCTGGTGCCATCTCGTCACTGCCTTGGGTACTGATGGACGTTATTCCACTTCTTATCACCCTGAAACTGATGGGCAGACAGAGAGGGCGAATGCCACGATGGAACAATACTTACGCTGTCTAATTGCACAACATCAGGAATCTTGGTTGGAAGTTTTGGGAGCAGCAGAATTTGCGTATAACAATTCCATCCATTCTTCCACTAACACCACTCCTTTCTTTGCCCTTTATGGTCTACACCCTAGGTCTCTTCCATTGGATGTAATACCTACAGTAGACAACCCGGCAGTTCAGGAAAGCATCCGTGAATTCATTATCCTAAGGGAGAAAATCTCTAACCATCTGGAGACCGCTCAACGGCAGGCCAAACTCTACACTGCCAAACACTGGGTTCCTGTCCCCGAATATTGACCCGTAATGTTGGTGTGGTTGGCTTCAAAGAATCTCCATATACCTGGTCGGAGGTGCTTATTGCCTCATTTTTTCGGGCCATTTCCTATTAAAGAAGTGCTCAACCCTTTGGTGGTCCGTTTAGAGCTGCCTTCACAGTGGAAAATACACCCTGTCTTTCATATGTCTCTTCTGACATCATGCCCTGCGGGGACCCGACTTGTTGCTCGTCAAGCATCGGTTATGGTCCAGGGAGTTGAGGAGTATGAGGTTAGGGCTATTCTGGCCACTAAGATGGTACGTGAGATTCGTTATTTTCTCATTGACTGGAAGGGTTACGGCCCTGAGGAGCGTACTTGGGAACCTGAGTCAAATGTGCATGCTCCGGTTCGCATATATCCAGGTTTCTTGCTTCCCAATCCGGGGATCTCTCTTTGGGGGAGCAAACTGTCAGGGTTCCGTTCAGTTCTTCATCATGTCCCGAACCTGGTACACACAACAGGAAACATTTCCATGCCTCCAGCAAATCTGCCTGTATTCCTAAGAACTTGGGACTCAAACTCTGATTACAAAAACCTCAGAATACACGTTCGTCAAGAAGCACGCGTTCCTTCAGAGAACGCTATGGGTTGCCTGTGAAACGCTGGCTTCCATTGCATACACGTATGCCTTCAAGAGTACAGCGGCTCGTTGTGCGTGCAGTCAGCTGTTTGTAATATAAACCCCGCCCACTCTGCACAGCACTGCTTCTGAATTTGTTCTGAAAGCTCCCATGTCTTGTTGTTACCTTGTTTCCTGTTTTTTTGATTCACTGGTCTGTATTTTGACTTCCCTTGCTTCGTCTCCTGATTCTGCTCTAACTTGTTCGCCTGTTGCCGACTCGGAACGCCTACTGGACTGCACCCGCTTAAGCCCGCTACTCTCAGCCTGCCTGTTGCCGACTCGGAATGCTTACTGGACTGCAACCGCTTAAGCCCGCTACTCTCAGCCTGCCTGTTGCCGACTCGGAACGCTTACTGGACTGCACCCGCTTAAGCCCGCTACTCTCAGCCTGCATGTTGCCGACTCGGAACGCTTACTGGAATGCACCTGCTTAAGCCTGCTACTCTCAGCCTGCCTGTTGCCGACTCGGAACACTTACTGGGCTGCAAACGTTTACTGGATCATCACGAATCTGGAACATTCAACTGTTCATCACATCTTCACTTCTTCTCCTGCCTGAAGACTTCAAAGAACTCTGGGGTCATTAGCGCAACAGCGCAAGGATCAAAAACCTTTGTTTAAGCTTCCTCATGCCGGCGGGAATAGTCAAATAAGACTTTTGTATTCCCAGATTTCCATTGCTGCAATCATCCTTCAGAAACACCCCAAGACATATAACATCCTTCTATTGGTAAGCAAACTACTGTTTGAGTCTTCTTCTATTCCATACCTTGTTGTTTTCCCTCAATAATCGCTACCTCTATCTTTCCCAGGTTTACTCATCATCCTAGTTAGGAAAAACTTTGTCAAATCTTTCATTCTTTACTTGTGAGTAACGACTACTATTTTTGTCTAAATTCCTTCATTGCTTTGAACTGTCATTAATCCTTGGTTTTTCTTTTGTAGCCAGCTGTGTGGGTACCAGGGTGTACCAATTTTTTTCGGGCAATACTCACCTCAATCTGTCCTTTTGTACTCTTGAGGGGTATATTGTCAGAAAGACTCAATTGCTTCACGACGTGTCAAGCCACCACTTTGGATTGTAGCCTTTGGGCCCAACAGCCAGGACGACACAGAGATGAAGGCAGGAAACAAGGAGAGCAAAACAGGAATGAAAGGGCGAGGAACAGGTCACAGCGTCAGGCCTCCAAGAAACAGGAGCATTGAGACGCAAAGAGGAGTCCACTGCATCTCAGGATATCCTGTACGCTGCATGCAAAATGTTGTACGCGTGACGTCACTACATGATGTATGGTGAAGCGCTGCCACAGGTGGTAGCCTGGTTGGGAAGGGCGAGGATGCCTGAGAATGAACCAGCATCCTTGGAAAGCACGGCGAGCAGCCATAACAGCATGGACCTCAATATGGAACAGTTTTACGCTCTTATGGAGAGGTCCACTGCATATTATAACAAGCCCAGTTACAGCCTGAAAAATGGATCCACAGGGTGTGTGCCCAGAAAGGTTAAAAGAGAGATGCAGCATGTGTCCATTTTAGTTGGGACACAGTTTGTGTTGCACCCTCCCTTTAACACTCTACCAAAACCAGTGAGAGGTTTGCCTCAGTCCCAAACAAGACACCCAAGACTGCCTATGCCAACAGCTGGCACATGCTAAAACCTTGTAGATTAAATTGCCACATGCCTCTTAGAGTGCCACCGTTTGAGATGTTACAAAACATGTTCCTGGCACTAGGTCTCATTAAGGAATAGAAGCAGTGGTTGCGTATCTCAGCCACAATATCTGCTGCTGCCTTCCCAACACACGCAGTAGCACTTCGAGGGAGTTTTGGGGGACCCTGAACCGCACTGTGTCCAACAAACCAACATCAGGACAGCCATTTTATGAATTGTGGAAGCAGGGGCATCTGTAGAGTTGGCAACCCCAAGTAATGTAGATCTTCTCAGTGTTGTACCTAAATAAACGGGAGAGCCAGAAAGAAAAATAAAGCTTAGGAGGTCAGGTAATGAATTGTTGACAGTTAAAACAGACTTCTTGTGGAGTTTAAATCGTGAGGAGCTCACACTTTTTTGGTAAGCAGCGGAGTCCATGATTTAACAGTGCAGTATTTCCAGTACTGGGTTTTTGTTTAGGGAGCAGTGAATTCTGGTAGTGGTCATCTTGGTTTACTTTAATTGAAGCAATTTTATTGAAGTACCTTAGAGTCCACAAATGTGGGGTACTTGCGACAGCAGAGTTATAAATTGCCATCGAGACCCAGATTTTTCTGATGAGCTGTTTCAGCAAATTCATCCCTACATTTGAAGGTACAGTCTGATTTTACATGAAATTGCCCTCTATTTATATGTAGGAGAACTTTGTGCTAAATGTTGTAGGAAATGCTACAATTTACCCTAGTTGAGAAAAATATTAAATCTGACACATCTATGTTTATATATAGTAGGAAGAAACTTTAGTTGCAGTGCAGTGAAGGTGAGTAAACTTAAAGCAACAAAAGCCTTTAAATTCAGCGCATTGGGAAACTTAGGATCGGCTTAACTCAGCGCTGTAAAAGGATGAAGAGTAAGACTCGGACACAGTGGATTTTCAAATGTAGGTTACAGGCTTATTTGGCATAAAAGAAAATGGGTTGGAGACATTGTATCTGTCCCTAATTCTAAGAGGGGTTTCCCTGTCTCAACAAAAGTAAGGAACATCTAGGTCAGGATGTTAAGCCATAAAACGTCCTCAGTCTTGTGTCCAGAATTCCTAAAATGACCCTTGTACACTAAACTTAATATAATGTTTTCATGGGGTTTTCTATAACGAAATACGTGTAGCTTTACCTAAGTTACCAACATAAAGCTCAAAGGTCTTCCATTTCCATAGATTTCCCCTGGTCTTCCAAAAACCTCCAGAAGGTAAGAGTCAATAATGTTCCATTGTTTTCATAAAGAGACCATTCTCTCCCCAAGTCCTTCGTCTTGTCTACGATTTTATTTCACAGTTCCAAAAAAAGAATTAAAAGGAGGAAAGGAGATGACTCCACTTGGACAGGTTTCCCGTTTCTCTTACTCTGAAGATAGAACTTTTGATCTCCTTTGCCTTCTCTTCAATTACTCTGTTCTTTGGGCTTTTCTCTCTTGCTCTCTCTCTGGTTCTCGTCCTTCTTTAAAAAGGATTATGACTTCCCCTTTTGTCGCATGCCTAAGGGGAGTGCTCTCAGCCTTTTATTCTCAACCCTTTTCCTTTACGTACATCTATTGACTCAATTATTACTTTATTAAAGTTCCAGTTTTATTCAAGGGGGAAATGCTCTTCCCTTGAAGTTCCGTGAAAGTACACACTTAACTTGAAAAGTAAACAATTCTCTTAAAATGTTTGTTCAAGGGGGTGGGGCGTGTCCTTCCCTTGAAACTCCTTGAAACACGTACAACTTTTTTGTTACTGTTTTCACAACTTCAGAGGGGGACTGACCCCTGGACTTTCTCTGTTTTTCCCTTTCCCTGGTGTACTCTCCTGCCAGGGTATTGCAACTTTATAACTTCGCTTTAGAAAGGGGTATGGGTCCTTCCTTTTCTATTGTTAGACAATTTCAGGTTGGGATTTTAATCCCTTGTTTCTCTTACTCTTCTTCTTACCCCCGGTTTACTCGCCTGCCAGTGTGTTACAACTGTCTTACTTGGGTGCAGGTCCCAGACTTGCATGTAGCCTGGTTCACTATGCTGCCAGTGCTTTTCCACCTTTCATTAACTCTCTGTTGTATCCAGAAAACAATCCTTCTCATATGCTGGGTCATCAATGCCTTCTTAACAATGACTGCATCAGTTTTACTTCTCTTGTCACTTAATGTTTTTATCAGTTTCACTGTCCTTTCTTGGACTCTTAATAATATTCATATTGGTATCAACTATACCGTCTTCACTTAAGCTTTTAATAATGTTCGTATTGGCATCAACTGTTTTACCTCCTTCTCTTGGGCTCTTTTGCAGTGTGTATCATACGGCATCCACCCTGAAGCGCCCCGGTAACCAGTTGACTCACCCCGGGGTTACAGGTCTTCTGTGGCTGCTTCGGTGTGCCTCGTGTTTCACCCAAAGCTTTGCTTTCGGCCTGCTCGCTAACAGTGAGTTCTGCGAGCCGCTCTGCTTCCGCCTTCCCTCAATCGGCGGGCAGCTGCTTCAGCTGGCGTTGACAGAGACCCGGCACACTTCTCCCAGTTTTTCTTCTCTGCGTGCCGTGTCTCTCCTCTGAACAGCGTTCCGCAGTCCTCTCCTTCCCAGCCTTCCAAACAGTATTAGAACAAGTTAGCAGCAGCAGGTTCTGCCAGTCTCGCTGCTTCTCTCTCGCCTTCTCTTTCGACTTTTCACCTGTGTCCATTTTAAATGTCCCGGTCTCATTTAGCATTCCCCAAGGAATAGGACGCAGCATTGGTTTATCGAGCCTGGTCATCCACATTACTCAATCCCTCTTCCTCGTCTCAGTACTTGAAAGGGGGGGCAAACAGTGTTGTTGGTTAGAAGAACGTGGGAATTCACCATCCACACTACAATAAGCCATAATTGTGTGTTCCAAATGTTCATGGCTGTTACTAAGTGTGATGAATCCTATGGATCCCTCACTGTACCCCTGCCTAAAGTCTCCTCCGAGGTGGCCAAGGAAAGGCAGATGCTTCCTGATCCTAACTATTGGGTGGTGTACCGCGGGAGGATTACCAGGGAGGAGACAGGGCCCAGGGAGATGAAGAGATCCCGTGGGATGAGACACAGTATCCTCCTTTGAAAGGGCATAACCTTTCATATATAGCAAAACATACAATAGCTTATTTTCATTATAATACTTATCATCCCCATGTTAAGTTGAGAAATATGGGTAAATGGGATGTAACATATTTAAATATCTCACTTAAGGAGGAACCAGTTCCACCTAATGTGATTGAACATCCCCCTTACTCCCAAAGGTATGGAGAAGGGAAATCTGTAAATGGTGGCTTACGTGAACTGCCTTTCCCTACTGCGATTAAACCTGATGAAGTATATTTTAAAATCTGTCAACAAAATAGTTCTCAAGTCAAGAATAGTAAATGACTACTTAGAACTGATTTTGTTGCTTGGGACTCCATGTCCCAGGAGTACTGGGACGAAAAAGAGGGCTGAAGAACAGTACAGGTCTGAAGGTCAGGCATTTAGGCTTAACAGTCCACACCAGAGGGAGAGTGAGAGGCTTAAAAAGCTCCCTCAGGTACAGGCCAGTAGAAGCAGTCATGGTGGGAGAAGTAGTAGCAGTTGTAGCAGCAGATGTACTTGCTGGGGCAGAAGGAGGTGACAAAGCTGGTTAAATCCACAGTGGGAGGAAAGAAGGGACTCTGGGATTCACCATCCACTTATTCCAGTTTCTAATCCTGAGTTGGTCCTTTTCCCAAACAACCTGGATTTCAGAATTGCAGAGGTTGCGGAGCGGAAAGCATGAATTCTGAAAGCTTTCCCGCATGTGAACCTAATTGCAGAGTTTTTGCAGCAAGAAGCGTGCAGCAGACTGCGCCTGGAGGCTGGCCTGCTCCAGGGGGTCGTGGTGAGCCAACTCTGTGCCTGTGGGGTGGAACCGAAAGCAGCTTGCAGAGAGGAGCGTGCCTGGTCAAGAAAACGCCCGTCGTAGAAGCCCTGAAGCCTGTGACAGAGGCAGAGGAGCCGGTGAGTATTGCCACGCATTGTCAAGCCTTCAGGCAGTGCAGGCGGGCAACTGTAACCAGTTGCTTTTCACTTGTAAAGGAGTGAAATTGAATAAAGCTGACCAGAGCATATCAGACAATTGTGTGCAACAAATGTAGCACCCGCATAGAAGCAAGTAGGCTGTGGAAGGAAGTTTAAAACAAATGCGTTTTTCAAATAGCTAAGAGTGTTCAAGTGCAAGTGTACTTAAAAGCGACTTTAAAACAAATACCATGCCTTGGTAAAGACCTGAGACCATTCTATCTTGTTATCCAAGTATTAAACCTCTATAAAACTGAACTGGAAATAACGAACAAGCATTATCGTAAGTCAAGAGGTAAACAAGTATTGCCCTCAGCCAAAAGAGACAGAAAGAACGGTTCCTTTGGAAATAACCATTACTACCAGAGGAAAAGGGGCTGATATAACATCTTTGAAGGTAGAGTTTTACATGAATGACTATGGTGTGGAAGATCCAGCTATTAGTCAGGAACCTACATTGTTAAAGGCTATTAGAGGTTGATTTGGAAGATACTTGGTTGGTAGATGAACAAAAGACAAGACTGTTTATAGAAGTAGCCCTAGAAGGAAAGTGGTGTTAAAAAAAGAGGCAAAGACATTGCTTGTCCAGAAGAGATAAAAAAGGGCTTAGTGAAATGCTCGTCTTCATTATAACGTTGTACAGAAATATTAAGAGCCGTTGAAAGTGGAAGTGGTTGTTGAGTTTAAATGCAGAAGAGTATGTGGTGTACATTTGAAGTAGTTGGGTCTGGCAGGAGAGTGGAGCAGACAAAAGTAGAGCGAGAAGACTGGGAGTGGATCACCCCGGTGGAAGTTAAAGCTGTTACATTTCATGATGCCAAGAGGAAAGCGCTGTGAATTTGTAGACACCTTAAGGTGTCTCCCTGTCTGGTTACCGGGGATCTGCCATCCAGGTGGCCTGGACACGGCCATCGCTATTGGATCCAGTTCCTGGGGGTGGACCATTGAGGATCACCCGGATGGGGCGGGAGGGTCCTCGGGTAGTGGGAGTGGGACACTGACGGGTGAGACGCGGTATCCCCCTTCTTATAATACCTTCTCCCCAACCTACCACGTAGGATACTCAAACACTCTACCACCGACCCCCTTTTCTGAGGTGAACACTTTGCATATCACGAAGGATGATGGAGTACCACCCAAGCCATTTACCTGACATGTCCCAACATAAGGGCCAGGACAATTCAGGCAATTGACCAAAACGCACACATCTAATGGCACATTCCCTTCCCCAGAGGGATAAAGGGTGGAGCACAAGAGCACAATATGAGCTGGGAACGTCGAGAGAGCTAACTCAGCACAGCAGTTCAAGAAGAGGAGAAAGACGGCACGAACCGGGAGGGTGACAAGGGGAGAATCACCCTTGCCCTTTCCGACCAAGGTCTGTGAAACCTTTGCAGAAGGAATCGTAAAACCGCAAACTATAGCCAGCGTGTGTTGCAGCAGATGTCAACAGTACACGGGACACTCGTCCACTGGTAACCGAGCCAGGGGTAGACGCTTGTCTCCATGGTACCAACCTTGACTCCAGAGGGAAGAAAAGCCAAGCGGTTCATCACAGCCGGTGAGTCGAGGGGAGAGCCAATAAGAAACCGGACTGTGTTGAACAAAAGTAGCAAACGGCTAATTGAATTGTTAAAGAATACAAAGAACTGTTTATACTAGAAGGGGGAAAACCAGCAACAGAGGAGTCCGGCACCACGTGGGTGCTCACTCAGGAAACTTGGGCAATTACCCGATTGTTGAAACTACCGTTACCAGAAGGCCTTGGGAAAGGCGCAAATGGGGTCAAAGTAGTCATACAGGGGTACAGTAAAAGCCCATATACAGTTGAAAGTCTTTGACGGACAGAAGATTGTGAAACTAAGAGAACTGAATCCTGCATCATGAGAACTGATTGACAAGGTTGGCAGGAGTGAACCCAAAATAGGGATGCCCACAGTGAATTGTTTGGAAGGACGTTAAGATTTGAGAATGTCACAGATGAAAATTGCATTGAAAGCCATAGTGAACCCAACGGAGTGAGGTGAATAGTCGAGTAGGATCTGAGCCCGGAAGAGGGGGATCCAAGGGTGAGAAGCCAACACCCACCGACCTGTGAAAACAACAAAGAAAAGTACAACAGGGAAAGTCTTTTAATGCATGTCATGCCAGAGTACCTCCATATATTCGATATGGATCTGAGCCCGGAAGAGGGGGACCCTGGGGTGAAGAGCTATCACCCAAATACATCCAGGGAAGAACTCTAGAACCTTTTGTTGAACTTTTGTTTTGTACTTTGAACCCGTCAGGCCCTCGGAAGAAAGAAACCTGTCAGGCCCTCGGAAGAAAGAAAACTTAACAACCGAAGGTCCTGATATCATTAAGACATTTTTGTGGATCTGAACCCAGAACAGGGGGACCCAGGGGTGAAAAGGTATCACCCAATGTGTATGAGAAAAGGAACTCTTTGTTTATTATTTGAGACACATCAGGTCCATCCGAAGGCAAGAGACTTTTTTTTGTAGAAAAGAGACTTAACACCCCGAATTCCCGATTGCTGAGAGTGGAACTATTGGTTTGTTCTGGGAAAGCTCGAGCGTGTGCTGTTCTTCCGAATCCTACTTTGTCCAGTGCTGAAAACGTGGGGAAGGGAGACCCGACTAACGCATCCTGACTTCTTATTTGTGAACACTTCCTTCTTTCTTAAGAACATTATCCCACTCTTCCTTTTGTATTTAGCATAAATATTGGCAATAGGTTTTTTAGTATAGGCTTTTTTATTTTGACAAGATGCCACTCGGACTGCCTTATTATTGTTTGATGGTCGAAGCTTGCTCCCATCTTAGATGTAGATTCAGAGTAGGTGTTTTTCTAACCTATCTATACAGTTTAATAAACACCCTTGAACTGTGATCACTTGTGCCTGTCGTTACTGTTGCCACCATGTGTTCCTTACAGAAGCAAAACTTGGGTTTCATGGTACTAAGGAGGGAGCACTGTGACATTTTCTGAAGAGTCTGGAGAGCTTCATGCTCACACTATGCACGTTCATTGACCTGAGCTTCAAAATCAGACATGTCATCCAGAAACACTGGAGAATTTTCAACAGAACCAAGAACCCCCATGAACCGCAAGTCTTTGCGTACAAAGAAAGTACCTCCATCGGCAACAGAGTCAGCAGTAGTAAATAAACTAAGAACTGATCTAACTCCCATATAGAGCATAACTACGCTCTGGGGATGGGAAGACCCACAGGACACCACTTGTGCAGTAACTGCAGGGTTGCAAACCTATGACTAAAAGCAAGGAAGTGGACATTGGTACAAACAGAAAATGGGAACAAAAGTCATTTTCCAACTGCAACACGGACCATGTGATTTATTTAATCAAATGTCCATGTGGATTACCCCATGTGGTTAAAATAAATAGAAAAGTAAAAACCAGAATAATAGAACATTGCAGCTGCCTGAAGAACAAAATAGACAAAGCACCAATGGTGAAGCATTTCACAGACAAGAACCACGGACACAAAGACTTTACATGGACAGTCCTTCAAGTGTTTAAAAGTGACAATTTAGCACATATGGAAAACTTGCTCTTCAAGAAGGAGCAAGAGATGATCTACTTCTTAAGAAGTGACACCAGAGGATTAAACTAGGCCATTGAATGGCAGAAAATAAAAGGTTGACCAGGTCTGTAGGAATAATCGAGGTTAGCTCACAGACTTGGTCCAAGCCGGGCCCGAGGTACCCGACTACCACTGAAGACTGGAGACCCCATCGTAGGGCAGTCATGTAGATTAAAAACAGACAAGGAATGGAACATTGAGAACATCGAGGTGGCAGGCCAGTCCGGAACAGTGAGTAACCCTAACACATAACTCCCAAATCAACAGTATCACCTTATGCAGGATACTCTTGATCAAAACCACCTCACTCACCAGAAGCATGGGTACGTAACCTGCAGGTACCATACAATATCGATATTGGCTGCAAAACATCTACTGGCCGATCTTGAACAGTGAGTGAACCGAAGATACGTCTCTCTAAATCAACAGTATCACTTTATGGAGGATACAGCATGCACGGACTTGATTCAATAACTAAAAAACGACCCCACTCCCCAGAAGCATGGGTATTTAACTTACAATTACCCTACACCATTGCAATCGGCTGCAAAAACATTTACCGGGCAGAGGATACTTTTGTTAATAAAACTGCGCAGATCAAGGGGACCACCGCTGCCAAGTTACAGATAAATCAGCACCAAGTATTTAATTTTAGATACGATACACATTCATAACCTAGAATGGCACCCCACACTCAAAGATGGCGCCCAACCTGGATGATCGAATAACAACAGAGAGAAAGGACCCAGCACACTCTGTAAATTGATCGGTCACCTAGCAACCGATGTTTGTTGTCCGCAGACACGGCGAGAGACACGACGCACAGGAACCATTGCATCAACAGCAGGACGCGAAGAGTGAATCGAGTGATTCCGAGCTTGAAGACACGCTCACACCCCTATGGGCTACCTGATGCAAAGCCAAAACAGTATAGACACTGGGAGTGCTTTATTTCTTTTCACTCGCCCCTTACATTTCAAACACCCCTCTAAACTCTTTGCACTCGAAACTAAGCACCCAACCGTCCTGAAATTCCTAACATGGCTACACTTAGAGAGGGAAAACGGTAGATAACAGAATGAAAGAAAACAAAAACTGAAAGATGTACATGTTACGAGTGGTTGCCCCTTTAAGGCAAGCCACATGTAAGGGGGACGTCACGGGAGGAAGTGACGTGAGGAGGCGGAACGGGGGTTGAGGGAGGCACTTCCAAGCTGTAAGGGAATAAAGAAGGTTCTCTGTTGTACCCGCTGGCGTCCGTGTCTTCTTGGAGCTCCCGTGCTCCCCAACATTTGGCGACGAGGACTCTCCTGCCAGCGGTCCTCCTTATTCCTGCTACGGAGATCCCTCCGTGCGTCCTCCTCCACTGCTAGTGATCCCACTAGCCCGCGGATCCCCGCTACGGCCCTGCAGGCATCCGCTCCACACGTGCGATCCCGCCGTGGCCGGAAACGATAATTCATTAGATACAAACACGCGCAACCTGGGAAAAGGCCTACGCCAGAGGAGCAGAGACGACTCCAGAGATACCCAACTACACGAGGGGGTACCCGCCAGCAAGCACGTTAAAGTAGTGGGGAAAAAAAAAAAATGTTTTTCTTTTTCCCCCATATTACTACTCCTCATTCCTCCGGCAGCCTTCTTCTTCGGCGCAGTACTTGCACCCACCACAACAGTGCCACTATCTACCCACAAGAACCCACAGTTCGACTTGTGGTACCCAAGACTAGCCGGTTTGGCCCACAAGGAAGCCACCTGACGGTTACGACCTGCAAGCAACACCGACCGCATCCAATATGAGCACCACTCCGGATCAGGCATCATCCAGCTCGCAGCCTCCGCCTGCGGTATCGAGGTCCACCGTCACGGCTTGGCGCATGCCTCCACCCTTCGCCATGACGCCTCAAGCAGATAAAGGTGCGAGGTGGGTGGAATGGTTGGAGGACTTCAATAACTTTATAGAGGCAGCTGGAGAAGAAAGCTCCCCGCGACTACGAAGTATGTTCATCAACACGGCCGGCACTGAGATAAAGATGCTCATCAAAACCATACCGCCAACAGAAATCACTGATTTCAGCAGTCTCATAGTAGCCCTAAACAAACGCCTTGTCATCGCCCCCAATAGAGACTATGAGAGATATGTCTTTAACCAGTGCACGCAACGCATGGAAGAAACTGTCGATGAGTTCATCACGAGACTACGAGTCAAAGGAGCACATGGTCTATTCCATGAGTTCTCACTGGACGAAGCGATCCGACTCAGGGTCATTGAGGGCTGTGTGTCGGCCACACTACAGAAACAACTTCTAAAGAAACCTGTCACAATAGAACAAGTGAGTGAGATGGCGCGCATACTCGAGAGAGTAGAAAAGCAGGCCACTCACATGGCCACCAACGCCACCACAAAACTCGACAAGAGTGACGTAATAGCTGCAATGCAACCGGGCAACCAGAAAAACTACGACAGACATGCCACGACAGCCCCGCGAATGCAAAGACAATGCTACAGATGTGGAATGGCATTCCCACATGCAGGCTCCTGCCCTGCGCTGTCCCAAAAATGTGGCAACTGTGGCAGGGAAGGACATTTCCAGTCGGTGTGCAGGGAAGGAAAACCATTCCCCACTCCGAGAGCGTACATGGGCACGCAACCGAGACCAACCCAAAGATCATTTCCCAACCAGTCTTACCAGCCTCGACCATACCAACAAGGACCCAGGAGATATGTAAGAGTAGTTGAGGAGGTATACCCGGAGGAAGACTGCCAAGAGTATGTCACACAAGGACAATCCGTGCAACTGAGGGACGAATATGATGGACCACCGTCGACACGCTATGACCCTTCGCCAGAAACACACGGGGAGCTCGACTATGGTCTCGCGTATGACCTGCATGACCAGGATGAGTTTGTAAACCTTATCATGGATGAAAGGGAAGCCCAGGAAGCACCCAAGATTTTGATAAACATATGCGACCAGCAGTTCTGTTTCCTAATTGACTCAGGGGCGACAGTGAACATTATAGGGGAAACAGAATTTCAACGACTGCAGGATAAACCGAAGCTGAGCCCGTCAAAGTCGAAGATCTATCAATGGGGTGCGGATGCCCCGCTACAGTGCATTGGGTCGTTCAAAAGGAGACTCACATTTGCTGGCCAAGTAACCGACACGGTCATCCATGTCATAAAAAGCCCCACCAAAGGTCGGTGTTTACTAAGCTACAGGACGGCATCACACCTGGGCCTAATCAACATTCCTGTCCAGGCTGGAGATATCATTGAGTCTGCGGAGCCACCACATAGCAAAACGGAGCACATAGGCAACATAGTCACCCGTGCCATCACAAAAGAAGACATCATCAAAGAGTTCCCGCAACTATGCCAGGGGTTGGGCAGATGGAATGGCCCGCCGATCAAATTACACATAGACCCGAAAATTTCACCGGTCCCACAACACCCGCGCAGGGTAGGGTTCCATCTGCAGGAAACGGTGTCGAAAGAGCTAAACCAACTATTGAAAAATGACATAATTGAACCGGCCACTGGTCCGACACCGTGGGTCTCTCCCCTTGTGATTGTCCCGAAAGAAGGGGGTCGCCTACGACTATGTGTGGACATGAGAGTGGCCAACACGGCGATACAGCGAGAACGGCACCCTGGTCCGAAGATCGAGGACATGATAGTCCAATTGAACAAATCCGTCCTCTTCTCGAAATTGGATCTGAATCAGGGGTATCATCAGTTGGTACTCCACCCAGACTCACAACCCATAACCACCTTTGCTTCACATGAAGGACTGTTCCGCTACAAACGGTTAAATTTTGGAATTTCGTCGGCGGCGGAAATATTCCATGAAACGATTCGGCAGATCATACGCCCTGTAAGCGGGACACTCAACTACAGCGACGACATCTTGGTTTTCGGAAAGTCACGTAAGGAACATGATGTTGCCCTTCGAGAAGCATGCCGGGCAGTGCAAGAGGCAGGACTAACACTTAACATCGAAAAGTGTCGATTCAGCAAGGCCAAGCTCAAATTCTTTGGCCACATTTTCTCGGCTGACGGGATGACTCCCGACCCAGACAAAGTAGCCACCATCTTCCAGTTGGAAAGACCGACTCAGGTCGCCGACATCAGGTCATTTCTGGGAATGGCAGGGTACTGTGCTCGGTACATCCCACATTTCGCATCCATCACTGAACCTCTCCGGCGCCTGCTTCAGAAGGAGGTCACGTTTGCATGGTCTGAGGAGTGCCAAGCTGCGTTTGACAACATCAAACAATCGTTGGCTGAGGCGAGAAAACTGGCATACTTTGACCCTGACTGGCACACTGAAATAGTGGTAGATGCCAGTCCGGTGGGACTAGGCGCCATTCTGGCGCAGACCAGTGGACAAGACACGCATCCAAGGCACATAGTTGCGTACGCCAGCAGAGCCCTGGCCCCGCCGGAGTCGGCGTACTCCCAGGCAGAAAAAGAGAGCCTGGCAGCCGTCTGGGCGTGCGAGCATTTTCATAATTTTGTCATCGGGAAAAAGTTCACATTGATCACAGATCATCAGGCCCTGCTTTCCCTGTTCGGCAACCCGCGCACAAAAATGCCACCCAGGATTGAGAGGTGGGGAATCCGTCTGCAAGAATATGACTTTGACATTGTTCACCGACCTGGAGGAGAGAACAACCCAGCAGACTACCTCTCCAGACACCCGGCCGGTAGCCCCACACCTCGACAAGGAGACGTAGAATACATCAGCTACGTAACGACCAACGCGTTACCGCCTGCCATATCCATTGAAACAATTGCGGTGGCGTCGGCTGCAGACCCGTCCATGGCCCTAGCCATCAGTCTGACGGAAAATGGAAAGTGGAAGGACTTCCGCAGAGCGGTAAAAAACCACCCTGGAACGTGCCGCGATGAGATGGAGAGGCTGGCGAAGGTGCACGCCGAGTTGGCAGTCCAAGACAAAGTCATTCTGGTAAGGGGTTGCAAAATTGTCATACCTTCCACACTACGCGTGGAAGTCATCAAAACTGCCCACGAGGGGCATCGTGGTGCGGAGAACACCAAACGTCTGTTAAGATGCAATGTCTGGTTCCCCTTCATGGACGATATGGTCGACCGGTGGGTCAAGAACTGCGCGGCATGCCAGTGCACAGCAAGACCCGACCCGCCAGTACCGCTCAGGATAACCACAATTCCTGATCATCCTTGGGAGAGAGTTGCAGTCGATTTCTATGGACCAAGGGAGGAAGGAGATTACCTGCTACTGTTTATTGACGAACACTCCAGGTTCCCCATAGTAAAACGAGTCAAATCAACAGCGTTCGCCCACGTCGCTGCAACATTTGATGAAGTCTTCAGCGAGTGGGGGATACCAGACACGCTAAAATCCGATAATGGTGCCCCTTTCAGTGGTCACGAGTTTGGGGTATTCGCGAAACACATGGGCTTCCATCACCAAAGAGTGACACCGAGATGGCCACAAGCCAATGGCATGGCGGAAAGATTTATGGCGTCCATTAAAAAGACCATACAAAGGGCTCGCCTAGAGGGGATTGACCCCCATCAAGCGCTGTGCAGAATGTTGAGGGACTATAGGAACACCCCTCATGAAGCCACGAACAGAACCCCAGCAGAGCTTATGATGAAATACCAGGTCAGGACCAGGCTCGTCAACAACCCGACAAACCGGCCTGAGGCAGACCAAGAAGTCATCGAACGAGACAGAGCGACCAAAGAGAAGATGCGGGAACAGACTGACAGGAG
Organism: Ambystoma mexicanum; assembly: GCF_040938575.1. Classification (NCBI taxonomy): domain Eukaryota; kingdom Metazoa; phylum Chordata; class Amphibia; order Caudata; family Ambystomatidae; genus Ambystoma; species Ambystoma mexicanum. The sequence continues at coordinate 83,448,524 of NC_090933.1, forward strand.
GAGGAGAGCACAACCCAAAGAACTACAAATAGGAGATGAAGTGTGGGTGCAGAGAGCCGCAACAAGAAAAACAGACTCACAATTCTCACCTGAGCCGCTTAGAGTGGTGGCGATAAAAGGCACCATGATAACCGCGACAAATGGACATCAAGAAGTGACTCGCAACTGTTCAAGGTTCAAGCACGTTACCAGACCGGGTGAGGAGGAGTTGCCCCCGGAGGACCCCGACCCGGAAGTCATGGACAGCCGTGATGAAACGTGGATCCCCCTCGAACCACAGGTTCAAAGTCAGGTCAACCCTGAGCATGACGCTGACGGCGGCCCCCACCCGGAGCCGCGAGGAAGGCCACAAAGGAACGTTAGGAGGCCTCCCAGGTTAGTGGAGGAGTGTTGACATTGGTGCCAGTTGGCCAAGTTCAGTTGGTTGCAAGGACATTTGTCCGGGGGTGTTGTTACGAGTGGTTGCCCCTTTAAGGCAAGCCACATGTAAGGGGGACGTCACGGGAGGAAGTGACGTGAGGAGGCGGAACGGGGGTTGAGGGAGGCACTTCCAAGCTGTAAGGGAATAAAGAAGGTTCTCTGTTGTACCCGCTGGCGTCCGTGTCTTCTTGGAGCTCCCGTGCTCCCCAACAGTACACATCTGAGAATACATGTTTTGTTTTCCCTTAAAGGGCTAAACAGAGGAGAGTAAACCCCTGTTACCCGAAAATCCCATCTATAATGTAGCTAGCATCGGTCGGTTCCGTGCCCACGGCAAGAAACTCAACCTTGCTTTAGATATCTTGTTTAGTAGGATTTTGTTCTCCAATAAGCTGCCAGCCGTAAACAGGCACACACAATACTGTGCAGGTCTTGCACCTGACATAACGCAGGAAACGGGACTAGAGAAGTGCAGAGCAGAAACAGGACAAGGTGTCCATTACATAAGACACGGGGGATCAACAAGAACTGTCACCCCTTCTATGACTTATAGACATCAGGTAACACAAAAAGAGCGTAGGAGCTCTCTTTCCCCTCAACCTGCAACAATCCTTTCTTGAAATACAACAGGCCCAGCTCATATAAGAGTATACGCCCTAGAGGTACTAGCGTTATGCAGTACCCATATTTTTGTCTATTGTAGAAATATACCCGGGTTATAATTTCCGGTTGACCTTATATGAGCAATAAACCACAAAAAAAACAAACAGCAGAATAAGGATTTTAAAATGAGACTGCTCGTCAGAGGTCCGTCCTGACTCTCTGCCCTTTTCCCTCCTACCTCATTAATTATTATTATTATTATTATTATTTGAAAATGTAAAGAGCGCAAACTAAGGCCCAAACGCGTCTGGACGCTAGTGTCAGCAGAAACGTGAAGGCGCTTCCTACTCGGAACTTGCATGATACTAATTTAGAACAAGTGGGTTTTCAATGCTCTGTGGAAAGGGAGGTACTCATCCATGGCTCTTAAAGATAGCACAAGTGGGTCTGAGAAGGAACGACCACCAGTTGTTTCCACCAATACCTTGGTATCTAAAGAAGTGTGAGGCAGAGCGTAGTTGTCTGGCTGGGCAATAACGCTCTATTTTTTAGCTACTCTGGGCCAGTATTAATGCACGATTGCACCTGGACCAACGCGATTAAGAACAGGATAAACTCAGGGAGTTTACCATTCGACCTCGGCAGCCCTCAGTGGGAGGGCCAACCACACCCAAGGTAAGGCAGCGCTCCGAACACACCGCCAGCAGGCAGCCAGCCACCTTCACACGCCTCTCTCGATTGCGGGTGCCGGAGGCACTTCCCACATGAGGAAGCAAAACTGCACAAAGCTAAATCAGGCCCCGTTTTAAAATCGGCAGGAGCCCACCCCGGGTCTTGCGACCTCGCCTGCTGCGCTCGCACTCTCTCCTCCCTTCCAGAAAGCCCAGGCTTTTTCTTCACCTATGGGCCATACCACTGATCCTGTTCCCCAGAGGGGCAACAGCCACCTGAACGTTCCAAATCTCCTCAGAAAGCGAAAAAGTCCTCCTTCTGGTGACCACACCAATGCCGTCCATCCAGTTCATGGATCATCACAAACCGGCTCTCCAAATGGCGGACACCATGGACTGAAACAGACGTTTGATACACAACAGTAAACGACAACACATACATGTATATCCCCCATGACCTTTTCCCACAGTGTAATATTACGTAGGAACCACACACAATTATAATTTCTTTTCAGTTTCTTGTATTCCTCCGACACCTACTATGCCATGGTTTTGAACCAACACCACATTAAATGTAGGGTTACACATAGATGAAAAATTGGTGTGTGTGTACACTCTGGCAAAGCCACGCCTCGTGGTACAGGGGGCTACTTCAGGTGAACAGGTAAGCATAGAAGATATGGTTGGTGTGGGTGCACAGTCTGGCAGAGCTGCTCCTCATGGTGCGGGCGGTGGGGGCTGCTGCCAGAGTATGGGTAAGTATAAGTAACAAAGTTAAGGTGGTTGCACGATGTTGCAGAGCCGCGCCTCTTGGTACATGGGGGATAACTCAGATGTGCCAGTGAGCCTGAAAATTACATTGGTAAGTGATTCTAATAACAGACGCAGGCTATGTTACAAAAAAGACCTGGTGAATAGTTCTGGAGTTGTACTTTCGGACAGACCATCACATGCTCGGAACATAAGAAGGCACCGTTTATGTGCAAGCTTACAAGAGAATACAGCCGGTATGCAAGGGGAATATAGGATCGTTGGTAGAGGCTCTGTTGACAAGGTGTGAGAGGTCAACAGTCCTGAGGTACAAAGGGCCACAGCAACAGGTGCTGGCCACATCACATCCAGAGACACTAGGTCTATACCTAGTGTACATGTGGTTTGCAGCAGAGAGTTAGTCAGGGATAACGTTTCAATGGATGTAAAAGTCGCTCTGCATCCGCCGCAGATCCAAAGCAAAGCACATTGGTGCATAAAACTGTGTGCACCAGGCGATCACCAGAGGCAAAAGAGTTGTAGCAGATGTGGGCACCCGTAACCAGCATCAACAGGATGGGGGAAAGGGAAGTAAGGTGGGAAAAGGGGAGTGGATATTTTGGGGCTAGAAAGGCCGAACTGAGGGTTAAGGCGGCAGGATATGCCAGTCGGAGGAATGTCGGCATCTGCAAAGCTGCCTTCATGGCAAGATTGGACTCTGCAGGTCGGGACTGAGAGCAGCAGCATTGTCACGATGGAGCAGAGGGTGAAAAGGAATGGGGAGGGCCAAAGCCCTGTAGTGGAAGCTGCACTTGTACAAAACACTGACAGATGTGACTGTGGTTCGGCTCACAGGCTTTTCCGGCTGAGAACGGCTGAGTCTATGTGTGGCGGCCTTGACTTTGGCCGCAACTGAGTCCGGCTGTGCCTCTCAGGCATCATCCATCCAGGCAAGATGTTACAGCTAGGCATCAGGTCTCGGTTTATAGTGATAAAATCAAATGACATTATGTCGAAAGTCAATGTCGAAAAAAAAAGTCGAAAAAAACAAATTCGATTTTTTTTTTTAAAAATTGATTTTTATTCCAAATGGGGGGGGTTCCCCCCAACCCCACTTTTTTATTTTTTTGTGTTTTATCCTTTTTTTACTCCTGGAACCCAAAATAAACATAATTAAAAAATAAAACATTCAATTTTTTTTTTCGACTTTTTTTTCGACATTATGTCTTTCGTCATTATGTTTTCGACTTTTTGACTGCACACCGTTGTCAATTGAGTTCTGCATTTGACAGTCATTGGTGGGTTTCCAAAGCTGGGGTGATTTAGCAGCATTTTATCCGTCTTCTGTGGTGTCTAGCTGCTGCTTTTGAAGCTCTTTTGCAAGCAGTTTAGTAAATATTCTGGGAGGCCTAGGTTGAGGATGTAAGCAGGATCCACACTGGTGAGAACAAAGGCATGTCTCTGTGTGGATAGGTCCGTAGGTGCTCCCACGGTCATGGTAAACTGCAACAATTATTCTTTTTGCCCCCCATCTATTTTATGGATGTGTGTGTACGAACGAAAGTGTGACTGAGGACGGTTGCTGACCTTTTTAAAAGAGGATTATAGACTACCTCTGTGCCAGCAACGACTATTGCATTTTGATTAGAAACTATTTTCCTAGGCTCTATTGTTTCCAATACAGGCTAGATCAAGAACAAATTGAGGAGGGAATTATGTTTTTGCATTATAGTTTGTATTTTTGGAAAATTGTTAAAAATATCAATACAAAAATACAAATAAAGTGTGATTGGTTTTGCTTCCAAAACTATTAACCCGAATATTTACGACTGTAGACAGTGCCTCCACGTGTATAATACCCCTATGCTGACCAGATTAATGGAACCAGCCCAACAGGCCAAAGATTTGCTCCACACAGATGTCCAGTGGCAGACTCCAATCAACGAGTGCTGGAAATCAACCAGGAATATCATGACGGGGTCTGGCATTGTTATTCCCCAAAATATAATATAATATTAAAGAGCCTTTTTAAAATACAAAGCAATACATACGGGTATTACCTGCATGTACTAGGTGCAGGTCTGCCCGTCCCACCCCGCCCCCCCCCCCCCCCAACTCCCCAAGAGAACCAGTTTCAAGAGGCTCTGGGGTGAATGCGTCCTCGGCTATTATATAGACTGATGCACAGGGACTACATGTTCATTATTGATGGCACAAATGCGAATCCCACAAAACATTTAATATGTGAAGGTCTGGAGGGAGATGTGGCCTTGAAATCTCTGCAGCAAGGATAGGAAATAGAATTCATTTAGAAGCGGAGGTGATGGAGAAGAGCAAGAAAAAAATAGCTCTCGCGGGAGGAAAATTACCCACAACGCGTTGCCATAAAATGCAGGCATGCAAACTAAGAGGGTAGGTAGCCATCCCACTGCCCATCCATTTTAGAAACGCGACCGTTGTCAGACGTGCTTATGCTCTGCACAAACAAAGTGGTCTAGTTTACTCTTCATCCTTTTTAAAAGTGGACTCTAAAACCATAGCATTATATACTCGTGTAGGAAAGTATCGATTATGCAATGTGTTCAAGTGACATACAGAGTAAACGAAAATAGCCATAATGAATCCTACTTTTTTATGGTTTATTAGAAACCTTTACAAAATTATTACACATAAGACAAGTGAGTATATAAAATACAATATCTATATCAACATTATAAACAATTAATCCTACTTTAAAAGTCCAGGAATGATTTTGTTGTTCTACGTGCTAGTCATCTTTCCAGAGTGTTCCAAGTAACAATGGCATGCAAAAGAAACAGGGCCAGCACAGAAGTGGCACCGGGGGTAGACATTACAAATTACTCAGCGGAGTGACTAAAGCAGCCAAGGAGCCAATCGGCTCAAACACCAGGATGCATCCCGAAGGGGGCTTTGCTCTGTCACCGGGCCTGCACCTGAGGGGGCGTCTATGCACAGGGCTGAGCGCACTACCGGCACCATGGCTGAGGGTCAACAACCTACCAGGCAAGGGCCTGAGGTGCAGGGAACGGCAGAGCCTACTACGCGTGTCAGTAAACAGGTCAGGCCCAGGCCTGTGTTAACCACAGAGGCACGCCCGATAGGGGCTGACAAAATAATGGCAGCCCATGCAGACAAGATGTCAGCCAGGCCAGATACACGGTAGTCAGGCGAGCACCAAAGGCGGGAATCAATGCACAGAGTGGATTGGACACCGGTGTCCACGTCACTATTATTGTGATCTAATCCGAAGAGATGAATTAATTAATTACCATTGCTTGGTGTGTAAAGGGTCGACAAGGTAAAAGGTGTTTAATTCATTTAATAAAGGAAGAAACGTGTCCTAAGTGTTATTGGTTGTTTAAAGATAGTTCTTGATCAAAAATTATACCCAAGTTTTATCTTCTCATACAGGTTCTGGGCATTGGCAAAATAATCTGCCCAAAACAGGACTTTCCAGTGTAATGGGTTCAAATGAACTGTCAATATCTCCGTTTTGCCAGGCTTGACTTTAAAAATTGGAATCTATCCAGATTTTAATTGAGATTAGGCATTTTCTCACTATATTAGGCCATACGTCATCAGCTGCACCTAGATCTACAGCGATCTGTGTATCATCTGCATAGTTAAACAAATCTAACTCGTAGCTATGCAATACATTCATCATTGGGCGAAGATAGAGATTAAAAAGGATTTGAGCTAATGTTGAGCCCTGCACAGCCCACATCATATGGTTGGGAGGTAAAGGAACTGAGGAAAACCTTTAAGAAAGACTGAAGCCATTTGCATACTTTGCTTTAAAAGCCATATTCTTACAATCCTAAAAGAAGAATTTGATTGTCCACCCTATTGAAGGAACCTGAATAGTCTAATGGGATCATTGCTACGAAGCCACTCTTATCTACCCTTTGTGATGAATCCAGTGGAGTTATCACTGATTCACCAGCAGTGACCTCCTCCCATGTGTCCAGGTGACGGCAGCCGCTATCTGATCCGGACCCTGGGGATGGCTATATGAGGAAGGATCACATAGGAGGAAACAACTACCGGGGGAGATGGTGACGCCGTTGGATGAGATGCGGTATCCCCCCCTTTCTTCCAAGGCAAACCCTAAAATACCCAAGTTCCTAATGGCTTGTTTACACCCAACGGTCCCCCCTTATAGTGAAATCAGAAACCCTTTCCTCTACATCACTCTCGTCATAACTCCCATCTATGACACAGACCCTCACAACCTACATATAACATTTCTGATGTGTCTTTGTATGAGACTTTTGAACAAAAACATCCAAGAAATCCAGTAACATCTACGTACTTCAACTCCTAATAAATCCTGAGGCACTGAGACGAGGAAGAGGAGGAAGGAGTGTATGCAAACTGAGAGAAGCCTGAAGCCTAACGTATAGGCTAGTTGTTTTGATGGACCTAAAAAAGGCGTTTGCACTAATGGAACAGGAAGTGTGGGAGAGAACTGTGCAGGAGAAAGCAGTGCGAGAGCAGATGTGCAAATCCAGGCGGAGGCTCGCAAACGCGAGACACACTTACAAGTGTAGCGAGAAGGCAGGAGAGATCCAGCAGACACACACGAAGGACCGTGGAAGCACTGGGTGCCACAGAGAAGCTCCTGGAAGTACGGTCGTGCAGAGAGGCAACGTTCTCCGGCCACAGAGCTAAGCCGGTGAGTGATCAGAGAGCTGCAGGAAACACTGAGGGAACGTCCGCACAGTGGGAGAAGCCGAAGCAGTGAGGAAGCTTCATTGCAGAGGCATGCCAAAAGTCAGAGTCGCTGTGAATGACCAGCGAGTCTGCCGAGATCCAATGGAAACGCCAGAACGTACAGACCATGCATGCAACCGAATTACTGACCTCAAAAGTGGTTTGAATGCAGACAAAATCCAATACCAATTCAATACCCAATCAGAAGAATATTTGAATGCAGACAAGACAACGTGCTACAACAAGCCCCAAGCAAATACAGACATATGCAATGCGAATGAGGTGGACAGGTGAAGCAAGTATTAGCATAGGCAAATATAATGGGCACCTTGGGGTATATGCTACTGTGGTATAGTGAAAAAAACAATGAAACAAATACCTGGCAGGGGAGTATACCAGGGGATCTGAAAAACCCATATAAGGATTCTTGGCAGGGGCGTATACCAGACAATCCGCAAAAGTTACAAAGAAGAGCTAAGAAAGACTGTTATGAAATGTATTGTTTGAACAAGAACTTTATGAGCCCAGTGAAGACATAAAGCAATTGTTGGATAAAGAGACACAAGAAAGACTGCTATGGAATTTATTGTTTGAAGAAGAGATGTTCTGAGTCCAAGGAAGACACAAGGAACTGTTGGATAATGAGACACTCTTGCCATCCTACCTAAAGATCCAGTCTGTCTTTGAGAATACCTTAACTTTGTGTCCAGCTCTCATTACTGACCCCTATAAGCTGATCTAGGATTACAGCAGTAATTGTTTCAGTGCTACGTGATGGTCAGAAGCCGTGCTGTGCTCTGTGTAGTAGATTGAGGTTTGCTACATAGTCTTGAATCTAAGTAACTACCACTCTTTCTGTTTGTGTGGATATGAATATGACTTGTGAGATTGATCTAAAGATCCCTGGGTCATTATGGTCCAGGAAAGGCTGCTTTAAAAGGGGTTCAATAATTGAGCACTTCCAAGAGCTCAGAAAGATTCTACTAATTAGGTAAGAAGTTAATAAGTGATTGATATCTTCCTGTAAAAGTGAATAGCACTTAAACTATTTTAGGTGGTACAGTATCAGAGAGAGCCTTTAGATTCAGCAATGGTTAATAGTGGTTTCAGTGTATCATGGTCTAAAGTCATGAAGGAGTTAAAAGTTCCGATTTTTAGGTGGCTTCTTATTCATAGATGATTTGAGCTGTTGAGTTGTTGTGTTTGCTTGCGTCAGCTCATTCTTAATATGCTGAACCTTTTTAACAATGTGTAGAGCTAAGTGGTCTACAAGAGATTGTGATGGTATAAAATGAGTGGGCTTGTACCTTTACAAAGATCTTTAACCGCTCAGAAGAGTTCCTTCGTTGTGTTCGGTGCCGAGTAGCTTGATTCAATGTGGAGTCTCACTATGGATGGAACAGGGCAGAGTGAAGATTGAATAAGTGGTGCTGAAACAAAGGACCGTCATGGGCAATAGTTAAAGAAAGCAGATGCCTATTGCCCCCAAGGATACACCCGCTCATTAAAGGTTTACAAAATGCAATAGTTCCATATGCAAACACATTGAAGCCTTGCATGAGTTGACGTGGGAGAATAGACACTGGTAATTATCATTCGAGGGAACCTTTCGAAAAAAGGAAAGATAAATGCTAGCCAATGGGGCACCTAGAAAACCTGATTTAAGGATGCATCCAAGCAACTGAACACTTCTAAAATAAGTGGTTTGAAAGATTTGAATGAGAAGTTGAGGAGCCAAATTAAACACAGAATCTGGGAGGAAGGTGTTCCAGAACAGTCAGGCTTCTACCTTACTCTATCCATGTATTGCAGATGGCAAACAGGATGAAGAGAAGATTTGAGAGACTTGAGAGACATTCACTAATGTGCGTATGCTGGCTTCAAAGGGGCACCGGGCGTTTGTTCTCACGCCCCGCGTGGCGGCTCCAAATTCCGTTCTATCACCACAGCCAACTTTGGTACCGGCTGTTCAGCAACCTGTTGCACGTGCTCCTAAACCCAAGATCCTAATTTATGAAGCGGCCACTGACCCTAAGTTCATACAAATACCTGTTGCTTCCCCTTTTGTTGCATCTCTGACTGGGGCAGTACAACTATGAATAGGACAGTGTGACTTTTTAGGCATCTCTCAGAGAGATTCCAAGGCCAGCAGAAGGTGACAGAGATGACAATTTGTGACAGTTGTAAGGAACGCATGCTGAAAACAGTAAAGACAGACACAAGTGATCACAGTTCAAGAGTTTTCATTGAACTTAAGAATGGGTGAGATAAACGCCTAATCTAAACCTAAATCTAAGATGGGAGCAAGCTCCGACCATCAAATAATAATAAGGCAGTCCTAGTGGAGTCTTGTCAAATAAAAAAGGCCTATTCTAAAAAATAAATATTGCCAAACCTTCCTACTAAATTACCAAAAAGAGTGTGGGATAATGTTCACCAGAAAAGAAAGGAGTGGTCACAAAATAATATGTCAGGAGGATGGTATGGCTGGGTCTCCCTTCCCACCCTTTTAAGTACGGGACAAGGCAGGACTTCCGAGCACAACACACTCCTTGGCCTCATCAGCACAAGGTTTACAGTTCCAGTTCAACTATATCAAAACCTTCAGAGGCTAAGTCCCTTTCCTGGAAAAAGTATCTTGCCTTAGAAGGCCTGCTGATTCAAAGTAACAAACAAACAAACAAAAGTTCCTTCAGTACTCTTGTACCTTGGGCAATTGCTCTTCACTCCTTGGATCTCCCTCCACCGGGCTCAGATCCCTCTTGCAACTCGGGCCTCTCTCGGTCCGGTTCACTACAGCCTTTGACATACTGCTTGTAATATTCAAAATGTCTTTTTAAACAACTTCACACCGCGGACAACCCTCGACCGATTTCACTCTTATCAACACAATGTTCTCGGGTGTATTACTCTTGATACACAAACAATAAACAAATGTTCTCTTGGTGGCCTTGCACCGGCTTTCGCCCATAGAATCTCCCTCTGTCGGGCCCTGATCCTCTTTGCAAAATGGGTCTACATCCGGCGGGTTCACTATGGCCTTCTTGAACATAGTTGATGTATTTTTACTCAACTTTATCAGAAAACGTCAGTTCCCCTCTCCTAGATTTCTTTTGGATCTCCCTCTGCCAGGCTCAGATCCTTATTGTAAAAGTGGGCCTCCCTCCGTCGGGTTCAGTACGGCCTTATTTCACAGAATACAATCTTATTGGAAACTGGGTTAGCTTCCCCGAGCTTTCTTTAGGCATCCCTCTGTTGAGGTTACGCTTGCCTTCTTCCACAGGTCACAATCTTATTGGAAAGCGGTGTTCCCTTCCCCTAGCTTTCCTTTGGCAACGGGTCAGAGACTTTCGATTGTACAAGGGATTTGACGTGGCCCTTGTAGGACCACTCTGGTGTCTTACGCCACCGTTTCCTAGAGCCTTCTGGTTCTTGCAGTTTCACAAGCCGGTCCTGGTCAGATTTTTTCGAATGAGTGGCCACGTGGCACCGGACCCCTCTACACCTGGACCTCAACTGGGCTTTCTTTAAAGTTCAAACACGCACATGAGTTCCTTCTTTTATGAATTCCATGCATTCACAATGTTGCTACTTGCAACCTTGGCCTCATCACAGTTCGGTTTGCCATCAGCTTCCCCCGAATCACCGGCTGTGCTGAACCGATTGGCTTCTCTGGAGTCAAGGATACTACCACGCTAGCCAGCTATGACTCCACGACTGTGTTATCAAAGCGGGAGGCTCCCTTGTATCATTGACATCTGTTGCTCGGCACGCCAGCTGAAATTCCTGGTCTTATACTTTCCAGTTCGGAGACCTCGTGGGTCGGAGTTGAAAAGGGCAAGGGTAATTCCCCCTTTGTCATCCTTCCAGGTCTTGCTGCCTTTCTCCTCCGTTTGAACTGCCAGTGTAGCTGTCTTATTGTGCGTTCAGCCTCGCTCGAAATGTGCTTTCGTGCTCTGCCTTTTATCCCTGTGGGGAAGGTAAAGGGCTGTCAGGTGTGTGAGATTATTGTCAATTGCCTGACTCTGCCTGACCCGTGGGTTGGGACATGTCAGGTAAACAGTTTTAGTATTAGTCAGGTGTTTCTCACAGTGTAAGAAAGTGTTTGTGTTGGAAAAAGAGGGGGTGGTGTAGGGTTTCTAGATATCCTACAGGGTAGAATGGGGAAAAGGTGCCGTAAGGAAAGGGATGGTTGGAAAGGTGAGGTTTGTAGGGTTGGAAAGATGAATAAAGGGGATTGTGAGAACGGTAGTGGTTTATAGGTGCAGATTGGGAATTCAATAACCGGAGGGATGTAAATAAAAATAATTGGGAGTATTTGGGTAGAAAACAGGAATTCTGGGAGATACGGTTTCTGAATGCAACAGGATTTGGGCTTCTATGGGATGTATCAAATATGGAGGGGTCGTTGGAAAAAGGGGATTCTTTGGGTGGAAGGGAGGTAGATGTAATCCGGCCTACAAATGCCTCAGAGACCTCACCTTCCTCTCCCTCTTCCATGGTATAATACTGCATCTCACCTGGGACATTCGCCTGAGCATAACCCCAGGCTCCCCGACCCAGGTGATCCTCCCTCGCTCGTCCACCGCCAGGGTTGGGATCTGAGAGCACCAGCCCATCCTTGGCCACCTGAATGAGGGATTCTCTAGGTCTACTCGGGAGAATACCTTCAGGTTTCTCACACAGTCCACTTTCCTAATATCTTTGAGGAGCCACTGCATTTCATAGAAGAGCTCCAAATGTTCATACCATTCTATAATACTGCCTGGGCTACCATGAACCAGGTCATGTGGATATTTATGCTTCCATAGGCCAGACAGACTTATGCCAGTGCCAGATTCTGGGATAGTATATCTACTAAACCAAGCACAGAATGGTGTCATAGCTGGTATTCCCAATTTGCACCACATAGAGACATTTTTAAGAAGAAGAAGTAACTGTCGCCAGAATAAGGGAGGCTCACCAGTCCACTATTTAGACCAATTGAAGGTACTGTTTACTCAGTATTAAAGTATTACAAATGCAGATAAAATAGCTCAAGAGGTGCTAGCTAACTGCATTTTCCCTGGCCTGAAACCTAAGCTCCAAGCCCAGTTGAAAACAATGTGTGTGCAGTGGCAGAATAAGCCTTTGTTGGACGGAGTGACAATTGCGAATATCTGTGTAGAGCGCCAGGAACAGAAGAGAATACTGAAAACAAGCTCATACAATAACATTTGAAGGCACAGGAACCTCCAATGGGGTGGGTTCAGGGGTTGATTTTGAGGGTAAGGGAAGCACCCAATGGGAACACACTGGGGCAGCTTAGAGAATACAAAAGTGCAATGCTTGCAATTATTGTATGCAGGTGGGGCACTGGAAGAATGAGTGTCCATACAGACCTCAGCCTAACAATCCTCCTCCCCCTCCCAAATACGGCATCTTCCTTTCCTGGTGCCCTCGGTCATCTCCTCCCTCTGGCCTTGCAATATCCAGCAGCTTTCTTAACACATCATTTCTAATCACTTTGTTTCATTATTTCCCTTTAGCCAATCTGATTCTTCTTCCCTGGATCCTATCCTTTAAAGACACGCCTATTCATCACCATACTCCCGGGATAGTGTAATCTACCTCCACGGGACGTTTTCAGTAGTCTACGCTCACTAGCAGCTCCACAGACCTGGGACACAAAAAACTAACAGCATAATTGAAGTACATTATATTCAGATTTTAAGGCATTTATTCATGTTTCTTTAAAATATTAAATTGATTGTGTTGTAGGCTGGCGCACATGAATAAAACCTTGAAAAGTGTATGCAAGCTATACTTATGAAGACTTTTTGGCCCCTCCCCTCCTGCGCTGCCCAGGTACCTCAATCTCCAGCTGTATTCATCTGTAATTAGGCTGCAAAAGAAATCTGGGTCCCAAGCAACAAATACAAATAGTTCCTCCACCTGACAAACTTAAAATAAAACCAAATACCATTCAAACAGTGTGGACTATGACCTATTCCTTTAATTTGGCCTACGATTTAAAAAAACTCACTTATTTTGCTGCACGATTAATATAATCTGTGCAATTAAAGGATTCTTGCTGCATGCAAAATGATACAAAAACTGCATAACTGTGGTAGATCTGGCTGGAGATGGTGGACACAGGCTTTGTCTTTGGTAGGGTGATATAGTTAAAGTGTAATATGTGTTAACCCATTTTATGTTGTTGTATACGTATGGATTAAACCCCTTTAAATGTGATCCAGAAGCTGTGAGTGGGCAATGAGGCCCACAGGCACTAAGCCATACAAAGGTGCTCAGAGCTAACTTTGAGGTCAAGTAATACAATGGGTCATCTAGGGACATAAAATGAAGGTGTGCTATTGTGATTTGTCTGTCGTTCAGACAAATGCATAAATGATGGATGGAGTGGGAGGGGTTTCTCCGGAAAGAGGAGGAAGGATAATTAACAGTGAAATATGATGTGTACATCAGATTGGTACGTTGGAACACATGTTGTGGGATTGCGTGAGGGTGCATGACTTTTGGTTGGATATTTGTGCATTGTTTTTGGAGGTACCAGGTGAGAAAATTGATTATGACTTTAAAACATTGATCTTGGGTGGAGATGAGTTGCTATAAAATGTGTCCACATGTCAAAAGATATGGTTACTTAGAGGTGCTGCAATTGGAAAGAAAATGATTTTACGTGGTTGGAAATATAGAACGTCCCCAAATATTGATGACTGGATTGACGAAAAGATTTTCTTTTTGAAAAGATTTGGACCTGTGTTAGTCTCTGTTTGTTGCAGATTTTCTATGTGGTGGGTTTGTGGGGGTGGGGGGGGGGATATTTACATTTGTGATTTTTTTTATATAGTTTTTACTGTTGGACTTTATATGAATCATAGTTTTTGGGTAATTTTGTAAATGTCTGGATAAATTTCAATTGATGTTTTGTGTGTTTCCGATCAAAATGAAAATAAATAATTTAAAAAAAATAAACCGTAAAATATGATGGGGCACCTGCCTTATCTTTCCATTTGACAGACCCAGCTTGTTACCCACTGATATAAAGGTTATATAGTTTATATGTATATTGGGTAAACGCAAGAGACAATAAGTCATAACACTTTAAGAGTATAATGACAGAATGCAAGCTAGTATCCTAACTGAGTGTGATGAAAAACAAAACCGGAGAAGGGCTGCCTTGCCAAGGCCAACGGGTGTCAGAGGAATGCAACACAACTAAATGGGGGGAGCGGAAAATTAACTAGTGCTTTTAGAAAGGAGAAACATATAGGATGAGGTGAAATAAAAAACAGGACAAGAGATAAGGGTAAAGATAACCAATGAACAAAGGTAGGAAAGAAGGTTTGCATCAAAGCAAGGGGGGAGAGAAAGAAAATGAAAGAGAGATTGAAAGGAAGGGATAAAGAAGATGCATAAAAGAAAATGGAATGCATGAAAGATTATCAAAGATGACAATTGGGTGATGAAAAGAAAAAAGGGTGGGAAGTATTGCCATCTGGCAAGATTGTAGAAGCCCTTGCTTTTGGATTTGTATTAATAATAAAATGATGCAGGTAAGAAAGGGTGGTCTGCTAAGCAGCCTCCTCTTTCAGACTCCATACCAAAAGTCTAGTCTACACCTGTGCCCTGTGCCATTTGTTCAGTATCCTGATCTGCAGTGCCTGCTCGCAGATAGCACAGAGCAGGTTCAGGGGTCACAGGTGTCCTGTCTGACAGCTGAGGTGATAGCAAATGCACTTAAGAACAGAGGCTGCATTTAAAATTTACACATCTGTCCCAAAAGCACATAATTATGAGGAACTACTATACTGGTGCTAGTTTAATCTTTAAAAATAATCCATACTGGTGTTTGATGTAGGATGGCTGCTATGCCACATAATTATAAAAGTCACATCTGATCTGTATCATACACATGTTATTACTGAGTTTAGGCCAGCCATGGACAGGCTGTGGGTTTTTGCCATAATCTAGCTGTCTCTTTTGCACCCAGCAGCACACTAGCCAGTGGGATCAGCCTATCTTTTGATCCTTTGTGAGGTTGGGTAACACCTCTGACCACCAGGACAGCCCTTAGCAGGAGGTGTCCTAGGAAACAGGATAAAAAGGTCACACCCTATACAAAGCATCTGGTCTCACACCAGGGTGTTGCATAGCAAAGGATCTTTGATGCTAAAGGTCACAGAAGGGAGCAGTGTTCGTGTAGTCAGAGGGAGCTTAGCAAATTGGAGAAGGATTCTATTATCTTGCTTTTATTGGTACCTCTCCTTGCTTCTGGTCATCTACACTTCCTTTAGCACAAAGCATGAAGGTTTGATGCAATCAGGTAAAGGCCACTTGCCACAAGTAAAGGGAATGGATGCCTTTAAGCAGGCCTGCTTTCCTCCAATCCAATGTGGTGTTTTGCCTGTAAAAGAGGGGGTCTCCCACCCATTCATTGATTCACTTTTGGATAATCCAGGACAATAGATAATTAAACCTCTTTTGGGAGAGTTCATCTTTCCAAAGCCCTCAGACATGCAGGTGAAAAATGAGTGTTGACAAAAAGACAATATCTACTCCCTACCCACTCCCAGGGAACATTGGGGTGGCTCTTGCTGGGGGCAAGGGCCTGCATCTCTGCTTGTAAACCGCCCTTGGCTGGCAAAGCAGACCCTGAAAGAACTCACAGCATCTTGAGAGTCAGAACAGCCAGGATATCTGCCCTTTGCTGTCAAACGACTTCTAGCTATCTTTTGAACCAATGGGACCTGCTAGTGCTACTTTTGGAACTCTCTCGACCTTTGAAGCACTGCTGCTGCACCTTTGAACTAGCGCTCTCTACCGATCGTACTAGGCAGAGCATGCCAACTGTTTGGTCCGATCAACCAGCTGGCCGCTGCAGAGGACTTCCAACCACCATCGGTCGAACATTGTATCAGACCATCCAGATCACAGCTGTGAACTGCCAGACCTCAACCCAAACTGCTGGAGTATCACAACACGAGTCCACCTAAACCAGTGATTATGAACATCTCAAACCAATCATTACAGCCCTCCAAACAGCATCGCTCGACCACTGCCTTTGAACTGCACAGAGCACCTGCTTTGAACCAACTGAATGCAAGCTTGTTGTTTGAACCAATACGAATTGCTAAACATAATCTTGGTTCGAAGCCTGGTTTGACACAGTCAAACTGCTTAAACTTGGAATAAGGTACTCTGAAGTGTCCCTGTCCCACTGGTCCACCTTTTGGGGCCTTAGAGACTGATTACATAATTTTTGTAATTTCTCCTACAATTTCTCCTTTTTGAACGCCTTGTTTTGCAGCATTACGTTTTGCATCTCTCATCTTTCACAGGGATGGATTTTAAAGTGTTTTTGATAGTCAAGTGTACAACTGATTTGCGGAAGGTATATATTTGTATAGATCCTTCATTGGACATTATTTTATTTTGGATCCGTCATACTATTGCTGTTTGGGTTGCTGTTGGCTCGCATTCACACTCCTTGTGAGAGTATATAGCCTTCCCTCAGGCCGCATTATCACAAAAGGTGAAGAAGGTATATCTCTTGGCTGTCCCCGTTTTACCCTTGTGATTGGGATCAATGTTGGTTTGTAGAAGTGTGGCGGTCGAGTAGGAGGTTTAGCCACTACTCATCCCCGTACTCCTTCAGTGCAGAAGTCATTTTGTCACAAAGGGGGAATAAAAAGAAAAGATAATAAAAAGGGAGACTGAAACAAAAACCTAGTAAAATACAAGAGATGGGGAGGTTGACCAGGGGAACACAAGAGAAAGGTGAAGGAAGGTAAAGGGTAAATAATATCCAGAGACACGTGACAGTTAGGTGAAAGCTGGTGATAACAAAGTGGCGAGATGGGGTGAAAGATGAGATAGAAAAGAGATGCAGGGAGATAAGTAACGGTCAAAGAAGTGAGACGCATGTAAATAACTATGGAAAGAAGATATGAGCAAAACCGGAACTCAAGGTAAATAAAAGGAAATGGAAAGATGAATGTACAAAGCAAACTGGGAGAGGCGGTGAACCGGAGAGATGGAGGTTAGAGAATAGCAGCTGGGGGGTACAGATGGGAGAATGATCACGATTGAAGAGAAACAATCTGGAGGGAGCTGTAGGAACAATGTAAAGGCTTAGAGATTGACACCACTAGAGGTGGAGGTTAAAAGCATACTGAGAAAAACAGGTGCGATGGAGAGAGGTGGTGAAGTGGAGGTAAGAGGGAGACAGGGTAGAGAGGCCTGGACAGATGTTAAAGCATGGGATTGAGAGGTGAGACTGGAAAGAGTGAACATTCAGAACAAAGGGAGGTCGGTAAGGCATGAGGTTCCGAGATATGTGAGTGAGAAGTACATGTGAGACACAACACAGGTTCTGGTGCAATTTACATGAGAAGTGTGAAATAGTAAAGTGCTTTTGCACTGTAGGCGAGTTCGCAAGTGCTTGTGCAGAGTGAGAGTGAAAAAGAGCACAAGGTGAGAGAGGATAGGTGCATTAATTACAGGAGGGCATGGAAAAGGTAAAGGTGTGTGGGTGGGAAGTGGGTGTGTGAGAGGAAGGAAAAGATAATGGAGTATTAGGAGGCTGAGGGAGGGAAGGGTTCGAGGCAGAGGAGAGCCTGGGGGGGAGTAAAAGGTAGGTTCAAGTAAGTGTGCGTAAGTGGCGTGTGCTGGATTAGGGTGGGTGGAAGAGAGGTTGGTGAGATGTGGTTGCGAAGGACAGGAGCGGGCGAAGGAGCGTGTGTGTGTGAGAGGAGAAGAATAATAGAGCAAAGTGTAATATAGAAGCAGGTGGAGGGCTGCGTTGACAGACACATGGGGTGAGACTAAATATGGGAAGGTAAATGGGAGGAAGGGAAGAAAAGAGAAGGGTGAATGAAAAAGCAAGCAAATAAGAGAAGGCCAAAGTGAGAGTAAGTAGAGACTAGACATGTGATAACAGGGGGCTGCTTAGAGAGAAGACAGCGAGACCATTGGAGTGAGACAACAGAGAGGGGGGAGGGTGAAATCCACAGGGGAGAACAGTGTGATGATAGGAAAAAGACCACGCAGGGGAAGAAAGAACGTATGGGCTCCCACATAGATTGGGAGAAGAGACTTGTCGCAGAATGATACACATGTCTTTGCTGAGGGCTGGAGTGAATTTATACTCTATACCAGGAGGCCAGATTGTTTTGAAATGGCCCGCAGTAAATATGGCCCTCCCAGCAATTGTGCCATGTGACGAGCATTAACCTCAGTAACAATGTGGACCACTGTATTACTCGGCTGTGTTACTCATGCTGAGATTAACTGTGGCTGGCAGTAATCCTGCTGGTGATATCTCGTGCCAGAAACGATTTCAAAGACACATCAGCTTTGTCTGAAATAAACCAAATGGCAAAGTGTCTGAGGAAGAAAACGGAAGGCCTTCAAAGCAGCAGCAACACAGAGGTTTTCTTAGCCTCTCCGCAGGCTTCTTTTGTGAGGTGGCGCACAGCACCAGTTCGAGGAGTACACAAAGTGATAAATGGCCGTTGTCAAACGCTGATGAGGGTCATACGCAAGACTAACACCTACTGTCAGCCCAGGGTCGATGAACGTGTCCTTCTCTTTTGCTGCAAATCTCGCGATGATATGAGTCACAGCCTTGTTATTGGTGGGCAACGGCCACCCAGCCCTTCATTAGCAGGAGTGTGACATGCTTCCTTTCTTACTTTTTTCATGAACAGTTGAATGAGTGACATCTGACAAAGACCATACAGCACTTGCCAATCAAGCTGCCTTTGCCCAACTACAGCATGGGGTCGGTGGTTAGCCGGTCATATCTGAAAGTGGCTTGGCACAGCTGGAAGATATCTGAAAGGCCCCATGAAGACCCTGGTACTGATGCATCATTCCAGGGCTTTTTCTTCCTTGTCCGATTCCCTTCATGCGTCGCTTTCTGCAGGTCTGCTTGCTCTTCAAACTTGGACGCTCTCTCACGCACTCCATCGTAATCCTTCAAAAACTGAAATTCCTTATTTCACTGCTCCTGTCCCTTCTCCTTCCTTCTCACCTCCATCTTTATTTCTTCTCCCTTTGTCAACATCAGTGTGAGGTCTTGGGCTTATTGTTGAACTTTCCCGTTCCTTTTACACATTTACCATGCAGTAAGGTAAGCTTGTTTCCTTCTTTTCCATGTTAGTCAAATCTGCCAGTTTCTAACATAACTAATCATAAAGATTCTTGTAATTACCCTTTGTTCTGCATGGCTAGATTAATGTTGAGCTTTTTCAGTCAGCCAGCCGTCTGGTGCATGCATTGGAACTTTCATGATCTATGCTCTACTCTTCTGTTTCCTTTACCACCTCAGTCTTCGATAACCTCTTGACTTGTTGCCTTGCATTGGGTCACATTTAGCTCTGGCATACCTGTTCACCTTCTTTGGATTATATATAAATGTATACATAGACTGGCGCCTCTCATGCTCTCATCCCTCATCTCCCTATATATCCCACCTGGTTCTCTCCTTTCAGCCGTCCAGTAACTTAACTGTTCCCTGTCCCTCCGCTGCCCAATCTAGTTTTCATTTTCTCTTCTTCCACCTAAACATTGTAAGGCTTCCCAACTCTTCATAGTCAGTTTGCTCCCTCTCTCGCCATTATCTGTTCTTTACAGGAAGATTCTTTTCTTTCCTCTGCTCCGCCGTCTTAATATACGTTGATGCTTATTTTGACATTTTTGTCTATCTTTGATACTGTCAATTTCTCGAACATCACTTTGGCGAAAGTACTACATAAATGACAAATACAGAGGAAAAAGATTTTGGCCACAGGGTACATCACTAATCCGATTAATAGGAAGGCCTGGCATTTGCCTTGTTTTCCTAAATGAGTGCCTCCAAAAATGAAAGACTCACTCAACCTCGCAGAACAGTCTCAGCAGAATGACAAATGGGGGGCAGAGGTGTGTTACTTTGTGTGGAAGGTAGGGGAGAACTTGTTTCTTGCTGTTATCTAATGGCAGACTCTGCAGCTATCAAGGTTGATCAATTCCCTCTTTAAAAAGAAGAAATGGGACAGACTTCTGGGTCCTTCAAAGCTGCCTCCTAGGGGGTCAATTCCACGCAGGAAGTGCATAATCGGAATGCTTGAATTTTACTTCACCAGCAAACGTGCTTGAATTTAGCTGGGAATTGCAACATCTCCATCCAGGCCTGCCAACTCAAGCATCTCTGAGCATAGCTGACCATAGCAGAGGGCTCTTCTTGATTTAAGAGGCGTTCAGGCTATCCTTAGCAAAGACAAGTGGAGGCATTCCGTTTAGACAAAGAACGGCTTCATCTGAATTTCTTAATTAGGCAGAATATCAAAGTTGATCAAATTTCTCTCCAGACAACAAGTAGACTGCAACGTAGCTGCATTTAGTGTTTTGGAATTATCACAGAGAAAAGCAAATTCTGCTGAACTCGGGGCAAACTCAGCAGGTGGGTGGAACTGATTTCCAATAGTGTTTTTGTTAGAGGTGATCCTAAAAGGAGAATGTAAGGCTGCTGCCACACTGACCCACATCACATCAGCCATGTTTGTTTAAAAAGGGCAACTCTAAAATCTGGACTCTTGAGCATCCACAAAGCAATTTTAGGGAAGATGTTGCCATTTATTTACTTCCTGACCTCCAGAAAGGATGCAAAAGGCCAGTAAGGATCTAGAGGACCAGTAAGGATGTAGGAGGGAGAACAGGTCTCTTAGATGTCAATGCTAGGCCAACAGAGCAAGGGAGGGCCCTCACTAGCTGTTGACATTTAGGAAGGAAGCATAGACAAAATAATCACGTATTGAGACATTACCAAATCTTCTTTGCAACATCAAGAGTCATGCTTCAATCATTCTGAGACCATCTGCTGTACTGTGAGCACGGGCACATTAACCCTATTAGACCTACTAAGAGTAAAGGTTGCTGCATTACATTCTAGGAAGGGTACTGATCCCCAGGGGCATCCTATACAGAGCTCTTTTACAGTCCTCTAAGAGGTCACTGAATCCCACAAGCCCGGAGTAAAGCAGGCGTCTGTGTCATGGTTCTTAGACTAGTTCCTCCTTGACCAACGAAGGAGCGACACAGCTCATCGAGCTAATGGAATGCTTAATCACTTCACTCCAGACCATGCATCTTCCCTAAAGAGCAGTAATGTACCCGCTGGAAAGCAACCCACCAACGACTGACAACACTTCTGTCCCAATCCACTTCACATGACCAAGAAGCATGTTAACCTGATAAACATCACAGAGCCACATTCGACCAGTATATTCAATCATGCTTTTCAGAATGTGCGAAGAACCCCCAAATGGCAAGGTGTACTGCACAACTAACGGCACCCCTTACCATCTTGAGAATGTGAGAATTTAGACCGTGGATAGCACAGCCTGCCATGGCAATCTGACTGATGGCACCCCAAAGGACAACTATGTCAAAATCAAACCCTCAACAGCAGCACCTATCAAAGAACACTGGCAACACACATCAAAGTAGAACCACGTTAACACCACCCGAATGACTAACTTCTTGATCAACTCACTCATTCTAAACAAGCATCTTGAGGTGATACAGTTCATAGAGCTGCGCTCTGTCATTGACAGCGCGCCTGCTAGGGACCTTGCCCCTCAAACTACTTGTGTTACTACTCACAGCAGAATCCAAGCTCCGGCTTACTTCACTTTTAACACATGTTGCAGGGAAGCAGCACACTGACCTCACTGCCGTCTCCTTCTGGGGATGGGTGACGTGCTCGGACAACTGGCTCCTACCATAGTCTCAGTCATGCGCGGCCCCTCGGAAGCAATAGGCGGACAAACCCATGCTGGTGCCTCCTAAAAGGGGACCCTTAAAACACTAACTACTAAAACGGGCAATGTACTGAAAGCATTGCGTGCCAACCAAGGCAAAAAGAAAAAACAAAAACAAATGGAAAATCGTGATGCGTCCATCAATGCAGACAAATGAATAATAAAAACAGTCAGAAGTTCCAGCAGTCCATGCAACCCACCAAGTTCTGTTTCACCCGGCTACTCAGCCTCCTGCTGCCTGCTCTACCAGGCTTTCCAAGAGCTGGGATTACTTGTAACCTTTCGTTGGTTCCAAGTTACTACACCTGCTGGAAAGTCGTAGATCTATTTTGCATCCGGTCTCTACCAAGCCCGACTGGATCCTCTAATTTAGAAATTATGTTGTTGCATTTATTGGTGCTCCTTTAAGGGCCATCGGTGCCTTTTGACACCGAAGACCTTATTCACAGAACGTTTTCCAATGGGGGTTTGCCATTATAAAACGCTTCTGTGAATTAGGCCCACAGTTTTAATGTAAACTATACAGCATTCCTACGACTAAACTGGCAATTCATTTATCCTCATAGCTGAAAATGACCAAGGTGTGCCCTGAACTAAGCGTTGATCACATATCTTGATTAATGGAAGCATTAACCTTCCTCTTGGCCTTTCATGCACCACATTTTTCACACTTGTATGCTTCCCTGTCCCGCTTAGCATTTCCTTTGTTTCAAAGCGGGTTTATGCCCCCTCCATCTGCTTTTCAAGCTCGTTTTCCTTCTCTAGCAACACTTTCGTGACTTCTGAATTCCAAATCCCTCAGAAAGAGCCGTAGACCCCTTTTGGTACCTCCAAAATTCCTTGCTCGGGCCGTGGAGTCCTCGTGGGACAACAACTCGGTGCTTTTCAAAGTGGTAAGTAACTTCTTTCATGTGTGCATGTGTTTTATTATACTTCGTGGTATTTTAGATCCAATTCCATATTCCTGTGGTAAGGCACCACCTGAACAAGGCAGTGTCTAGTTACATTCTGCACAGGAGGTCTTCCCTGGAAGGATGGCTGGACATTAACATTAATGCAAGTATAGGTTACAATGAAAGTACAGGGAGCAAACGCACATTAAATGGAACATAACTTACAACTAAGGAGGACTTTCAATGATCACAAAGTGCACGCTTGTGGCACAAGATGGGGACTTTGCAGGGCAGAAGAGATGGTCCAGGAAACCGATGCCCAGCATCCCACTATGTCCCATGAGGGGGCAACACTAGGTCTCTTCCACTAACTCACAGCGCCATCACAGGAATGTGCTTTGTTAAACTTTGGATTCTTGTGACAGGACAGTCGGTCCTGTGTCGTGAGGGGCAGCCCTATGCATACTCTCAATTAGAGGGAACATGACATACACATCAGCCTGTCAATCCTCTATGCCACTGCCACCGCTGCTGCCCATTCTTTGCCAGTAACTGAATGCAATACCATCGTGCCTGTAAACTCAGTTCAGTCAAACTTGCTTTGCAGAATAGAAATTGATTTCTGGCGCAATTGATTCCATTTGAATTTCCTCGCAATGTTTAATTGCATTTGGAATTTAAAGCCTGGGTGAATTCTGGGCCTGCTTGCGCATCCTGAAACGTTATGCATCACTGTGTGCAAAAGCGAAAAAACCCTTCACCACCCAGTATTTGATTCAATACAACACTGCTCTTATGTAAAGACAAACAAGGGTTTACAACACCAGGGTCTCTAGGTGTTTTGCACTACACCATCCATCGACTTTAGCCGGCACAGTCAATGGTTGTGGGTCATGGGAGTTGCAGTCCAAAACATCTGGAGAGCAAAGGTTTGCAGACCCCTGCCCTAGGACTTCCTCTACTCTCAGTAATTAGCTGCTTTGCAAGTCATTTGTGCTCGAAATTACACTGTGTTCTTTAATAAATGCAAAGATATACTCTAAATATTGCTATTTTGCATGAATCTATTCAAAGAGCTTAAATCATCTACCAGCCAGGAACAGCAAATCAGACACACGTGCATGAATTCAGCACTTTGCTGGTTTCCTCAATGTGTGTGGCCTCAGAGAGTATCCCAAGTTTTTATATTTTACAAGAGCAAAATAACCACATTTCATCCGCACAGTTTGCCTCATACTTTCCCTTACCTTTAAATCAATATCTTAGTGGCAGTGCCAATTTGACCACTCAATCCCATCATACAATCTCACTTCCAGCCTTGAAAATATAGAGTTCAACCCATTGTCAAATGCGGCTCATCTTATCTTGAGATTTCATGCCTGTTGCTGCCTGGTGTAACATCTTCCTTCGGGCGTTCTACTCTTTCGCTCCATGCCTGGACAACTAGTCTACAGAAAGCCAGCATTTTTTCGCCCTAACCACAAGTTGGGTCAACATGATTCATTCACCACTATGAACATTACACTGTCTGCCAAAGGTCCCTTGACTTTATTTTCTTAGCCAATCAAAATGACTCAGGATTGAGGGGGCAGAAGGGCACACATGAGTGTGCCGGACCCATTTTTCATGGTGTGGAACCAATCTGCTGATGTTTTTTGCAGCATTGTTTACCGTTTTCCGCCAGCTCTCCTGCCATGAAAGAATTGCATTCGCGCGGCTTTGGCAAGGCACATAAGAAGGTTATACATACAGAAACTTGTGACGCATCCTTGAACTGCAGGCCGAAGTAATCCGTTTCCACGAGGTCCACATGGTACACGATCTGATCAAACAAGTCTTGGCCTTTGGCATTTTTCTGAAATATAAAGAGAACGAGAAAGGAGACGTGAGCCGGCAAAGCACTATTAAATGAATAGGCAGCAAGTGGATATGCTGACATTTCAGGGGATGATAATAGACTTTCATTTGGCTAACCCGCAGTGTAAATGAAAATAAATATATCACGTCATCTATCAAATCCCTCGGCCCACCTCGAGATCATCATCATAGGGTCTAAAATTAATTTAATCTATAAATGCTGAATGTTTCAATACCGTATGCAGTCCCTAAACACTTCTCAAGAATTGCACTGATTTGGGTTTTCTAACGCGCTGCATTGTGAGTGCCAGGAGTAAAATGATACGCAGAGGTGAGAAGGTGGCACAAGAAGGGAAGATGTGCGCAGCTATCGACCACTGCTAAACCAGAGCTCATGTATACGGAGGCCAGCTTTCCATGCTCCAAGTTTCGTTCTTGGAAGAAAATTGGGTGTTTGCTAAGTGTTTCTTGCAGTTCGACACAGGAAGTGAGCTCTGTTGGGGACCTGGCAGCAGAAAGAGTCAAGTTGGGGAGCATCTTCAAGCCAAAAGAAAGCAAGCACAGTCTGTCCTCGAATGAAGTCAATTGCCACTTTTAAAACTCTTGGGAAGCGCTCCATTCACAGGACACCCCTACCACCCTGTTGCGCCTTGAAACACTTGTGTATAGGCGCGTTACAAATGCCATATCATATCATATACCAAGCCAAGGTCAAGCAAAGAATGTGCCTTCTCGTGCACAACCTGGATTAACTTTTTTTTCAAAAGCCACTGCCATCGGTTCGGTTTAAGTTATACCAAGTTGATCGCGTTTTCATTATTTACTTTATTGATTCATATATTAAATTGGCATGTCTGTGTTTAATTACAGACTCTTTTCCAAGGGGACACGCACACAATTCATTACAATAATATTAGTGATTAAGGGAAAATAGCCGTACAAACACTATAAAAGAAATGTATTAACAGGGTCAAAAGTTATTAAGAGAAAAGCAATGATAAACTTTAAGAAGGATTGTGCATTGATGTTTCATTATAGAAACTACCTTTTTTGATCAGAAGGCACGATAACTTTAGCAAATATCAGTAAGGACGGCCAGAAGAATGCCTTATTCCTCTGCGCGGTTCAGAGGCTCACGTTTAGACAGTTCTACCTCTCTTTCTGGGAAGAAAACGCTCGCTTATATTCCTAGTTTGAAAAGGAAAAATTCCCGTAAATCAAACTGCACACGTGACGGGTTTGTCTGCAATGAGAGCTCAGGCGCCTGTTAGCACATTGGAAACATATGTAGATGCTGGCAAGTTCGGCCGAGATCAGCACGTCAACCATGTGTTTGCCCAGGTAGCTCATGGGTTAAGCATGCTCCTTACGAATGGGGTCAGCATGCACTGATAAAAGTCAAATCATCTCCAGGGCCTACCTGAGCCCTTCATCATTCGGAGGTCTGTACTCTGCGTACCATTCTGTTGAGTAACAACACCTGTTGTCACAGAACTTGGAGGCAGGGGAAATACCACACGAAGCAATGCAGAAGACCAAAACATAATGACATCATTCTTAATCCAAATGTGATTTAAGTACAGTAGATCTGTCAGAATTACTCCATATCAGAAGTGCCTCATCCCATACCTTTCCACTGCCTTAGTGCCTTTGGTATCTCCCCCAAGGGTGGATACTGGCTGAAGCCGCTAAGCGATGCACACTGGCACCCGCCAGATAGATTGTATAGCAGAGCCATTACCGCAACGTAACAATAAAGCTACGACTAAAAACGCAATTTCAATTTCCTTTTTTTTTAACTAATTTAAAACCTGGAACAAGACATATTTGAAATGTAGGTTACGGCACCTTAAAGAAAACCCTAGACTAGGATTGAATCTCAGAGAGCAATGTTCCTCTCTCAGCTAAATGCATACATCACTTAATATTTGGGATTCGACGGGTCACGCAACACCACATAAGATACAAAAGCAACTGAGAAAGACCAGCCTTTCATGGCCTTCTTTTGCACATACCCCACCAGACACATCAACGGCAGTAACCCTTATAGACTTAGGGAAAGGTCACTATCGTGGGATAATGACCTTTCCCCGTGTCCTTAACGAGGTGGCGCTGAGAGCTCAGAGTTGGGAACAGATCATCATCCGGAGTGAGAAGGACCACCTTCAAACTCAATGGGGTAGGAGAGCATGGGGATATGCAACTAAAGCACAAGCGCTTCACTGCGCGGAAAGGATCAGCACACGCAAGAAACTGGCGTGGTCATTTCATGATCATGGAGGTTGGAACCTTTACACATTTTGCTTTTTACTGCCGTCTACCTTTATATTTGGGGATCTGAACTTGGATATGCTCTTCTCGGTCTCTGCGCATCTGAAGGCAATGGTGTCTGTGCTGCTTGTCAGGCTGCTGCTCGAGTCTCAATATTTGGGATGAGGTCTATTCCAGAGATTCTAGACTGCATTCCGATTGGCTGAGAGGTGGTCTACACTAGAATCCTTGTGCAGTTGGGAGACATTTCTCCTCATAGCACGAGTCTCCCACACAAGCAGCATCAACCCATCTGCAATAACCAAATGGATCAATCGGCCCTAAACTGCAGATGCCTCGAAGCGCATAGAATAGCAGTACGGGGCGCTTACCTCGGCCAGAGGTGCACGACTATGCCGTAAATGGAAATGCAAAACCGAGCCAATAATGGGAATATGGCCCAGAATAGGTATTGTAACGTTCAATGGATTCATTATTAGGATGCATCAAAAAAAGAAGAACATAGTGGTCCTTTTTTTTAAACGCCAAAGCGCACACAATTTTGACTTCAAGCGCTGTATGTAGGTGGTTAAAGATTTTCAGAAACATCAATAGACATATGTGTGATGTTATGATAAGAATACATGAAAATAAAGTGTCAAGTGTCTGCAATTTAACACCACATCCTTAACTCTTCTGCGCCATTCAGTAAGTCTTGCATAGTACCATCCACAATAAATAACCTCTGCATATGAAGGTATGCCCACTTTAGCAAGAGAGGGGTGAGGGTCATGTACAGGGAATCTGCACCAGGACGTGGGCATTTTTTAGAGCGAAGCAAAATGTGGGTCCTGGCTGTGCAATCATAAAATGTCGAATTTTGGAAGCTCCTGTGAAAACTTGTGAACCGTT
Organism: Ambystoma mexicanum; assembly: GCF_040938575.1. Classification (NCBI taxonomy): domain Eukaryota; kingdom Metazoa; phylum Chordata; class Amphibia; order Caudata; family Ambystomatidae; genus Ambystoma; species Ambystoma mexicanum. The sequence goes on from NC_090933.1 coordinate 83,476,424, forward strand.
TAAGGCATGTTTCATAACAGTTTTAAACAATTTTAATTGTCAATCTTGCATTATAACAGGCAAATCCTGGTGAGGAACCTTTCCAATGGACACTTATCAAGGTAGACCTCAGCGCCCTATGATTTGTTGAAAGGATAATGATTGTCGCAAGAATTGCGCAACATCGGAGAAAATATGGTTCCTCCACTCCGTTTTTAAAAAGACATTGTAGAAGGTAGTTGCACTTTTCCATTCATGCGCCAATTTTGACAAAGAAATACCCCACTCAATTGGAATATAGTAAATATGGTTCTGTATTAGTTAGAACGGGTGCCCTTTATGATGACACGTGTTTCAACGGACTGCGCCGTCTTTCTCAAATCAGGGCCAATGGTATTGATTGCTAATTTGGAACGTAGCTTTTCAGCATAACAAAAAAGATTCACAGGTTAAATCCCAGCCTCTGCAGTTCAAAAAACGAGCTCCGTACAATTCTGTCCGCGTTCTTGTATTATAGTCTTATTGCACTTGCACGATCCGAATGTCACAAGAACTAATAGGATAGTTTTTTTTATACCAGTTCCCCTCCCCCTCTTGTCTTGTTGCACCTTGAAACACATTGTGTATAGGCGCATTACAAATACCCAATAAGTAAAATTGTTACCAACTAATAATTCTAAATGTGAGGTAATTGTGTGCTTTATTTACTATTAATATGGAATGTATTGATATAGTCTTAAAATATCCAGTCTTGGCGTTCCTCCATAAGGAGACAGCACTTATGGTGAATTGTAATATCCTAACTTAAGCGCAGGTGGTAACAAATAATCTAGCCTTGTGGGTGGGGGAAACAATCATTGCAGGGTATTTGCCCACTTCGATTAATGTCCACAAGGCAAATTACCAGGTTACTCACCGTAGTGACCACCTTACTCCTAGTCCATAGCCCCTTTTCTCCATACTTGTGGGACATCTCTCCGTCCTGTGGGACGGGACCGGAGCACTTTGTAAAAAGCATCAAAAATGCGTCCCTCCTCTCTTTCCTGTGTGGGGCCCGGCACGCAGCCGTAACCCTGCCCACCTTGGCTCCGCCCCCACATCGCCCATCAGTCCTTTTCTATCGCCAGGTCAAAGACCTATTAGCTATAACAGAGGAACCTTGTTAGAGGGGACGGCGGGCGGGCGTATGGAGGAAAGGGGACTTTGGACTAGGAGTAAGGTGGTCACTACGGTGAGTGACCTGGTAATACTCCTATGTCCCGTCCCCTTTCCTCCATACTTGTGGGAGATTCCCAAGCACTCCTTACAGGAACTACAGGTGGATGGAAATACCCCTTACTGAAACAGGTTCTTCAGCACAGCCTGACCAAACTGAGCGTCAGCTCTTGAGCTCATGTCGAGACAGTAATGCTTACAGAAAGCAGATGGGGAGGCCCAAGTAGCTGCCCTAGCGATGGACTCCCAGGTGACATATTTCTGAAAAGCAACCGCGGCTGCCTTGCCCCGCACCAGGTGTGCATGGATACCCTTAGGAGGTTTCAGCCCTTGGACGGTGAAAGACTCCGTGATGCAGGCGGCGATCCACCTAGAAATAGTTGCCTTAGACGCCGGCTTGCCCTGAGGGTTACCGAAGGTCACAAAAAGTTGAGAAGAACTCCTAAGCTCGGATGTCCTGTCCAGGTAGAACTTAAGAGCTCTTCGGACATTAAGACAGTGTAGAACCCTTTCAGCCTCTGAGGCAGGGTTCGGAAAAAAAAGACCGGAAGGGAGATCGACTGATTCAGATGGAATTCAGCCACCACCTTCGGTAGAAAAGCCGGGTTTGTCCGAAGGACTACCTTGTCCTTGTGAAAGACCAAGAAAGGATGCTACACCGATAATGCCTTGAGTTCACTCACTCTCCTTGCTGATGTAACGGCGACCAGAAAGGACACTTTCCAAGACAAGTACTTGAGGTCCACCGTAGCCATTGGTTCAAAGTGTTTATGGCACAGCGCCATCAGGACTACATTTAGGTCCCATGGCGGGTGCGGATTACGAACAGGAGGGTAGAGGCGTGTCAAGCCAGCAAAATACCTCTTCACCACTGGGTTAGTTGGAGAATAAGAACACAGGTCTGTAGAAAGGTAAGCGGAAACCGCTGAGAGATAAGTCCTGCATGACAGAACATGAACCCCTGACTCTGTTAGGGAGGACACGAAGGACAGCACCGTGTCAATCGTGGCCACCCTCGGATCCAACTTCTTCTCCAAACACCAATGACAGAACCTGAGCCATTTACTCTTGTATTGAGATCTGGTCGAGGGTTTCCTGGCTGCCTGGATAATGCGCATGTTATCCGCAGACAAACTCAGATGCTCTAAAGACTTGAACTCCGGCACCATGCCGCCAAGCTGAGCGATTGTGGCGAGGGGTGCCACATCTGTTGTTCCCCTTGATGAAGAAGATCGGGCGTTACTGGTAACCTGATCGGCGGATACACCGACAGGTGTTGAAGTTCTGAGAACCTAAACCTGGCCGGCCACCACAGGGCTATGAGTAGAAGGGAACAGTTTGCCCTGTTCTTCAACTTCCAAATTGCACGGTGAACTAGAGGCAGAGGCGGGAAGGCGTAAGCTCTCATGTTGTGCCATGGAATCTCGAGAGCATCCCCCAGAGAGGAGGCTCCCAGCCCCCGTCTAGAGGGATACTGAGGAAGCTTCTTGTTCACCGCCGTAGCGAAGAGGTCCACCTCCGGTGTGCCCCAACGCGAGAAAATCCATGAGAGGACCTCCGCCTTCAATTCCCATTTGTAGCTGACCACTGTCCGCCGGCTGAGGGCATCCGCTGTGACATTCAGCTGGCCCGGGATGCGCACTGCAAGCAGCTTGACACCATGAAGCACGGCCCACTCCAAAATCTGGATGGACAGGTCCACGAGGGGGGGAAGACTTCGTTCCCCCTTGCTTGTTTATGTAATACATTGACACTACATTGTCCGTTCTTATGCAGACCACCTTGTTGACAATGAGCGTTCTGAACGCCCTGAGCACCAGGAAGACCACCAGAAGCTCCAAATGATTTATGTGCAGGAGCTTGTCCTGAGGTGACCAGAGGTCCGAGACCTGAAGAAGATCTAATGTCGCACCCCACCCTAGAAGGCAGGAGTCCGTTGTGATCGTCACCATGGGGACCGGGTCCTGAAACCCAGCGCCCCCAGATTGCTGAGAGATGACCACCAATCCAGGTCCACTCTCATGGAATCCGGAATCATTATCCGCATGGAATCCGGATCCACTGCCTGACGCCATGAACTCCGAAGAGACATCTGGGTCCGTCTCATTTTGAGACGAGCAATAGGAAGAGCCAGTACACACGAGGCCATGAGACCCAGAAGCCTCTGGAACCACCAGGCCGACATGCTCTCCGACTGTGCAAACATCTGACAATTGGCTAACAGATCCGCCATTCTGTCCTCGGTCAGATACACTCTGTAGTCGATCGTGTTCCAACGAAAACCCAGGAAGATCGGGTCCTGTGAGACCATTATGGAGGATTTCTGCCAGTTCACCGACAGCCCAACATGGAACAGGAGCTGAAGGAGAGACTGGAGGTTGCCCGCTGCTGCCAGCGGACAAGAGCTGCGTAAGAGCCAGTCGTCCAAATAAGGATACACATGGATACCCTGGAGACGAAGATAGGCCGCAATCACCGACATCATCTTCGTGAACACACGCAGCGCCGAGCTGAGGCCAAAAGGAAGCACCCGAAACTGGAAGTGTTCCTCTCCCAAAGAGAAGCAGAGATATCTCCTGTGTGGATTCCAAATCAGGAAATGCATACACGCATCCTGAAGATCCACAACGCTGAGCCAATCGCCCATCTGTAAGGAGGAGCGTATCTGGCTGGGCGTGATCATCTTGAATTTCTCTTGGGGTAGGAAAAGATTGAACTGGGAAAGGTCTAGGATGGTGCGCAGGCCAGCCTGGTTGGGTTTGGGCACCGTAAACAGCCGGGAGTAGAAGCCCTCCACTCGCTCCCCAAGGGGAACGGGTTCAACAGCTCTGAGGTCCAGAAGTTTCTGAACTTTGGCCTTGACGGAGAGTGAGCCCGACAGCTGAAAAGGAGGGTTGAGGGATGGGGTAGGGGGTAAAGGTAAGCGGAAGCCCGCTCGAGCGACTGACGAGACCCATCTGTCTTCTGTGATGGTCTGTCACGCCTCCCAATGAGACGCAATGCGTCCTCCCACCGGGGTCTCGTGCGAGCACGGAAAACCCTCATTTGGCAGGTTTATCGGTGGTGGTGCCACCTGAACCTGATGAGGAGGCTGAGGAGCGGGATAAAAACCGCATGTGTCGTTGTCTACGGCGGTTATTCCCCACAGGAGTATCCACTCTGCGAGATTTGCAGTCGAGGAAGCCCCTAAAACCAGAGGAGGGTTGACTTTGCGACAATGGTCTCTGGGATTTGAAAGGAGCTTTGACCAGAACAGACAATGATTTAGCCATCTGAGTGCTATCCTTGGTCTTGGTGAGCTCTACATCAGTAGTAGAATGAAAAAGCTCCTTACCATCGAATGGAAGGTCCAACACCTTGTCTTGCACTTCCTTAGAAAATTTAGTGGCATGCAGCCACGCCGGCCGTGAGGTATCGACCCCAAACATCAGGCCCTGAGCCGAGGTGTCTACGTGATGAGCCGCAGCCTCCAGGAGATCCTGGGCCAAGACCCTGGCATCGGAAAGGCCTCCTTTGAAGTCTTCCAACTTCTCGACCTGGATGTGCTCCTCAAACTCCGACAGACCTTTCCACATCTGCATGTTAGCTCCCGCCAATATCAACTCAGCGTTGGCCTGCCTGAGCTGCAAGGCTGAGTTGGCAAAGATTTTCCTCCCTAGGGAGTCCAGGAGCTTGTCCTCCTTTCCTAAGACCTGAGTAGCCGTTGTGGAAGAGGATGCTGCAGGTCTGGATTGCAACATAGCCGCAGCCACCACTGTGGAGGAGGGAGGCGGACAAGACGACAGTGCCACCTCTTCCAAAGAATGCAGCCTGTACCTCACGTCAATCTTCTTATTGACAAAAAGTCCTGAGTGTGGCTTTTCCCAGACTCTTTGGACCTCGGCCAGAACGTCCTTCTGCAGGAACAGGCTGGTACACTCCAATGGAGACAGGGTGAACGCCCCAGAAAGCACGCCCTCCTGCAGAGCGGGTGCCTCGGGCACCAGAACATCTAAGAAACTCATGTCCAGTACCCGGTCATCAATGGCTCTGATAGAGGGAGGAAGGTCCTCGTTGTCCTGATCGCCTTGAGGGTCATCTGACAGGTCAGAATCCTGCTGAGCAGTGTCAGGCACTGCCTTGTCCACTGGGGACAATGCAGGCACAGGCGGAAGAGCCGGGGGAGGCACCACGGGCAAGGGAGGCGCCGGCAGAACCACCGGAGGAACGGGTGGAGCCAGAGGCGCAGGTGGACATATCTCCTTGAAAAGCCCTTTGAAATATTCCCTCATGGGGTTGGTGCGCATAAGCGCTTGAAATGTACCGAAGAAGGCGTCCTCATGAGATTGCTTCGGAACCTGAGGAGGCCTCTCATGAGGTGGACAAATCCAGGGATGTAACGGGGAAGGGTGCCACACCGGCCCCTCCACCGACGTATCCACATAAATCAAAGGAGCCGCCCCTGCGGGCAACGGAACATTGTGCGGAAGAGGCATCCGGCCGTTCCAATCATAAACCGGCCGGTAAGGATGCGCACAAGGGACCTTAGGTTCACCCAAGGGACCGAGCCCTACACCAGAGGCCGATGGCGTAGTTGTAGGGGTAGCACCTAAAACGGCCACCGTGGTCGTGGCGGGAACGGGCGCCATTTTGTCCTCATCTGAGGGGAACTGCGGCATGTGAGGTAGTGAGGCAGGGGTCCCCGTCGATGGATCAGGGGTCTCAATCTTAGCCTTAACATAAGGAACCTCGTCCGAGCCGGTACTATGAGGCCTGGAATGTTTTTGTGACATACCAACCGCCAACTGAGCCTTCGAAGGAAGGACCTCGGCACTGCCGGTAAAAGAAGAACTTTGCTTCTTTGCCCCCTCAACAGATCTGGTATCACCACAAGAGCGGGAACGGTGAGCAACCGCTTTCACGGACAAAGCCTTGTCTGGCCTCTCAGAACTGTTGGTAGCTTTAGCCTCTGAATGAGGGACCTCGGACCCAGGCCCGGTAAAAGCCTTATCTGCACGGGCCTCGAACATCCGCTCGGTAACAACCAGCCCAGCCAAGGCCTTGGTGCGCACCCCGGTCTTGCTTTTGAGGGAAGCCGACAGAGGCCTCAGAGCGAGCTCCGGTACCCCACTATTCAGTAGAACTGGGTCTACAAACAGCCCCCACAGGAGGGGCCTCGGAGCGTACTCTGGTGTTCACAGGCCCCTTACGGAGACCCTCGGAGAAAACTCTGGTAGAATTATTAGGCCCAACGGGCACCTCAGGGCGAACCCCGGTGACAGAGCGATCAACGCCCCTCCCGGACCGAGATGAACCCCGAAAGGTATCCCCCGGCCGGGGTGCTCTGAAAAGTAAAGAACTTAGCGGGCGTTTCTTCTTCTCGTCGATGAACGCCTGAAAATGTGAAGGAGGAGTTTGTCGGAACACCTCCTCCCACCGCTCCAACCGACGTTGAAGTGCCCGGACCGAAAGGGAGTCACAGTAAAAACAGGAGTCCCAACGGTGTTCCGGACCCAAACACTCTAAACAAAGAGGATGGGGATCCGCCCTCACGAAGCGACGGTGACACGATGAACAATCTGGAAAGTCTAATTTGAAAGACCTAGACAGACTAGTAAACGAACGCTAGCGAGAGCCAGAGAGGAAAAAAGGGAAGAAAATCTTCCGAGGATGCAAGTACGTCCAGCCCCGATCGAGCGGAGAAAAGGACTGGAGGGCAATGCGCGGGATGGAGCCAAGGTGGGCGGGGTTACGGCTGTGTGCCGGGCCCCGCGCAGGAAAGAGAGGATGGACACATTTTTGAAAAAAATGTGGATGCTTTTTACAAAGTGCTCCAGTCCATCCCACAGGACGGAGAGATGTCCCACAATTATGGAGGAAAGGGGATGGGACGTAGGAGTAAGCCTTAAATCATCCCAGTTGATGGCGATCACTTCACTTGTCAATAACCCTATTAGCACCCGGTCATCAACGTATTAGCTTTTACCCAGGTGGAGAGCACTAGGCGGTGTGTCCCTGCGCACATCCTATCCTGTCCACTCCCACTCATCACAGCCACTGAAGAGTAGGAGGGAGAATGTATAGGGCAGGCTTTTGTAGTGTCCAGCCTCAGGAATGGCAGACAGGATGCAGGATCCATGCAGGAGTACAGGTACAAAAGCAGATAAAGCTTTTATTCAATGTAGAAGTACTTTATTCATGTTTCAGGGTATAGGTTATAAGAAGATCGAGAGCATAGGTAATAGCAACCTCCTCTCAGTTGCGTCTCCCATCCTGAATGACTGTCATGAGGGAACCCAGGGTTCCACCACTTGCCAACATTCCATGGCTTGCATTGCATGTGGCACTGCAAGCCCCACCCTACAGCTGTGTACTGAAGCACAGTCTCTAGGAGACAGACAAAACAGGACAGAGCATCCATACGACACAACGAACAGGAGTTGTCTGGTGTGTGCAGATTTCTATTTGGAGAATTAGATAACCAAGATTCCTTGGATTGTTTCTTCTTTTTGGGAGGTGGCCAAAATCCTTTTATGTTTTAACCAAGCAGTCTTGTGCTACACTCAAGGAAGTACTGAATACGTGTTTCATTTTATTATTACAGCTTCCTCAAGAAAGAAAGGATCAGACTTTAGTTTGGCATCTCCATAAGGCTTGGATATAGTGTCATGATGTATGTATGTCGATGATATATTGGTCCAACATTTGTTTCCATCAGCATTTAAAAAGACTGATGTCTTCAGCCAAATGCCACATGAAAGAATAATAATCCGCTCCCCAGAGCCATACTGCAGGAGGCACCCAGCGAGCGCGAAGCGCACACTATCCCCATATAACACAACCAGCAGCAATGCGCTTAAATATACCAGTGAAACTGAAATCCTTGCATTTATATCTGCTATCTACTTTAGGGTTGCACCCAAAAAGGTGTTTCAATTACCTGCAAAACCTAATAAATGTGCTTTACAAACCATTGAGACGGCTTACAACTAGATATTCTCTTGAAATAAGACTTTGAACATATTTGGGGATTAACATCTTGGATACTGGAGACTGTAAAAACATTCTGAAAAGTATAGATCACAGAGCAAAAATGGGGACTCAAATGATCTTGTCACTTGACAGCAGACACTGCACACATTCGTGGGCAACCCTTAACAGAATGCATAATGCTCAAGCAACACAAACCTTAAAAGATTATTGCACATACAATCCAGAGGCCAGGAATCGAGAAATAAACATGAACAGCTATGAGAAACAAAAATCATTTCCCATGGATGAGCCTCATAACCAATCAACTGGCTTGCAAATACCTCCCTTCAACTCTCTTTGGCGTTAAATCTTCTGATTAAAGAGGAATTTGAAAAAGGAACTGCCCTGCTGGTGCTATAGGTAACAAATGTGAACACATTTCAAACAGCGAGGCTTGGACCTGCCACGATCACTAGTAAAGGTTTTACTAAACAGAGGGATGACCAGGCAGTATATCTCAAATTAGTGTCGAAATTCCTCGTTGACACCAATTGAAAAAACAAGATTAAAAGAAATTAACATTCAAGTTTCGGCAAAGCTATACAGTACATGAAATCTCGATTTTGATGGATAAAATGTCTTTGGGCATAGCGCACTCGAAAAAAATGAAACTGTGAATCATATATTTTCTATTGGTCCAGTGTCATAAAGGTGTCTAAGGAGAACATCTTTCTTCTTTTATAAATCTGAAAATATCCAATACAGGTCTTCTACAAGAAATCTAAAATGTATCAGGCTTGCTACCTTTTTTTAAAAAGAAGAAATTTAATTGAATGTCATTGGGCCTCATTACAAGTTTTTTTTAAACACTTTATTAATTTTATTACAACAACCAACACAAACCAAACTTACAGTGTTCATAACAATATTAATTCACCTCGTCCGCTGTATTCCCCCCTTTCCCGCCCACCCCTCAAGCCTGCTCTCCTTCCTGTGCCGTTTCTTCATCATGTGATAGGATATCTGTATCGGTTGCTCCCGATGGGTCCTGGTCTTTAACCTCGTCATTTGCGGCCCCAAATAATTCTCTAATTAATCATTTCCAAGCCATAAAGGTTCCTGCTCCCCCCCCCAACATTACTCGCCTCTTGCCACACTGTTGTTTCCGTATCTGTCCATTTTTGTAAATCCTTCCAGCACGTTTTAATTCATGGTCTGTGACATGCTTTCCATCTCATTGCAATTTTCCTCTTCGCTAGTACATACACCAGGTCTTTCAATTTGCTCACATGCTTCAGCTTATGTGGTCTAGGGAACCCTCCCAGTAAGAAAGCCCATGCTGTATCTATCTCTACTTTGATCCCTTTTCCCCCATCCTGTGTGCCACTTCACCCCAAATGCGTTCTATTTCTGGGCATGACCAAAACATGTGTACCATTCCAGCGTTCTCTTCATTACATTTGGGGCATGCTTGTCGTCTTGAGTTCTTAAATTTAGCTATCCTTTGTGGCGTCATATATGCCATGTGGGTGATATATAACTGTATCTGCTGTAGGCTGGCATTCCTCGACACTTTTTTGTGATACAGTTGAACACGCTCCCACATCCCATCACTCATTGGGCTCCCCACTTCTTCTTCCCAATCTTGTCTTAGTTGTACCACTTCCCTGCCCACCTTAGTCATCATGAGCTCATATAGCCTTGATATTTCGTGGGCCCCCTCTGCTATGTCATATATTGTGTCTATGGTGGTTTCAGGTTCACTCGATAATTTTTCTTCTGACCACGTCTCTTTGATCCACTACACCACCCTGTGATACATAATATACTGTCCTACCTGTACCCCTGTTTCTTCCACCAACCCCTCGAAATCCCTTATATTCCCTTCTTGCCATATGTCTCCCAAAGTCGCTATCCCCACAGGGTCCCAATGCCTCCTAATCATTAACCTTAGTTGTGTTTCTTTTCCCGCCAGAGCTACTAATGGCGCCTGCTGGGAGCATGGATAGGGGTCCTCCATCAGTTTACAAGCTCTTCGCCTTATCTCCCACCCAAATACCATCATCCTCGGGCGCCCCTCCATGTTTACCTTGGGTAACCACATCATCTACTTAAGGAAGAATGGGGCACAATCTTGTTGTAACAACCAGGTCTCCGTGGTCGGCTCCTCAGAAAGCCATTTAGCTACGTACTGGAGTTGACTTGCTATGTAATAGATCTCATAATTTGGAAGTTTTATGCCCCATGATTCCCCTTTGATGATTATGCCTATTGTGTCATATTGCTGCCTCAAATATATCGCTAGAGGCTCCAAGGACAGGATGTACAACATGGGGGACCACGGGCATCCCTGTCTGGTGCCTTTACCAAGCTGCCACCTCTCTGATATAACTGATCCTGTCTTCACTCTGGCCAGCGGTTCACTACATAGCAGTTTGGCCCATCTCAGATACCCCGGCCCTATTCCATAATTTGTTAGTGCAGCAATCAGCCATGGCCATTTGACTGAGTCAAAGGCCTTTATTGCGTCCAGAGACACAACTGCCATTTCATTCGTCTCTTCATTTGCATATTCAATGACTCGATGGAGTCGCCTAAGGTTGTTGGATATGTTCCTATTAGGGACATAACCAGTTTTATAGGGGTGTATCAATGTAGTAATGACTCTCTTCATTCTGTTTGCCAAGACCGCCATCAGTATCTTGCTGTCCTGGTTCAGCATCGACAGGGGTCTATAAGATACACACTCACTGCCAGGCTTATTGGGTTTGGGGAGCGGTATGATAATCGCTTCTCTCAGGGATTCTGGTAACTTCCCGACTTCGTACGCTTCGTTAAGCATTTCCAAGAGTGGTAGGAGCACCTCATTTTTATACATCTTATAAAATTCATTGGGGAGTCCGTCAAAACCTCCAGAGCTTTGCACGTGGGTAGCTGACTCACCACTTCTTCCAATTCCTCTAGGGTAATTGGTGCATCTAGCGCCTCTCGTGCTGCAGCACTAATCTGCGGCAATCCTATGTCCTCTAATATTTTGCTTATTTCATTAATGTCACATTCCTCCACGTCTTCATATAGGGCATGATAATATTTTGCAAATTCTTGATTCACTTCCTCCTGAGTATCTGCTATGCTTCCATTTTCTTTTACTATCATCCTGATTACTGGTCTGTGGGTCTCGCTTTTCTATAATCATGCCAGAACTCTCACTGGTTTATCACCCCCTGCATGCTGTCTCTCTATATATTTTTTATAGTTTAGATTGCACAGTCTTTCCCAATATCCCGCACATTTCTGTTGTAACTGAAGTATCACTTCATTATCACATTCGGTGCTACCTCCCCCTTTCACTGCCTTTTCCAGCTCCTTTTCTGCTTCTTGTAGATCCGCTACGATCCCTCTTTGTAGCCCTTTGGACTTGGCTATTGCTATCCCCCTCACCACTACCTTAAAGGCTTCCCAGAGAACAGCCGTGAATCCACGCTACCTGTGTTGGTCTCAAAATAGCTTACTATTTCCTCTCATGTCTTCTCTAAAGATGCTGTCCTTGAGCGCTTTCGCTCTGAGAAGCCATGTAGGCCTGCGCCAAGTTTGCTATATAGGGTTCTGAAGTATGCTGCCATATCTTGATTCAGGGCATAGGTGTTTACGACACATCTCCCTGTTTTCCACCAATCCCTTTAATATTACCATCCTTCCATCTGCCTCCACCGTGGATTGCAATATCTGAAACGGTACATGCGGTGCCACCCAAGTGATGACCCCTTAGCATATGCTAAATATGTTGCCCCCACCACAGTGCCTCTCCACTTCTTCCGTACCACCTCCAGTTTCTCTTTTGTCAGGTGTGTCTCTTGCAACAGGGCTATATCTACTTTCTGCCGTCGCAAATACATCATAATCTTATTTCTTTTTAAATAGATGTTGAGCCCTCTCACGTTCCAGGTGACTACTTTAAGGTCTCCCATAGTATAGCTGGGTCTTTCCCCTCCCTCCCCGGGTCCCCACCAGCTCTGTCCGGCCTCAAATCCTTCCTTTTATTGCGTAGGCTTGTTCCCCAATATAAACATCTCCCAACTACTTCCAATCTTCCCCTAACTTCCAACACATCAAACACCCAAACCTCCCGCCCTCCCACCTCCCTGCCCCGCCCCAACAATACCCTCCCCAACTGTTGCCCAGCTCCATCCCTGGATCTCAGGCACCCCCGCATCTAGCCCTTTCTGGCAATAGCCTGTACTCGCGGCTCCGCAGGGTGAACCGCCCTAATGGCTGTTCTGCTACTACTTCCAGGGGATAGGCTGTCTACATCCTGATGCTCCTATCTGCTTCAAATTCGCTGCGCTGAGTGCAGCCTAGTTTCCTTATGCATTATATACACTATATTCCAGTCCATCAAATTCTACACGTCCAGGCGACCCCTATTGTAGTTCCTCACCAATCCACTACATTACAGTCAATTCCAGATCCCCCCTCCCCCCATCGCCTTATGCATGCTGTGTCCCCATCACTTATCGTGCTTCTCGTTGTCTTGTTCCTGGTCCTGGTCCTGGTCCGAGCAACCCTGCATGTCCAGCCACGCCGTCGCATCCTATGGGGTATAAAAACGCCCTATTTTTATGCAAGACTTTCAGCTTTGCAGGATACAGTAGCATATACTTGATCCCAGCTGTGCGTAGCCTCCTCTTGACGGCCACATAGGTGCAATGCTGTTTTTGCACCTGCATGGTATAATCTGGGTACGCTGTGATCGTAGCAGCCACCCTTTTAATCGTTCCACCTTTACGAAAGTACTCCAGGATCCTCTCTCGGTCTTTGTAATTCAAGATCTTTGCTATTATTGTGCGCGGGGGGGCCCAGGACGTGGTTTCCTCGTCAAGGCCCTGTGCGCTCGCTCAACTGTAAATCCTTGTGAAAGCTGCTCGGCCCCTATCTCCTGCAGGATCATATTTTCCATATAGTCCGTTGGTCCTGGCCTTCTTCTCCTTCTGGTAGGCCGACCACGCGTATGTTGTTCCGTCTCGCTCTCCCCTCGGCCTCCTCTGCTCGGCTCTCGAGGTTAGCCACTTGTTGCTTTAGTATATGTACCTCTTTTGCGTTGCTCACACTGGTTTCTGTGTTTGTTTTCACCGCACTCTCCACCGCGCTCGTTCTTTCAGCTAGCGAACGAACATCCTGTCGCAGCACTATTCCCACAGCGTCTATTTTGGCTTCTAGGGCCATTCTTAAGTCCGCCATCGCTGTCCCCCATGAGGCCCTCAGCTCCGAAAAGGCTGCAAGGACCAAGTGGTCCTCCTTTGCTGGTGTACCTTCCTCAGACGCCACTCTTGCGCCTTGTGCCTGGGCGGTAGGGGTCTGCTGCGTCTTGGCAAAGGTGTCCATTGTGGGTTGTTTGCTCTTAGCTTTGGCACCTCTTGCCAACATTGTGCAACTCTGCCAGTACACCACGCTCCAGTTGCTCAGTAGCACCCAAGTTCAATTTCCAAGGTCCCCCTTGGCGTCAAAGGGGTGGATGATGCTTAAAAGCATTGTCTCTGTGGGGTACAGAAGACATTAGTCTGTGCTGTGCCGCGCACCGACTGGGTTGTGTCCCCCCACGTTTTTCAGCCGTTGTGGAATCTCCTGGTATGCCCTCACTAGCTCTCAGCAGGGCCCCTGGACGCCTAAGTGTTCTATGATACGTGGGTGTCTTTGGCACTCTCCTCCCGCCCTTCTCCCCACCTAATCTGGGCACCCTTGGGTGTGCAGCCTGTGCAGGACTCTTAATTGCACTCTCTTGCGTGATGGTTATGGCTCATTGTCATTCCATTCATATGTTACACCTTGTAGTTTGCACCAGAGGCTCTTACTTCCCAGGGTTATTTGCTTGTGTGACCTGCATGTGTCTGTGGTGCGTTGGTAGTACAGTTCACCCTCCCACGTTGTAATGCAAGGAGTTATATCCGTCCGGTCTTATGACGCGGCTTCTGCTGACAGCAACTTCAGTTTATGGTTCATTTCCGCTTTTTGCCCGCTTTACATTTGCGCTGTCCCACGGGGATCTCAGCGCGTCTGATTCCTTCCGATTGGCCCGTTGTGCCACTTAGCATGGAGAGTTTGCATGCTCGTTCCGACTTTGGGCTTATTGCGCGATCCTGCCTGTTCCCAGATGCAGCGGTCCCGCGCGCTGGTCCTCGGCGTCTCTGCGCTTCTGAGCCCCCCACTCTTCCCCGCAGGGGAGGCAGTTCCTCACAGCCGATTGCCTTGGCAGGGCACCTGGTCTGTGCACCGCCGGGCTCACCGCTTCCCCAGAACCCCGGTGCTGCCAGTTTCCGGACGCTCGCATCCACTGCAGGGCCGCACGTTATTCAAATCACATTGGGGGACCTCGATCAGCTGTACTCAGGTCGCCGCTGGGCTGCCAGATGATTGCGGTTCGGGCAGTGGACCCTGCTCGCCCCTTGTTTCCGATGCAGCCGAGGGGCCCTTTGTTCTACCACGCCGCCATTTTGCTGTTCATTGCGATGTGCCGGCACTGGTTACAAAGTAACACGGCTCCTGCCACTTTGACTCCTGCAGTCCACCGAGCCGCTCACTCTATGCCCAGGCTGCTCACACGCTTGTCGAAGTGTTTTAAAGTTAAAATATGCAGCTGCAACTCGCGCCTTGCTCCGGATCAATTTGTCGGATCATGGAGCTCTCAGGTAGTGCAGCCTACTCCATGGCAGTTTGACCATGCCCCCCCTCATTACAAGTTTGACGGTATTTCAGTGGTAAATCCGCCAAATTCCTGTCAAACAGATTTACCGTTACTGCCATTTGGTCCCATGGATTTACAGCGGTATTAGTGGCGATAGGCGGTGTAACTCACCATTTTTTGCAGTCCATAGGACTCCATGGGGATTTCGGTGTAAATACCACTGGTGGTTATTCTGCAGATTTTGCTGTTATTTCGTGGTAAGGTGGAGGAAAATCCTATACCTTACCAAGTTGAACAACAGCGGTGCAGTAAAGCAGTGTTAACAGAGTTACCATTGCATTACCACCGTTTTTTCCTGGATCACCGTACTTGTAATGAGGCCCATTGTGCCTTTAGTTTCAAATGTAGTGAACATGCTACTTTTTTTGCCTACATTTATATTGATTATTAGAAGGTTTATTTATTTATTTGTCATTTATATAGCGGCTATACAATTAAACAAGCGTTTCAAACCACTTCAACGCACAGAGGGTGAGAAAACAAACAGAATCTGTAATTGACATTCTTAATAGGCATCTGAACATTCAGAATGGGCAAGTGCTATGCATTTAGAGGTACAACCTAAAACAATAAGGAATACAAAATGATTACAACATAATACACACTATTGCACGTGCCCGACGGTAGTTTCAATAGTGTAAAGAAACACAAAGAAAGGAGAGGGGGAGGGTAGGGTAGAGACAAACAGAACAATAAGACTTTCGAAGGTGCCTGACAGGGAACCTGATAGTGAAGTTTGTGAGACATGTAGTAGGAGGCAAGTGGGAGGTGGAGGAAGGTAGGGAACAGCAGCCAGGTTGCTAGAGGTGGGATGGAGTGCACAATGGAAGCCCGAGAATAGAGGCATCAAATAGGCGAACACAGCTGAGCAGGCGAGGTGCATGATGGGAACAGCCTATGATTGCAATGAAAGCGGTACACACAGAGAAGCAGGATGTAGGGCACACCCCTCCCAAGATACACATTTAAAAAGGGTCTGGCACTTACAGGTAAGGTGATGGGAAGAACACTCAATGGAAGTTCAGCCAACACTCACGTGAGGTGCAGAAGGGGTGGGATGAGTAGCATTTCATGGTTGTGTAGGCTGTGATGATCGCAGCGGGCGGCATTATAGCTTGTTGAGGGTTAGTGCCCTCACAAGCCCTAACAGGGCCAGGACAGGTCCAGACAGGGATTGCAATTGCCCTTATATGAGGCCATTGCATGAGGGCCGGCTTTCACCTTCAGCTTCCAAGGCAACAGACTTTGTTGATGGCCACATCCAATCAGCTCTGCCTCCAGGCAGAGCGCAAGGCGACATGGTCAGGCAGAGGCGGCCATGCTGGGAAAGAGCTCGCCGGGCTTACTGAAAGGGCTCCATGCAGTCGGGGCAGTGGGCAGATGGTGTGAGCCCACAGGAGATGGTGAAGGCAGAGGCCCAGACAGGGATTGCAATTGCCCTTACATGAGGCCCTGGCATGAGGACCGGCTTTCATCTCTGGCTTCCAAGGCAACAGTCTTCGCTGATGGCTGCATCCAATCAGCTCAGCCTCGCCCCTGGCTTCCAAGGCAACAGTCTTCGCTGATGGCTGCATCCAATCAATTCAGCCTCCAGGCAGAGCACAAGGGGACAGGGTCAGGCAGAGGCAGCCATGCTGGGAAAGGGCTTGCTGGGCCTACTCGAAGGGATCCATGCAGTCGGGGCAGCAGGGGCGTTGCTGGGGGGGGGCTAAGGGGGCTATAGCCCCTGATCTTTTGGTTGTAGCCCCGGATAGAATCTCAGGAGCTACAGCCAAAAGACTAGCTAGCCCCCAGTCCCAACAGTTCTGACATCAGCGTAGCCCCGGGTCTTTTCCAGACCTAGCAACTCCCCTGTGGGGCAGTGGGCAGATGGTCTGAGCTCACAGGAGATGGTGAAGGCAGAGTTGCATGACTACATGTATTCTCATCATTTGAAACAACCTTTGAAAAAACAAGTAATGTGTATATGTGATATGACGCAGGTAGGGTAGTTGGTGCTACATCTTAATTGTAGGATTTTTTGTTATGCAGGCTAGGATGTCAACGAAGCTTATTATTGGATAACACACAAAACGTGTATGCTCAAAGGAAAGCTAACAATACAGGTTTATCCTTTTGGGCTCCAGCAACCTTTCTTGGAAACTTTAACGAAACTCATTTAATTGGAAAAGGAAGAAAGGGCAAGCTACGATGAAGAGCAGGCAGACTGTTGCAGAGGAAACTGTTCAGAGGCAAGGAACAGCGGTCGTCTTTCATCTAAGGAAAAATGGCACAATAGACCATGGAAAAGGCCACATTCCCCAAGTGTCCAATACTGATCGTTTCAAAAACAAAGAGGTGATGGCTGAAAGGTTTAGAATGAATCTTTAGCCTCTGGCAATTGCTCTGGGCAACCCTCCAGACCATCGTTCTTTACTTGGCAAGCCATTGCAGAAAGGGGGAAAGGCCATATGCAAATAAGGCGTGGTCAAACCCCCAAAGGGGCAGCCCAGCCTGAGCTGCTAGGTCACATCCCTTCTGCAGGAGACCACAAGCATCCCCAGACATGTTTAGACCTCATTGGGTATCAAAGAAAAGTAGCTTGGGACTCTAGGCCCAGCAGGCACTGGACCCACATACGGACATATCCGTCCCACTCGGGGATACAAAGCAAAAACAAATGGGTGATGGCTGGAAGGTTTAGAATTGAACTGATCTTAAGCACGTGTCTAAACAGTGATCATTTTGGCAGAGGAAAACTCAATGACAATATGCCCACAGGGAAGGCTGGACTCCAGTCACCTGGCTTCACGTTTGACAACTTGAGAAAGTCGATAATGCTGCACCCAACACTTCCCTATAAAGAGGGGTGTACTGAGGAACTCTCTCCTACCCGGGGCTTTGTGAAGTGCTGGACCCACCCGAGATTGGTCAGCGTTTTAAACAGCGTTTATGGCTACTTTAACGATTGCATTATTTATGATAAATATTAGAACATTTTATTAAATCTAAGCCTTCCATGCCACATTCGCCAAGTGGCGGCTGTGTCAGGCTTTCCCCACAGGAGCAGGTGCCCTCAAGAGGGAACACATTGTCCTACACAGCGAGAAGCTGCTTTCTTCCTTTTGGGGAAAGTGGAAGATAATTAATTACCAAAAGAACAGATAAGATGTACTTGTCTTGCCTGAAAATGTATTGTGAATGAGGAACATTGTCTACTCGGTATAACCATTTACACTTCAACACAATTATATGAAACTTTTCCTTAGTACTACAGATGTCACATTACACTGACTAGAAGGTTAAGATGATTCCACTGAAATTAACAATGACAGCTCCAAAAAACAATTCTGCAATATGCGGTGACAGATGGCATCTTTTTCTGCACAAAACTAAATTTCGGATCCCCAATGGCAATAGTCTGGGAACAGGAACATTTGCCAGCTACGTGGGAATATCTGTGTACAACCTGTTTGTTCAGAGGTCTATAAGCATTCGTTTCCCGATGTCTGTCATCAGAAATTACTTTGATACGACTTGCTTAAACAAAAGAATGAACAATAATATTAAATAGAATTCAGCGAAGCATTGAAAATGAGGATAAATGAACAAAAAGTGGAATTGCATGAATAGCTTTAGCTTTTAAATATCTTCTAGGAAAGGAGAACTGGTAAAGGAAAACAAAATAATATAGGAGTTATTGTGATGAAGGATAGTACAGGGGCAACAAAGCAAGACCATACAGAACAACAGAGGTTCGAATTCCTGTCCGCGCTTAGAAACTGAACGTGGGTATTAAAGCGAGTTATATTAAAATTAATGATATTTAAAAAAATGACTACTGCTCAGCAGGATATAGCAATATCCACCTCCTCAACCCTCACACTACTACAAACCCACAGGGATATTAATCAAAGGTAAAACAGGAGATCTACTTCCTCTGCCTTTTGTGGTAACCAGACAGAGGTCAGGCTGTTCTCTCAAAGGGGGTGTGAATTTGATATCTGTAGCAAGCAACCCAAAGAGCAATAGTACCAAGACACCAACATAAAAGCATGTTCAACCAAGGACCTATAACTATATATACTTTAATTAAACCAATTTGCAGTCAACTATGTAGAAAAACGCCAACACAAACCCACCCCGGTGGAGAGAGCACAGAAAACGCAGAACAGATCTATAATTGCACTCTGGGTCCTGGAGCAGGGGTGAATAAGCGGGAAATGGCAGCAGTGTCACTTTGAAAAAGATTTGTCTTTAGAAAATAGGTGCGAACGGGTGGCTTATCAGTCACTGTGGTCCCAAAAGTGGACCATGGAGTCTGGGCTTCTCAATAGAACCATATTGGCTAAACAGCATCAGTCCAGGCTCCTGGCTGTGTTCTTCCAGATCGAATTTGGTTAAGAGTCATTGGTCGAAGTGTACGAAAAGAAGCAGGTGAACTAAGGTTCCTGCTGGCCTGTCCCCGCTAAACCCATCGCCAAGCCCCCTCCCACGTGCAATACAAACACCCAAACTAATGCACCTGCTGTTTAAGGGAATGTTCAGTGCAGTGCACTGAACTGCAAGTTTCAACTTCTTCCTACACTTTTATTTTAAAACTAAACCAATCCGAACGGTTTCTTTTTAAAATAAAAGTATAGAAATGGTAAAATGTAATTTAAAAAGTAGAGGAGCACCGCTCTCAACTGCTCCCGGACCACTGGTTAGAGTGTGGCGAGTTGTGTTCATCCAGGTGAAGAATCCGCATCAAGTCTGGCTCAAAGCGGGGCTCTGTGTGGTTCAATGTGGCGTTCAAACTATGCCGTTTTTAGAGTCCGACATGGTCAGTTTGTGATGATAGTTACCGCTGGGTCGGGTCGGTGCAAGACAGGATGCTTCCAGTAGTTTGAGTTGAGATCCGGGTCGTGTTGGCTCAATGTGAAAGGCCTAGAGGTTCCATTCATTGTTCAAAGATGTGGCGGTTCAAAAGGCTTCTAATGCAGTGATTCATTGTTCAAACTGAAGCAGCAAGGAGCACTGCGGTTGTGGTGCCGAGACAATTTGAAGTATGCAAGCAGTGGTACGAAGGTCAATGAGAGTGTCAAAGACAGTACTGTAGGTTTTGAACACAGTCACAGCTCATAGCAGTGGAAACAGGAGTCCATGCTGCTTTGAGCTTTTTAGGGTGCAGCGAGTTCCATTCCAGGAGGTATAGGACAAGGTGAGTCCGTCTTACTCTCCACTAAGACCCCACTGAGCTTGGCTGGCACCTGTAGGGGGGTTCCTTCCTCTTCAATGAGGAGCCTGGTTGCAGTGCAGGTAGAGTGCAGGTCTTTTTCACAGCAGTTCATCCCCAATCTTCCCTGTGGATGGGTAGGGGAAAGGGCTGGTCTCGGATGCATTCTTTCACCACACTGTTCAATGAATGACCTGTACTCCAGACCAGGAGGATATCTTGTGTTGGCAGCAATATTGCACTCAGCAGCACAGATTTGATACCTAGTCCTGTGCTTATGGCCCGGGATCCAGCGTGAAGCGCAATATAAAAAGTCAATTTCATTTTATTAATTTTTGTAATAGCGGTCCAATTGATTCTCCTGGTATTCATGCAAGTCCAAATTGAATTAAAGGAAGGAGTGTGAGAACCCTTTCTCATAAAGAGAACGTCCCAGGGCATTGGGAAAATGTAAGCCTGTCATCATGAGTGCTTTGTTTCCGCAGGAAATGGAGGGTACTGGAAGAAAAGATCCCCACAGACATGTAAGAAGGTGACACCATTGTCAGGTCCAGTCTTCCCTCTTACACTGCTCTAAAGCCACACTCCTCCCAACTCTGCAAAGACACTGTGGTGTGTGACACCCAGCAAAACTGGCTTTTGTTATGCGTGTGCCTGTTTGAAGTATGGTTCCAAGGAACTCTCCTAGTGAGCGCTCCTGTGCTTGAGGAGACTGATTACCTTTTCTCCCAGAGAATAAAAGAAAAACAGCCTCCTGCCTTCTGGCTCACATGATGAAGTGAAGACAGGCAGGTGTGGCGAACCAGAAGATGTTCTTGGACGATTGAGAGTCATGTTTCAAGAGTTTTATAAAAAAATTTAAAAAGGATCAAACGCCTAACTTGCCCTATTTCTATGAGGGAAGTTACCTACATAGTCAAACAAAACTAAGGGTGGATGCTAAAGTCCAAATTAAAGCTCTTTAGTCGAATCCTAGCTCTACCACTATAGGAACACCCGACTAAAAGAAGGAAAAGGGAAGGCTTGGTACACCAGCCTCAACAAGGCTTCTGCCTGGCCCACTTTATCCTTGACTTGTTTAAATTCTTTCCAAGTTCCTTTTCCCTAGGCGGATATCCTTTCCAATCTTGGTACCAGATTATGCTTTGCAATCTGATCTTTCTTTTTGTCCTTCGAGGTGTGGGGACTCCCCAAAGTCCTGTAGTCCTCAGGCAGGTTCTTTTCTTTCACACAAGTTATTTCGAGTAGGGTTAGGGTTTCGTCGTGGTTGCTCAAAGTTTTGCATTCTTTCTGACTTTCTTAGCTTTAGTTCTCCTTTCCAGTTGCATACTCAGGCTTCTCAGTCTTACTTTTTCTCAGTCCCCCTTTCATAGGAATTTTTCTGCTCAGGGATTCTCAGGTTCCCGTAAATCAGCAGCTTTTCCCAGCCATTATTTACAATATTCTTGTTACTCTCAATCGCCCCCTTTATAGGGTGTTTACACATGTTTCTCAGCGTTTCCAATGTTTTCTCATAATGTTGATATTACTCTCACTCCCTTTTTATAGGGTAATTGCACGTTCGGGTTTCTCAGCTTTTACAGTGATTTTTCACAATTTTCATATTACTCTCACTCCCCTTTTATAGAGTGTTTGTACACTCAGGTTTCTGAGGCTCTCATAATCTGGATAGTTTTCAAAGCTATTATTCACAATGTTCGTACCTTGCAGTGGAATGTCTTCTATTGGGTTTCTCAGGTTCCCGAAACCTTGTCAGCTTTCCCTGTGTGTACCCATCTCTGTAGCTACGGCCCGACGTGCACAGAGCTTGGGGATCAAAGGCTGGTTAGCTTGACACCAACAGCTACCAGGAGCTACTATTGACTTGCTAGGCCAAACGATGCCGAACAAATGCACCTGTGTGAATTTAACAACATTTAAAGCATAAGGGGTGAAATAAAACAACAAACTGGTATGTCTGCATCTAATGTGAAAGTTATATTTGCGTAATGCTATGTACTAACCCCTCATTCCCCTATGGTAGCTCTTGGTAATGGGTGAATGCTGGATACCCAGGAGCTGCTTTTAGCTCCTGCTTATCCACTTTTATAACAATCCCTGCGTCTGTGACTTCTGTTAGAGCAAAGTGACACATTCAGACCTGATCTATTGTAACACTCCGCCCTTTTATAATGTAAAGACATTGATTTGCCAATGGGCCCCAATCAACTTGCTAATGGGCATTGGACAGCGATTATCAACTAGCAAGTGTGAGCACAGATAGTTAGAATTGGGACACACCCAAACCACAGCTTAAGGTTGATAAATTATAGATTACAGTAGTGTGTATTTTCTAAGCAGCTGCAGTACTTAATTTCCAGGCACATGCAACATTACTAGATGGTTATCACAAAACAAGCTGAGCAAGGTGCTCCCACTGGGAGATGTAGGCCCTGCATAGCTAAATTTGCTGCTGCTCTGTGCTATCAAGAATGGAACTTTAAGGGATAGTACAGGCACATCACTTAAGGCATTTTTAAGTGGGTCAACATTGGTATCTTGCTTAATACAATTTTAAATGAACAGCCCAATTCTACTTGGCAGGGAATGCTTTCTGGATTACGGGGTCCCAGAATTTCATTGACTAGGTAGTACAAAGGGCAGACATGTAGAATGTGCCAAGCATACATACAGGCCAGTGAATTACAGAATGTATATGTCTTAACAGAACAGAAAGAAAGCAATAAATTGGATAAAAAGCTTCTAGCAGAGGTCGCGAAAGAAGCCCTTAGCGTGCTAAGGCATCGACACTCGATGACACAGGACTCAAACCAACAACCTAGCAGGGACCACTTAGCTGCTCAACAAATCACTAAGGTTCATCTGCCCACGGAAAATTCCGCTCACATTATAATGAATAATCGCTACATAGACCCTGGCGCGCTGGTGCTCCATCCCAACATGGGCGTCACGGATACAACTAATAACTCTGAAGAAACCACGGAAATACAAGAGAAAAATGCCCCAATAACGCAGACCTGTCGGGAGGCCACCTTTCTGAGAAGTGAAAAAAGTTCGCCGGATCCTCTAGTTCCTTATTCTCGGAGCATCCAAGGCTCACAACTTGAGCTGGAGAAATCTACGAATGAGGGCTTGGGCCCTAGCCTTGGAAGCATAAACACCAAAGCATCTACCCAAATGAGCTTTGCCAGCGTCCTGCAAAGCAGTAAGGCCTCTAACAATTTGGCGACCTTGGATCCGCAAAAACCCTCCTCGTCGGGCTCTCTGACTGACACGTGTGTCTCTCGCACACCTGAGGTGATTTTAATTCCGGACACCACGGAGCCCAAAATTCAAATATTCGACATATTCAAGGGGTCTGTACCCCAGAAACCTGACCATAAGACGCTCCCACTAGGACCGCTGAAAAAAACTAAAAATCAAAGAAGTAAAAATCAAAGAATTGGCAACAACTCAAGAAAATTTCTTCGAAATCTAAAAACCGTCAACGTAACTGTTAACAACACTCGGACACAAGACAGAGTCCCAACAAAGAAAAAAGATCTCTCCATCGCAAATACTTCTGCAAAACATATAGACTCTGGTCTCCCCCTGGAACCTACGGAAGCCGATTCTATAGACTTAATCAACTTGTCTGTGTATGAAGACGCAGATTCAGCGGATAAGGGTCCTGAAACTGGTGATGAGGATGCGGTACTTGTGGATGCACAACCGGAAGCTCCAAGCGACGGAATCAACGCAGTGCCTATCCGAATTCTAGCGGGTGCGGCAAGAATATGTACACTTATCGAAAAAAAGCCTAAACAAGACGTGCCTCCTAAAACTACTTCAAGCCCCATATTCAAAACTTTGGAAGAAAGGCGAAAAGTCCTTGCCCAATCTCAGACGCTGTCTAATCCACTTCAAGAAAGGAAGAATGACCTGGAAGTGGGTCCGTGGCTTCGTAATAAATCAAAAGTCACACTTTCGGATGATTCTGCCTACAACAAAGACAACGTAAAGAGAGCAGGACTGGCCAGAACCGAGACCCTTGACATACGGTCTGGCCGTGAAAGATATGAATGGCGCAGAGCGAACAGGGATGCCAACAGCGCTGGCGACAATAGTCAAACATCTCACAAGCTGAGGCTTGAACGCATTGAAAATGGAGAGAATCTTATCCTAAATCGCACAAATGTTCTATGTCTCTTTCAACACGTGCCATCTCTCAGAACGATACGCTCTGAGGACATCAAGACGGTGGAATTCAAAAATGAGGACCAAAATGATAAAATCATCCTCCATTTCAGATCTAGAATTGTTTTGAATATTGTTCTGGCTGCAGGACCCGCTCTTATGTCTATGGGTTTCGATATTTTAGAAGTGTTAGAGCAAGCTAAATCTGATCACAGAGCCGACACTCACAAAATCAAATGTGACTCGTTCTGTCAAGAACCGCCGATTGCAATTAAAACCATGGATAATGAGGCTCCCCGAAATGTGGAAGCATTGGCAGAATGTGATCTGCATCCCAGCGCTGGAAGCCTGAAAAAGACAACGGACAGGAGCCCCCCTGAAACCATATCAGGGAAATTTCACATAGAGGATTCCATCAAAATTACTATTAAAGGAGCTGAACTGACTGACCCGACTCTTGTTGATGCACTAAGTCCACAAGAACAAAGTGGAACACAAAAGGATTGGTCCTGGCTGGCTGAAGCTTTGGGCAGACCTTCAAAGCGGTAACGCCAAATGGTAGAGGAGCCACGGGACCTTAAGATCGGATCCTGGAACACCAGGGGTTTCTCCCACCTATTAGAAGAATCCTGGCCGGATGCTCTAGATGTGGCCTGCCTTCAAGAGACGTGGATGATGAGTTGCCCAACTGCGGATGCCTACGAAATAGCTTTCAACCCAGCCTTTAAAAAAAGTAAAGGAAGACCAATGGCAGGCTTGTTGACTACTGTAAAAAAGAGTTCAGGCTGCCGTATTACAAGCTCTTTAATTTTATCACCTTTCATACTATTGTCAACCATAGCCCTGGATGGGTGTCAAACTGACAACTCGACCCTTTTTCATATATTCAATATATATTGGAATCACACTCAAGCCGGGTCAAGTTCCTTCATTGATACAGTCTCATCGAAAATCGACGACCTCATTCTCGACAACGAGTCAACAAATATAATAATATGTGGAGACTTAAACATCAACTGCCTGGCATCAAGAATGAAAAACAACGAAGTCGTGCATGCACCTAATAACGTGGCCTCAAAATGGATGGGGGAAATGGAAGCCAGAAATTTAGCAATGCTCAATGGAAATTCTGTCGGCGACATACCAGCAAAACCTACATGGCGACGAGCAGACCAGAAATCTACCTTAGATTACTTCTTCGTTTCAGAAAAGATCCAACAAACCACCAAGACACTTGAGGTAATACCTATGATGCAAAGCGACCATGACATGGTAATCCTCACCTTGTCAGCCGCAAAGCAAACATCCCAAGAAAGATGGAAACATCGGATACTAGCTGAGCCAAACAGAGTTAGGCTAACATTGCTCCCGGCCGAAGTCTCCACATTTTCAGAATCCTTCATCAAATTAGATTGTGGAGTCGAATACGCACACTTATTACACCTGTTTGTGGAAAAAAAGCAGGGCCTGAGAAAACTTGGCTTTGCTAACAAACATAAGTTTGACGTCGAGATCATGAGAAGAAAGAGAGAATTACGCGCCGCCATTAGACTCCTGAGACTCAGAGACCCTACAGATGCAGAGCGAGGAAAACGTGTTGCAAAACAGAAATATAAAAATTGGATAAAATCTCACAAAGCTCTCATGTTCCAAAACGACGCCGAACTAATGATGCAAAAAATGAACAACAAAAACTCGGCAGAGTTTTGGAGACTTTTAAACAACGAAGGTGCCCCTCAATCTGCACTGATGTCAAACATGGTACCAGCAGCGAGTTGGACATTACATTTCAAAAATTTGTACAGTAAACAAGGGACCTGTCAGGCCCCTATAACACCAACTCTAACTAAATGGGACCTGACATTCCTCAAAGAAGACATTCTTCAGATAATCAAGAACGCCAGTGACTCAAGGGCCCCTGGCCCTGATGGTTTGACCAATGTAACCTTAAAACAAAATATGGAGCTATGGGCGGACTTTTGTGAGGAACTCTTCATTCGTATCTGCAGAAGACAAGAATCTACAAAGTCTTGGAAGCAAGCAATAATTGTGCCTATTTTTAAAAAAGGAAACCGGCTTGAACCAAAAAACTATCGACCTATTGCTCTTTTAGACGTACTGGGCAAAGTGTATGCAACAATGCTGCAACAGAAACTTTCACAATGGATTGTCGAAAGTGGCCACCTGGATGAAAGACAAACAGGTTTTGTAAAAGGGGTCGGCTGTGGCCTTAACCTCCTGTTGATAAACTTGCTGAAAATGGAAGCGATAAGAACTGGGAGAAAGGTCTATCTCGCTTTGATAGACTTTTCCCACGCTTTCGACACCATCGATCGAGAGCTACTTTGGACGAAAATGTCTAACTGGGGGTGTCCCGAGAGTCTGCTAGCTGCAATCAGAGAAATCCACTCTGCTACCACCATTAGAGTGCGCCTTGACCAAGGAGGTTTGCTTACAGAAGAAATTAACACTTCTCGTGGTGTCAAACAAGGCTGCCCCCTGGCGGCAATCATCTTCAACCTTTTTCTCTCAGACATTGGTTTCGCAATAAACGAGCCACGATCGTTTTCTCCCATGATACACGGTTCTGAATTAGGATGGATGTTGTATGCTGACGATCTGATCTTGTTGGATTCTACCCCAATCGGCCTCCAGCGTAAAATAAATGCAGTCGAACGCTACGTGGAAAACAACGGTTTGATCATTAACAACTCAAAAAGTGAAATACTAACACTACAGAATTTGCAAACTGGATGCCACCAGAAAAACAACAAATTCAGATGGCGCCTGGGAAAGGAAACACTAACTACGGTGGAAAGCACCAGATATCTTGGGATGCAAATTAATACAAATATAAACGATAGCCCCTGGATGGAGCTCACAAAGATGAAATGCCGACACTTAGCCTCCCAAGCCTCAATCTTAAACAAAAAATATGGAAAGTTCTCACTCAAGCCTGTGATAGCGTTTTATCAGCAGAAGGCTGTACCAGCCTTGATATACGGTGCAGAGAATGCCTTTGGATGCCCGGCGGACTTTTGGTCAACCCTGGAGCACATTTTTTGGGTAAAAATTTTACACCTACCAAACAGCACCCCCACATCCTGCATACGTTATGAGCTAGGCATGATCTCGCTTGAAGCCCGGATCATGTGGAACACCTTGGCACTTTTCAGGAAAACTGTGTTGTCTGTAACAGCACCTCAATTCAAAATACTACGCAATCCTGGTAATGCTAGCCCAGACAGTATCCTAGCGTTGTGGTACAAAAGATGTCAAGTCCTGCTAACCACTCATGGAACGAATATTAAAACTCTTCAGGACAACCCAGATTTGGTGAAGAAAAAGATCTGGGAAGCTGACTGGATTCAAACTAGTGAAGACAGAAGAATGACCAAATCAATGAAGGACGCTCCAGCTGAGGCACGAGCATTCAACACACTACAAAACTATGTAGTTTTGTTTCCGGATAACGTTAAAAGGGCAACATACATGAGATTTCGCCTAAACCTTTTCAGAACTAAAGATCGGACAAAGAACTGGACAGGAAACGTCGTCGCAAACACTGTTTGTAGATACTGCAAAACCTGTGATGAATCACTTAAGCACCTTGTCTTATTCTGCCCATTCTTTAAACTACAAAGAACTAAACACCTGGGACAACTAGTATCTGAGCACTCAATAAGGAATGCAGAAGAATGGTGGCAGTTGATGTTCTCTGGCTCCAACACACAACTGACAAGGTTGCTAACCGTGTTTCTGCAAGAAATTGAACGAAGCCTAGAGTTGAGGGACATCGAAGAGGAAGGCTGATGGTATAGGCCCGTATGGTTCCTTATCAGCTCATCCGGCGTCACATACGAAGACCTTTCTGGCCCTAGTTGTGGATGACAGACCTCTCATGATTGTATCCTGAAATATGATTTCATGTATGTTTCCGAAGGTGGAAATGGATGATGTGTCTACTTATCTCCTTCTTCTTTTTAAAGGTTTGAATAAACCAATAAAATAAAAAAAAAAAATAAAAAAATATGTCTTAAAGTGGCAAAAAGTGGACAATGGAAGGTTCTTCCCAACCCTCATCCCCACTGCCCCATGAATTGTGGAACCAAAAAAGGAGAAAGGACGCAAGACTTGGTGCTGCACCCATTTATATTTATGTTCCTTTTAAAAAATGATCCAGGATAATGCACACCCTGTTATCTGGATCTGAAGTTTAAGGCTGTCTGGATGTTTCGGACTACAATTTGCATCAGCCTTAGCCAGTCATTTGTAAGGGATCAAGGGAGTTGTAGTCCAAAACATCAGAAGAGTCGAAAATCGCCATACAAAAGCCAAAACTAGCTTTGCCAAAGTAGGTTTTGTAACATTAAATGGATATATTGATATTTTGTTTCTATCACGCTCGTACACAGAGCGCGACAAGGCAAGGGAGGGGAACAGGGGAGAACAAAACAGCGATCTTACTAGGCCCACTGACATTGAGAACGCGCAAGTGCATGGGGGAGGGGAAAGTGCATGGAAGGGGGGAGAAGTGGAAAGTGCGAAGCAGAGGAGAAACAGATAAATAACAATAAATAAATAATAAAGGCAACAAACAGTGGTAGTGCAGCCAGCAATTTGCAAGTGCTAGGTTTAAGGCAGCAGCAAACAGGGTAGGTCTGATAAGTGCAAGAAGAAAAAAAAGGGGGGGCTGTATGGGTACAGATATAGACCCAAGTGCAAGGGGTGGCTCAGAGGCAGTGCGGGAGGGTGGCAGGGTGAGCAGGTACCTGGGCCCGGAGGACAGAGGGTGGCCAGGTGCACGGTGCCAAGAGAGAACAGATCAGCAGGGGAGAGGGGGAGCGAAGGCAGAAGAAAAGAGGAAGGACTTGAGGTGCTTCCGGAACTAGAGATGGTTCTCCTCAAGTTTTAGAGTGGCAGGGAGGCTGTTCCAGAGGAAGGCCCCAGCCGAAGACCGATCTACGCACAGCTCGTTTCTTTGAAAAATGACTGAGCCTGAGGAAGGTGGACGTAGAGGAGCGAAGAGCTCGAGAGGGGAGGTATTTGCAGAGGGATAGCTGAAGATATTTTGGACCCAGGCCCCAGAAAGCCTTGTGGAAACACAGACATGCTAAGAGGAGAGATGCACCTTGCACGCCATGGTTCAGTGCAAATGTCACTTTGTCGCAGAGTGCACTGTGATTTGTCGGAATGGGTTGAAGTCCTGCTACACTTTTCAAGTCTTCATCGTCATGCCATTGATGGTGAAGTGATTAGAGCATTCCCGTGTTGGTTGTAGGTGGCCAGCAAAGATGTATTAGAATATTGCCTCTGTCCTTTTTGCTTTGGCTTATTTTAAAATGTAGTGTACTACATTTGTTTTGATCTCTACAAGGAATTAAAGTACAAAGAACACTTTATAAAAACACATAATAAATACACTAGTCACAGCGTCTAGCACTGTATGCAGGAAGTCTGTCTACCACTGCACTAATTGAGAGGAGGAGCCACCAGCCCAAAAACACAACGCACAAGCGGAGCGAGCAGATTGCTGGAGTGTTGGGAGCAGTCTCTGTGGATTTTAGCCGTGCCGTACTGCAGTCTGGAGAGGGAGTCTGTCTACCACTGCAGTATGTGAGAGGAGTAGCCACCAGCCCAAAGACACCCAGCACAAGCGGAGCAAGCGGAGTACTGGAGTGTTAGGTGTTGGGTGTGGGGCGCGAGGCGACTCGCACACTCTGGGCATAAAGTATTCTCAATTACACCTACATTTGTCAGCAACAAGGATAATTTGGGGCTTCTGCATTCTGGGCGTCCACTGTCTTGACTGCGAACCTCAGCACAAGTAAGTTCAAAGGGTAGAGGTTTTCCTCAAGTTAGTAGAAAAGTAATTTGGAAGTTCCTTCAGAAGTGTTGGCCGCTAAGCAAAGCAGTCTGCAGGCCCGCTGGCGAGGTGAGGAATGGTTTCTCCAGTTTTTTTGTTCGACGACCTAAACTCGATCCCTTAATACTTGCCTACCTCTTGCTTTTTGCCTACTCCCTGGAGACCTCCCTGAAGATCTTATTTCAATTGGTAGACCTCAATCCCTGCTGCTTTGTCCCATATTGGGAGGAGGAGCTCTGTGTTCCGAGCAGCAAAGCAATAAAGGAGGAGGAAACTTTGCCACAGAGGTTACCCGCTGCTAAGAGTGTCTGCCAAGAGTCGCCATTCCCTGCCAAAAACCCTGGCTGCGAGCACCGCTCTCCCGTGTTTGGTGCGGTTGATGTGGGCTAATGTGGGCCCTGTTGCCCTTTGCTGTTAACTGTGGATCGTGGATTGAGTGAGCCCGCTGATCTTGGCCTACTGTGAAAAATGTATTTTATTAATTTTTCAGGGGGAGGGGAGACAGACTATGGCAGCCCTGTGAGCCAGTCGGGCGTGCCTCTGACATATATTGACATTGACATATCTTTGGTACTTACTTGGCTTCTGGAACTTGGCATCATAATTTTTAACCTTTTATTCATTTTTATCACTATTAAATATTTTTAACCGCTTTTCTATCCAGGGTTTTCTAGGATCTCATATTGCTTCCTCTTATTGGACTTTCATTGACTGAATAAGATATTCCCATATATCCTTGATACTGTGCACGGTCATTGCTGTTCTAACTGGTTTATATGATACTGGTTACTAGAAAATGCTATAGCACCTGGGCTGTGGTGAACCAATGATATCGTAGAAGCTACATAGATTCAAAAATCATTTGAATTATTAGAGCTACTATGTTATTGTGCTATACGGGACGGTGACTACAGTGAAATGTAAAGCAACCTCAAGACTTATGGCTATTGAGGGCCCAAAGAGACATAGGAAAGTTAAAGAGAAGGAAAAGTCTCCTCTGCTGGATAATATAGTGGCACTAGCAGAGGGAGCACCGGGGTAGGTGGGACTTTGGACTCTTATCTACAAAAATGTATACGATTGGATGAGCAAATTAAGGTGGCAGAGTTGTCAATCACTTCTACTGGGAGGTGGGCTACCCTGCGCAAGCCCGCCATATTGCACATCCAAGAGACAGCTGGACCGGAACCCCGGCGAAAGACAGTCCATGCCAATTGGAAGTCACTAACCCAGTGTCTGGTCCGGGTGTTGCCCCAGTCACACTATCATTCTCCCCCGTAACAGGTGACAGCAACCAGGCTGGATCAGACAGCACACTTTATGAGGGCAATGATATTTTTCCCCTGCTGATAGTTGGATCACAGGACGGTTGGGTGCCAAGGTATTAAATAGCTAATTAATGTTATCCCTGATGAATTTTAGGATGAATTTTAAAACTGGCATCATGAAAACACTATTGATGTTAGATGACCAGGTAAGGTCGTTAAAAAAAAAGAGGTTGAGGCACTAAGCACCCAGATCAGAAAATGCCTGAATTGTGACCTAACAGGGAATGAGGATGGCCTGGGAGCTGTACGTCTAACCCTCCTGGCAGTCTACAAATCCAGGGAGAGGAGGAGGGGAAGAGCATGGAGAATGCTAAGAGCCAAGACTTAGTGGTCCCAGTGGAAATAGTTCCCCCCCCCCTCTAACCATCTCGCCCACCAATGTACGCTCCCCTCGATGCCAGAATGACCCCTTTTGCCTTTCAGTATTTGTGACCTTTGGGTACTGCGCACAGGGAGCAGGTGCTAACAAGAGGGGCGACATAACTGGCGCAGAATAAGGCAGATCCAAGGCGGTACCCCCTTCAGCTGCCCCCTGAGGCTCTACTGTTGGTTGGAGTAATATTGAATGTACCAACTCTGGAAGCTGGGTGTAACGAGGATTGTGGAGCCTTGATTAATACCTCAACCCAATGGGTCAATTCAAACATTCAGGGTGGTTCCATTGATCCTCGTCTGATCCTAATGGCTCGTACAGTACGGTCGGTGGGTTCCATGTCCAAATCAATAGCCGGGGTTTGTGTGGTGGGGACCTTCAAACAGATGACTGGTGATTGAGTACATGGTTGAGTCTAACCTGGACACCCCTAGCCATAACCGTAGGGCTTGGTTGGTCCCGTTAAATTTGTTTTACCCCTGTGGTAGGGAGGAGGGAATGGCTGTAGAAAGGGACATGGGTCTTGTCCGATTAAAAGAGCCCCCGGGCCCACGTCAGACTCCCATCCATGCAGCTCATTATTCATACGGCCCAGGTCGCATGGAGGGGGGGTCTGACTGGTCATGAGTGCAGTGTATCTGATTCTGTGTATGCCCAGAACAAATTTGCTTGTTTGGCAGACATGGACGATATTGAATGATGCCAGTCCCCAGGTGGCCCATAGACAGTCCCGTGGGGTGGTACATAATCTTGCTCTGAGCCCTCCCAATGTGGGCGCTGTGGGGTTGGAGGCAGCACTTGTCATTACTGTCATTGAATGTGGCCGGAATAAAAACAAGACTGGCCTGTTTAGAGACACAATCCATATTTGGAGACGTAGATGTCGTGCTGCTCCAAGAGACATGGTCCCAGGATGAAATCAATGTGGATGGCTTTGTCTCATTTCTGGTGCTGGCTGAGTGATATAACCGAGGAAGGCATGATGGTGTTTTATGCATTTTGGTTAAAACGCCCCTGGAGAGTGAGCAGGTGGTTTTGACAACCCTGGTGCCATATATATTAGCGGCTAAGATCCACAGAGATTTCACTGCAACTCTTGGTTCTCGGAAGAACTCCAAACCCTCCGAGCTCAAAAGCGTCAGTCGCTTAAAAACTGGCAAACGGATCCGAGCGCTCTAAATAAGAGCCTCTTCAAACAATAGCCCTCCAATATAAAAAAGCCATTTTAGCAGCAAAATCCAACTCCTTCAATGATAGGATCACAAAGGCCAACTCTAAAGCTAAAGAACTATTCGCAATCTTTAATGAATTAGTCACTCCTCTGGCTACCGCTGACGAGATAACTAAAGACAAAGCCTGGTGTGCCAGTATTCCGTCCTCCATGCTCAACAAAATAAAACTCCTCCAGAACAAAATCCAAAACCACTGCAAAGCCCTCCCATACCAAAAAACTAACCACCCTACACAAGACAAGCGTAGTAATCTCAATGACGCTCAATTCTCCTTCAGAGACGTCACTGAACCGGAGGTCCTTAATCTCATCAAAAACCTCAAACCATCCCTCTGCAAAGCAGACATTTGCCCTCCCAAAATCATCAAGGAATGCGCCAATGACCTGGCACCCCTGATTACTGCCTTCATTAACGCATCTTTCCAAACAGGAACTGTCCCAAACAATCTCAAGGAAGCCTGGGTGCGGCCACTTCTAAAAAAGGCCACACTTGACCCAGCGCAACCCAACAACTACAGACCGATAACGACAGTCCCGTTGCTCCTAAAAATCCTGGACAAAGCAGCTCACATCCAGATCCAATCATACATAGAAGCTAACTTCATACTAGGCAAAAGACATTCTGGCTTCCTTGTCGGGCATGGAACAGAATCCGCCTTATTAGACCTAAAAAATCAAATCTCACAGATCATGGACAAAGGCAAACCTGCCTTGCTCCTCCTTCTCGATCTATCAGCTGCTTTTGACCTGGTAGATCACCAAACACTGACCACCCACCTCACCCATGCTGCCCATTTCTCTAATCAAGCAGCATCCTGGATCACTTCCTTCCTTGAAGGAAGAGCCATGAAGGTCTACTCCGACACAGCTAACGCAGATCCTACCACTATAAACTGCGGTGTCCCCCAAGGATCTTGTACAGCCCCCACCCTCTATAACCTCTTCACAAAACCCCTCTTCGACCTACTTGACTCCATGGGTGTTGCATATACAAACTATGCAGATGACACTCAAGTACTTTTACCCCTATCTGGACTCTATCACCAAGACGCCACGGGCCTTCACCATATCTATGCCATTATGCAAGCTTGGATGGCAATCAATGGCCTCTGTCTTAACGGGGAGAAGACTGAAATTCTCATCCTGGGCCAGACAAACACATTATCGAAACTAAGCCCCCAATACAACAACTTCAACATAGACAACTCAACCATCTCTGTATCATCCTCTGTCAAAGACTCTAGCTATTCACATTGATGCAAATCTATCGATGAACAAACAAGTCAGCGCCATAGCCTCTGCATCAGCGTTCAGCACCAGACTCATCAATGCCACTAAACCCTAATTATCCACCCCCAACCGCTTGGCCATAGCTAGAGCAACTATAGGAGCCAAACTCGATTATTGCAACGCCCTCCTAGCTGGCACCTTTGCCAAAAACATTCACAGACTGCAAACCACACAGAACAATGCCCTCAGAGCCGCCATGAGCATCCCTAGAAGAGACCATATATCCCACGCCAGACGTGAAGCACAGTGGCTCCAGGTCAAAGACCGTATTACTCGGAAAATCCTCACCGTCACTCACAGATGCATCAACAAAACCGCTCCAGCATACCTATCTGAAGCAATATCAAGGACCACATCCATTCGCCCCACCAGAGCTCAGTACACCAACCAGCTACACATAGCACGCATAAAGACAGCCACAGCGGGAAGTCTAGGCTTCTCCTATATTGCACCGAAACTCTGGAACTCACTCCCTGCCACCCTTAGAACTGAAACTTCCATCTCTGTCTTCCGCAACAACCTCAAGGCCACTCTCCTCAACAAGCAAGTGGAGGACTGCCTCCTCCACCACTGCCATGTATATTGTAATAGAACACAAATGTAATATAACTATATTGTAACCTGTATATATACCGCTAATGACTATGTAACTATATTGCAACCTGTATATATATTGCTAATGACCACGTAACTAAGCTTTGTACTGTAACAAGTGCCACAATGTCCTCTGGCTGTTGTGCGCTATATAAATACGAATAAAACAAACAGACCTGGCCAGGTGAGCCTATTAGTAGTACATTTTCACTGCCATTTCAACAGCACGTGCACACACACACAATCAAATGCAACATTGTGTATCCCCATCCAACCAGCACACAAAAACATTGAAACATCACACTAAGCAAGTTTAAATCAGTAGCGTGTCATTTTATAATAGCTTATAAAAAACATACCTAAACATTGTAAAAAGCAACTATTTCCTCCGAGTTTCATCTTCATATGCACGTCGGAGTGCGTGTATCAAAGGAAATTACAAACCCGGCAGGGAACTCAAGGTAAAAAAAATATTAAATGAGAAAATATAAAAACATTAAGCTTGAAATCAAAAAAGCTTGACCTTCGAGAAAAGCTGGCCCATAAGTCAATTTGCATGTTTTGCATACAAAATAAAACAGTGGGCAAAAAAAGCAGCGTCCATCCCAGACTCCAATTTAGATCTTAATCCTGGATTGTGATTGGCTGAACTCAGGCTAACATGTTTGCTGGCCACCATCTTCGATTCATTTCATGCATTCTGAAAACTTTTCAAGTGGGCATATAGCAACTCCCTGGGGCATTCCCGAACCCAATGACTAGCATTCACAAAAAGGTGTGGAATATGTTGAGAAAGAAACAGTTCAATTGGGCAGCTAAAGGCTTCACAGTCCTGGTGTTGGATCAGCAGACCTAGGCTGTACAGGTTTGCACCCTCTGACAAACTTAGTCTAATTTATCTTAGACCATGGGACAGTGCCATTTTTGGAGTATTATAAGTTTGCCCTCCTCCCCCCCCCCGATGTTGCATGAAACCTTCCCAAAAATAATGCAGCCTATAGTTAATATTTCTGGAAATAAGTGGAATGTTATGTTAAGGGGGAATGTGACAAAGTAAGAGATGGGACATAATGGGGACTTTCCCATAGGGCTATCAGGGTGGTGCACCGCCTTAATCCCTTAATTTTTGGGACCCTCAGGGCCCCCAAAAATACCCAGACCAAAAAACAAATAAAAGAAATAATGCATTTGCATTATGGAGCGAGTAATGTCAATGCACTCCATATGAATGCCTATGTACTATTGGTAAAAAACATTTACATTGTTTGCAAATGCAAAGACCGGTGGTGTCCTTCATTCCCCAAACACAACCTTACATGTGTCAAGGTCGGCAAGTAAAACACCCATGACACTCATGTACAGCTCTGTGAAAGGCATTATGGAGACCACAGGTGAAGTCATGCCATTTAGGATGCTTCGGTGGTGCTGGCAAATCCGGCACATGAAGCATGCAGAAGGAGTCTTAAACCCCTCCATCTGTTTCAGGCCACAGGTGGAGTTAGAACGCGGACCCTACCTCTGTCGGATCCAAGAATAAGCAGGAGGTGAGGTGAAGGGTGTCTCTCGAAACTTGATCTACTTCTTCCAACGTGATAATATCTGGAGGAAGTGGGAGGAAGACCGGGTGGAAGGAAAAAATAGAAAAAGGTATACTTCTTACATTCTCTACACCATGGAACCTACCCACATACCAAATCTCAGGTTTATTGCATGTTGGGAAGTATGCTGAACATTTCGAACAGAAACACACACATCCACAAATTTCCCTCACCCCCCAAAACAAATTTGACAGAGGTATATTTTGATGTTATACTTTTTACACTGTTTACACCATGAAACTTTCACACATGCCGCATTTCAGGTTTGTAGCATGTTGGGAAGTATGATGAACAGTCACAAACACACACATATATACAAGCACTGCAGGCCGCTTAATATAAAACGCTTAAAAACACCTAAATTTGAAAAATTTATATTTCATACTTTTTACATTGTCTACATCATTGGTAACTACCCACATGTCAAATTTCAGGTGTGTAGCATGTTGGGAGGTATACTGAAGCTTTCAAACAGGCACTTACTCATGGTGACAACAGTAAAGACAGACGAGTGATCACAGTTCAAGGGTGTTTATTGAACAATGTTTGCAGGGTTGAAAAATGCCTAAACTAAACCTAAATCTAAGATAGTAGCAAGCGTCGACCATCAAATGAAAATAAGGCAGTCCTAGTGGCGTCGTGTCAAAATAAAAAAGGCCTATATTAAGAAACCTATTGTCAAACCTCAGCTAATATAAAAAGAGGTGCGGGACAGTTTTCAAGGAAAGAAAGAAGTGTTCTCAAATAATATGTCAGGATGCGGCAGCTTGGGTCTCTCGTCCCCACGTTTTGAGCACGATGTAAGGGGAGATCTTGGAGCACAGCACACACTCAAGCTTTCTCTGCACGAGTCAACAGTTCTGTTCCAGCTTATCAGCAGCCTTGATGGCCAAGTCTCGTTTCCCCAGAAAGTCTCTTGCCTTCGAGGGCCTGATGTGTTCAAATAACAAAACAATATGTTTCTTCAAAAAAATTAACGTTTGTTTCTTGGTTCCACTTTGGGTGAGGATTGTTAACCCCTGGATCCCCCTCTTCCGGGTGCTGGCCCTTCTTTACTTTCAGCCTCCCTTCTCTGGGTTCACTACGGCTTTTCCTTCGCTCACAAATCTTAATGTCTTTTTAAACAGTTGCAGTGGACATCCAGTGGCCGGGTTCAATCTTGTCAACACACTGTTTTCTGGGACTTTAGACTTGCCCCCTTCTCATCAGCATCCCTCGGTCTGGTTCACTCTTGCCAACTTCACATTCACATTAGTTTGCGGGATTCACTTTCCTTGCTTTCTCAAGTTCGTAGATCAAAGACTTTCGACTGTACCAGGATTTTGCTTGACCTCCTGTATGACCACATTGACCTAACCTGGGGGCTCTCCCATGGCCTTCTGGTTTCTGTAGTTTCATTCACACGGGGATCAACCAGAGTCTCCTGAATTAGCACCCACGTGGTGCATGTTTGCTCTACAGCTGGTCTCCCCTCAACACTTTCACAATTCTTTTGAACTTAGTTCACTTTGCCACTTTGTGTCTTTCATCCACCACAGCCTGGCTCTGATCAGCTCTCCCCTCGACTCACTGGCTGTGATGAACCGCTTGGCTTTCTTCGTAACTGGATTCAAGGCTGGTACCACGGTAGCAGGAGTTTCCCTCGTCCCCCTTATCAGCATCGACATGCTCACTGTACCGTTGACATCTCTGGCAGCACACTTGGGCTATAGTCCTCGGTCTTATGATTCTCTCTGCAGAGGTTTCGCAGGTCTGCGTCGGAAAGGGCAAGGTTGTGTCGCTCCTTGTCAGCTTCTCGATATTCAATACCTTTCTCCCCCTCTGGAACTGCCGGACCTGTGTAGCGGTCTCGTCGTGCAGTCTGCCTTGCTCGTACTGTACTCTCTTGCTCCACCTTTTATCCCTGAGCGTAAGGGAAAGGGCCGTCAGGTGTCTGTGATTCTGATCAATTGACTGACCTTGCCTAACCCTTGTATTGGGGCAGGTCAGATAAATGGCTCTGGTGTTAGTCTGTTGTCTAGTATATTTTGCGAAAGTGTTTGTGTCGGAAAAGGGGGGTCAATGGTTTTGAATGTCCTTCGTGGTAGGATGGGGAAAAGGCGTTGAAGGAAGGGGATACCGTTTCTCACCAGTCGGTGTCCCACTCCCACTCCCAAATGAATCCCCTATCCAGGTGATCCTCCCTCACTGGTCCACCTCCAGGAACTGGATCCAATAGCGAAGGCTGTGTCCTGCCCACCTGGATGACAGAACCCTGGGGACTAGCTGGGGAGACACCTTCAGGTTTCTCAAAACGCACACACATATCCACAAATTTCCCTTATATATATATATATATATATATATATATATAGAGAGAGAGAGAGAGAGAGAGAGAGAGAGAGAGAGAGAGAGAGAGAGAGAGAAGACAAGTAGAAGTGTAACTGGAGACTGTAAACAAAGCCCAACGGTGACGTCAATTGCAAGTAGTTCAATAAAGTAAAGCACATTTCAAGTAGTGGATAAGGTCCAACTTTGCGACAGAGGATCTTAACAGTACGGTGGCCAACTGTAAGGCATTCATGGTGGCAACAGCAAAGACAGACAAGTGATCAAAGTTCAAGGGTGTTTATTGAACTTTATAATGGGCGAGATAAACAACTAATCCAAACATAAATCTACGATGGGAGCAAACTACGACCATCAAATCATAATAGGCAGTCCTAGTGGCGTTGTGTCAAAATAACAAGGGCCTATACTAAGAAAAAACCTATTGCCAATCCTTACCACTAAATTACCAAAAAAAGAGTGTGGGATAATGTTCACCAAGAAGTGTTCACAAAATGATAGTTCAGGATGTGGTGGCTGGGTCTCCCTTCCTCATGTTTTAAAACGGGACAAAGCAGCACAGCACACCCCTCTGTCTCTTCAGCACGAGGTCACAATTCCAGTTCAATGATATCAGAACCTTCAAAGACCAAGTCTCTTCTCTGCAAAGTCTCTTGTCTTAGAAGACCTATTGTATCAAAACAGCAAACAAACAAAAAAGTTCCTTCAGTAATCTTGGACGTTGGGGCAATTGCTCTTTGCCCCTACGAACTCCCTCTGCTGGGCTTGGATCCTCTTTGCAGAATGGGCCTCCCTACATCGGGTTCACTATGGCCTCTCAGCTATTGCTCATAACCTTTTGGAGCTTTGCTGTCCGTTTGAACAAACAACCCTTTGGACAAACCTCAACCGGGTTCACTCTCGTCGAAACACTGTTTTCCGTCTCTATTATTCTTCACCCCTCCTCATAAACAACAAATAAACCTAAGTTCCTTGGGTGACTGCTGTTCGCCCCTTTGGATCTCCCTCTGCCTGGCTCGGATCCTTCTTGCAGTTTGAGCCTCCCTCCGTTGGGTTCACTACAGCCTTTCAAATGCAGCTTGCAACTTCCCACTACGGACAACCCTCGACCGGGTTCACTCTTGTATTATCAGTATTCACGGGTGTATTACTCTTCACCCCAACTCACAGGCATCCCTCAAATCAGGTTTTACGTTCTCACAATGCAGGATTCACTTCACTTTGCTTTCTCTTGTCAATGGGTCAGAGACTTTTGAGTGTACAAGGGATTTGATGTGACCCGCGTAGGACCACTCCAACACCTCATGCGCCCTTTCCTAGAGCCCTTTGGTACTTGAAGTTAAAAATAAAAAAGGGACCAGCGAGAGGTCTTCGATGAGCACTCCTGTGGCGTCTGACCACTCTGCAGCTGGCCCTTCGCAAGCTTTTGCAAAAATGCAAACACACACACAAGTTCTTAGTTCTCAAGTTCTTGTGTTCATCTAATGTTCCTGCTTGCAACCTTGGGCTTAATACAGTTCAGTTTGCTATTAATTTCCTCCAACTCCCTGACTGTATCGGGTCTGCAGGCTTGGCTTGCTTCTGGAGCCAAGGATGATACCACGGTAGCCAGCGTGCTTCCCTGCCTGTGTTATCAAGGCAGGGGGCCCCCGTGCACCGTTGACATTGGTCACACCACGCATCAACTGTACTTCCCGGTCTTACAATTTCTTTTTTGGAGGCTTCATGGGTCTGAGTTGAAAAGGGCAAGGGCAGTTCCCCCTTCATCGTCCTTCCAGGTCTTGCAGCCTTTCTTTTCCGCTGGTTTGGTGTAGCTGTTTCCTTGTGCTTTCGGCCTTGCTCGTGGTGTGCTCTCGTGCTTTGCCTTTTATCCCTGTGGGGAAGGCAAGGGCCGCTAGATGTGTGTGATTATTGTCAATTGCCTGACTCTGCCTGACCCTCGTGTTGGGACATTTTGGGTAAACGGCTCTGGTGTTAGTCTGTTAGGTTGTATACTAATTGACCTTTTCACAATTGACATCGGGAGAATTGGCCTAATTTAGAAGGTCAATTAGGACATATATGCAAGGGGAAACCCCCTGGAACCCTCCACCCAATCCAAACACCCCGCAATCCCTCACCCAATCCCCTTATATTATTTAGAATCCAAAACCAACACAATACATATATAAAATAACTAAAATAATATAAAGCTCAATTGTGCAGAAGGTCAATTAGGACCATTATAACTAGGTCAATTGTAAAAGGTCAATTTGGGTAATACCACCTGCTACGTTGTAAGAAAGTGTTTGTGTTGAAAAAGGGAGGGTAGAGCTTCAAAATACCCTACAGGGTAGGATGGGGAAAAGGTGTTAGAAGGAAGTGGATACCGCGTCTCATCATTCGGCGCCCCCCCTCCACTCCTTGAGGACCCCCCCATCCAGGAGATCCTCCCCCGCTGGTCCAACCCCAGGACCTGGATCCAACAGCGATGGCCGTGTCCTAGCCAACTGGATGACAGATCCCCAGGGACTAGTAAGTGAGACGTCTTCAGGTTTCTCACAGAACACAACCGAAGGCATTCTGCAACCTAGGTATCCAATCACTGTCAATTGTCATGGTGAATACGAATAATCAGGGGTGTTCCTCAGATTACAGGAACCCATGTTTCAAAATGTGATGCAGGTGTGTACAT
This sequence comes from Ambystoma mexicanum, assembly GCF_040938575.1. Taxonomy (NCBI): domain Eukaryota; kingdom Metazoa; phylum Chordata; class Amphibia; order Caudata; family Ambystomatidae; genus Ambystoma; species Ambystoma mexicanum. Next base: position 83,517,963 of record NC_090933.1, read on the forward strand.
TTGTACAACAACATGGGAGATCATGTTGTGGAGGATTAAAGACCACAGCATAGATTCACTTGACATAACGGTGTGCAATACTTTAAGTGGGATGCTATATCTAGGTGGGCTCTCGTTAGGTGGCGCCCCTAACCAAATCCCCCCTCACCCAAGTGTCGGGGGGCTGGTGAAAGCAGGGGAGATGGGGCACACTGGCATTATTACCTTTGGTGCGCCGAGCACCTCCTTTTAAACAAAAGGAGGGGCTGGGCGCACCAAAGGTGTGACACCAGTAGACGCCAGCTCTCAGACGAAACAGGCAGCCCTTTCATTCAAGGAACCGCAGTCTTAAAAGCCACAGGCTCCTTGAGTGAAAGGTCCGTCTGCTGCGTGATGACTCTGTACTCTGAAACAGGGGGAGGGCTTGAGGGTCCCGCTTGCCTATTGTTTCTGAGTAAAGAGTCAGCTGGCAGTATGAATGCCCTTTAACCGCGCGGTTAAAGGGCTTTCATGTTGCTTGATGACACCTGCAGGCAGCCCATGTAACCGGAAGCGATTTGGCTACACAGGCTGCCTGAGGTTTCATTGTGGCTGAGGATAGTTGGGGGTTTCTCGAGACTGCTGGGGCTGGGCCCCTGACCACTTAAAGTCCTGGTTTCTCTAGCTTGAGCACAAGGCCGGTGATACACCTTTGAAGGTCTCCGCAAATGTAGCAGTATATAAAACACTGAACACCAACATAAATAAAAGGCAGGCGTGTCTCTGTTTTTCGGATCCAAAATATGTCAAGAATTCACAATTTAGTAACAGCATCAGATAAGGTGTGTTCATGAGTCCTTTAACTGGAACAGTTAGGAAGCACTGATAAGAACGACATCAACACTGCATTTGTTTTATTGGTTCCACTTTAATAAATCACGGAAAAGTGTCTACTAAACAATATGAAGAGGTGATGGGACGGTTCGCTGGAGGCACGCGAGTCATATCAGGGTGGTTACGGCTAACGTGGGGGGTGTGCACTTGATGACAACATGCAACAAGACCCCGTGGCTAGTTGCCACTCTTGTCATCCTGAAGAATTTGCCATCTTTCTGGTTTCCTCGAATGGAAAATATCGCGATGGGTTTCTCGGTTGGTCTTTAAGCAAAATGAAGGTGGAAACAATTAGCTAAGTATTTCCATCTTGTAAATGCCGCCTTTGTAAATTAGCACGTGTATCACGTGTAGCACCCAAAACTAGAAAGGCCTGCTATAACGCCACGTGCAAATGCTTTATAATTCAGCACCACATGTTTCCTTTTGAAGAAGTGACACGAAACTCGCCCAATCACGTGAAACCCAAGGACGCTATTATGATACTAAATCCAACGCCACAGATCATCAATGTTATTGAATGTGGCGTCATAAACTATTCCCCCATATTAGTGTCTCATTGGCCAACTTCTCTTTCACGTCTCCGTCGGTGAATCCTATTGGCCACACGGTGGCGCACCTCCACATTTCAATGAATGGAAACCACCTCAGGCTCACCAAATAGGCGGAACCACCTGCACCCTGATTTATCCCTGACGGCAATTACGCCTGGACATACTAATGAGTAAAACTGCGCTATTTATATTCACGGCTCTATAATTAACATGGCGTGGCGTTTACCAAACATTCACTGGTGCACAACACCCCTAGCATTGAGTAATAGACACAAATGAGTTGCACCTAGCACAAAGCGTGCATACATGTGCAGTAAATCAGGTATATAAAAAAAACTGCGCAGTCAAGACTCTCTAGGTGAGTTGCGACTGCTTTTCTGCTCAAGTACAAGTGGAGAATAGCAAGACATCCAAATGGCAAGAGTGGAGGAAGACATTGGGCTCAAAACGAGTTGGGTGGTACCCTGGTGGTATTACCGCTGGGATACCGCCTGGGCAAATAGTGCTGCCACCACCTGTCAGGTCACGGATTCGGCAGTAGCATTAACTCCCCATTGGGTCCCAATGCGCCATTTTTGGCGCAATTACTGTGGGCTAAAACCGCCAGCGGTAATTGTGCCAAAAATGTGATTTTTTTTGGGGCATATTTCTGGGGGTAATGCTGCCAGACTCGTGATAGGGCCAGCCCTCAAATGCGACGGAACTACTGTTACTGCCGCATTTAAGGGCTACCGCCCAACTCGTAATGAGGTGCATTTGGTGCCCCTTTTTACTGTTCCTTCCCCAATCAAAATTCACTCGTTAAACCCTACCTCCACCACCGTCTATACCCTCCTTCCAGTTCCTATAGTTTGCAGGTTTATTTTGTTTTATTACTTAAAAAAATATATATAAATCGAGCACACGTTTGGCACCAGAGAGATACTTGCTGCGAGAATATATTTAAAGAGAACAGTAAAGCGTAATAAAACAGAAAATTCGAAGTAAACTATAGATACAAACAAAATACACCTAGTACAGAAAAAGAAAACGCAAACCTTGCGCGTTCTATCGGAGCCACTGACTGGGCGCGCATCTAACCACGCCGAGACTTCCGAGTAGTCTGGGGTCCTCTAAGGCTGTCCTGCACTTTGGCTTCTAGTAGGTATTCGGACAAATTCAGCCTGAGAAAAGCCACTGGACTGTGGCCGAACCGTTTCTGGCCATTCGTCTCCGGCTCAGCACATGTTCTTCTCATGTGAATGCAATGTAACAACCAAGAATAAAATATCGAGTGCAGATTACAAACGAGAATGGAATTTAAAAGACTTTTGGCATCCCTGTTCAATTATCAGACTCAGGTCCACATATATGTGCATTGTAGGGGAGAGGTGAGCATGGTTGGTTCCCAGGGGAGGGACTTATTGAGAATCTAAGCAGTCGCAGCAGGTACTGGAGAACGAAAGGGGTGATGAGCTAGTCCATTTTCTCAGGCATCAATATCGCCCATCAGGCAAGCTCACCTTCTGGAGGCAGAAGGCTCAGTAAACTCCAACGTGTGGCTTCTAGGCTGCACACAGATCTCTGCAGCACGTGCAGATAATGAGCTGTTCCTCAAAATTAAACTAGATGAGATAATGACATGCCTAATAAAAACTGCTGATTTACATTCAAAGAAAAGTAATGAGTTTCAAACATGCTAATTTATGTTTCAGTCAATAAATAATGTATTTGAATCTACAGCCAATTATCATCACCAAAAATAGCATGCTTGCCTAACAAGGGAAAACCCATATTTAATTGATTTAAGACCAGTTTACTGAATTCAAAGCCAGGGCATGCAAACAAGTCTTCATTTATGCATGAATTGACTGCATTGAACTACAGAAAAACAGAAGCACAGGGCACGTATCTACCGCATAGGCCCATCAAAGCATTATCCATTGTCAACAGGATCGCCACATCACCGGACCCTTCACTTTTGTTATACTAAACACATCTCAGGCTGCTGAAATCACTTTTGGAGATATTTTCTGCTCCCTTTTTGCCACCTCTAAACTGTATTTCAATGTCTTCATGGTCTTGCTCCTCCCCAAGTCTCTTCTCGCTGCCCCTTCACTGTCCCTCGGTTCCGGGCGCGCTCAATGGCCTTTTTGCTCTTCTCCTTTGTATGCCCCCAAGCTTTGCGATGCCCTCCTTGCTTCCCGCTCAGCTCCGGCTCCCCCACATTCCACTCCCCAACCTTCTTAGGGCCCACTGACTTCCTAGATCTCGCTCTTCCTAGTTCACTATCCTTGTGCTGCTTACAATCAAGCAGGGGTGTGGCTAGTTCTGGAAAAGATCCGGGGCTACGCTAATGTTGGGACCCGGGCCTAGCTAGCCTTTTGGTTGTAGCCCCTGACCTTCTATCCAGGGCTACAACCACAATACCTCGGGGATATATCCCCACTTGCCCCCCACCTTCTCCTAGCAACTCCTCTGCCATCAAGCAACGCTTTTCACAAATAAAGGAAATGCCCGCACAGCACTTTGACGAAGGTGAAACAAAGAAGCGAATCCATTTCTAATATTTCCCAACCAGCGATTCACTTATAAATTCACCCAATTTAATTTTCGGGGCATTTGCCTTACATATTAAGAATTACAGGGACGTTCAGAGTACTACACAGCACTGCAGGGATTACAGACCACACATCTCTGTATCACATGCACTAGTTTTACCTTGATCTACTGAGAACCCAATAGTCCTCCTTTGCCATGTAATTGCACACTCTGCATTTTTTTGCAACCGAAAGAAATATGCGGTTGGCAAGGTAACCACACATGCCCATGACCTTCCTGGAATACACCTCTGGCATCTAGAAACATACTCTCTAATGAGCCAGATTCTGCCTTTATCCCCATTAAACTGCAGATTTCTACCCAAATTGTCTCCTCGGGCCAATTGAGATCAATTATTCCTTATTCTGAGGATTACTCCAATGTGTCAGTGTAAAACCTGACTGATGCTGTCCCCCATGCTGACCAAGAATAGCCGCTTGAACTACAGTGAATGGCAACCAACTATCACGCTGCTCCAAAACCTAACACAATATAAGCGCTCACACCACTTGCTATTGAGGAACCTCCTTTTCATCCAAATGTGAGGGTGGGCCTGGGAGGTCTACATTGCCTACTTTTAAGGTTGAATACAAACCTTTCCCCAAACAAACTAATTAATAAGTGGGCTACCGCTCAAATGGAGGTGCAATTGATGCTGTCCATCATGAACTCTTTGGGTACAAGTGTATTACACACATCCAACAACTTGAACACAGTCTTAGAATTTCTGTGACCTTAAGAGTGAACACAGAGAAAAATGAAGAAGCCACACAGCTGACCTCTCCCATTGAAACAAAGAGGTGTACTGCGAATTTCGAAAAGAAATCTTGGATTTCTTTGTCCAACAACACAATGGATGTAGACGGAGTGGCACACTAAGCCACACTAATAATTGAGAGGAAGAGCGAAGCCCGGTACATTTCCCAAAAGGAGAGAGTCTAGAATGACCATAGTTAATTTCCCTGATGGCAAGTTCACATGTTTCCTGTTGCATGTGTGGATGGTAGAATCTCAATCCTACTATCCAATGGTTGAGCGGATCCCACGCATACGCTAGTCCACCTCAACAGAAAAAGGTGTGCATGTCAACATCCAGCTGCACGTTTCCACATTCTCTCGCACGACAATAGTCCAAGTCACTTAAAAGGTCAAAATCACTTGGTACAAAAAAGCAAAACAAAACACCACGTGGCAATAGTGAAAAAGTTGTACATTCTGAAATCCAGATGCAGAGTCAAGTTTAAATATTGGCGTGAAAATGTTATAGGAACATTCAAAAACATTTTTAATTTTATTAAGTACCCCGACTGAGAGAACATCTCAAAACCGCATGGCAGCACATGAAAGATTTCATCCTTTTTGATTGGAACACTTCATTTGCAACTCGCACTGAACCGTGTCATGCTGTTAAAACGTTCTTTATTAATATCGCCACATATGTCAATGTACAAACAAGTGGTCCAAATATCCCTCGTTGCAGAATGATTATCTAGCGATAATCACATCAATAACACCTAACATTTGTTTTTTTATAATCCATTACACAAAATGTTAACACTCCGAAGGGAAAAAACTGCATATCATATCGCTTTTATTTTGGTTGAATCCAAGTTTTGTACAAATCAATCCCAGCACGTAGGTGTTCTGTACCATGAATCCCGAAGGCTCATTGACCAATGAAACATGTTCCTACCCCCATCACAGTGCAATGTTCCTTTCCCCTTTGACTTGTCCTGACCTTGCACAAGGAGGCTGATTTGAGGAGCACCTCCTTGGTAGTCGCAGGACTCGTAGGCTGCTGGCTGCGGCAGACAAGAGACTCTGCATGAAAAATATTGGTATGGTATGGGGTGTGCATGGAGGCCATGGCACAGGATGCTGAGCTTGTGAAGGCAGACATTGGATTCCTATGCCCCTGAAGCCATTCTGTATAAGACTGGCTCGAGCAGATAGGCAAGGTGTCACTGATGTTCCAGAACATCAAAAGTAACGCAGAGATGATCCAAACTTCATCAAACAACTGGTTTTGAAAGTAATCTACCAGATCCTTAAAGCTAACTTGCTATATATATATATACATAAATATGTTTCTTTGAAGTCTTTCATAATCACAAATCCACGGAAAACATGTAATCAAGGCTATCTCTATCAGGATCATTTATGTGTGCCACTCCTGGATCCCAACCTGTCTTGGTTCTCTTCTTTCAGTGTTTTGGTCGCCTACCTATATTGCTCTCGTCCCACTCTACCTTCTGCAGGATTACTCCACGAGCTTGTATCCATTCACATAATATCCTGAGTCAATCTATGTACACACAGTTCCTGCTAAAATTCAGAGTAAAGTAGGAGCATGTCAGCAAACCAATTTAAGGCACAACGTACGAGCATCAGGTCCACTATAGGCAGGATTCTCTCCATTGGATATATGTCTCAAGATCATCAACAGGACTCCCACCTTGTAGATTCTAGGCCGAAAAGGCCACACCTGCAGGGTCAGTCATTTGTTCATGGCCTTCTCCCAGTCCCTTTTGGGGGGGTCCACCCACACTCCAGTCTTCTATTGCGCAGAACCCTTCCCCCAACTTACCTCCTAAGGGCTCTGGCTGCCTCTATTTGCAGTGTGAGCCTGGACGCCGATCGACAGCACACTGCGCTTCTGTGCTCGACGTTTTGTGCCTTGGCCTTCAGGGTTTCAAAAATGTCTCAATGATCTCTTTTCCATCACAAATGAGATTGTACAAAATATTAACTGGTTACTGAAGATGCTCTCTATACACAGCTGTGTCTATATTTTAGAAAATGTTCCCAGTTATTTATCAGTGTCGCCTATGAATGCGCGTTATGTAAGGTATGGGTTGCTTCCACATATACCTTTCGATGCAAGGGAACACAAGTGCACAAAAAGGTACTTTATTATAAAGCAGGATTATAAAAGCTGGAGTGCTTGAGACTCTTAACCCTAAGTACCTTTAAAAAAAGTAAGCCAAAAAAACCTATGAAGAATCTTAAAAAGTGGGGTTTAGAATTTAAATCTGTTCCCTAGTCCAATTCTAATATGCATGTGTAGGTTCATGTGACCTATTCTTGAGCTTAATTTAGGATACACATGAATGAGTTCCCAGACACTTTATGGTCAATAGTCTTTATGTCAAGAAGTGTAAATGCCAGAGGTAAATGGATGCTGCTCCCACTCATTGTTCTCTGGAGATCACCAGGATTTCCTATGGAGATTGCTGCAAAGCTCCTTTTCAATTCCCCATGTCATGTGTGAGATTTGGAGCAGGAAAAACTGAAGAAGAATTTCCATGTGAATGTATTGCGGATGGTAACATCCCAAATATGGACATCTAATAGGGTACTGTAAAAAAAATGCATTGTGTCTTCTGTGCCAAAGGATTCGAGGTTTGCAATTGCCTTGAGCCAGTTTGTTTTCTCGTTATCCAAGTCTACGTTTACGTTAACACAAGTTTTCAATGAAAAGAAATCTCACACGAGAACACTGAACATACTGTTCTTACATCCCAAGGTTCCCCCGTTTGCAAATGCTACTCTTGCTTCACGGATTTATTTTAATTTCACCAGCCATTTGGAGCATCAATCCTGGTGAGAAGGCCATATCTGAATGATTACTGTATGGTATTATATTGTATGAACCCACAGCCAGAGCCAAACATAGCCAATGTGGGGTCCATTCCAGACATTTCTGCACACCTTGATGAACAACCACCAGCATCCCCCGTAGGTGTCCTGGTTAGTTCCAAGCATGCTTATGTCGACAACACTTACCCTAGTACAAAGAGCCATACTGTTTGACACAACAAGGTTACATTCCCAAACCACTGTTGGGTAACTGAAACTGGTGGCTTCTTTCTCTAACACAAAGCAACAAAGTAGCAATCGAGTAGTGCACAATGCTGGCCCACCATTCAACACGTAAGCTGAGGAGACCGCCATACACCCCCACAACGTGTCCATGGTATCTACCACACCACGTGCAGACCATTAAATCACAGTCAATACTTGATCAATGATTGTAAATGCTTCCCTATCCATTCTAGTATGCCCGCTCACTAGAGAGGACCACTGTGCCCTCATCAAACACCCATATAGATTGGTAAAAGGGAGGTGTGTGTGTGTGAGATTGCATACGTGTGTATGTGTGTTTCAACAGAACTAACAATCAGAACAGAACATTAATTCCCATCAAACTTCATTGCCCCCCGCAAATATCTGGCCATCCCTCCCCATTCCCTATATGAAATTGACTCCCCAAACCCTACTCTGTGCAGTCACCAAAAAAGAGAAGATTAGGCTTTTGCCAATGTGAGAAAGAGCCAAGTCATTTCCTTGTGCTGTTGCCTAGGTTATAACCGCTTGTGCTGTTGCCTAGGTTATAACCGCAGTGAGCAACACGCTGCGCGTCCCCTCAGGCAAACAGATAATGCACGCAAACACTGGTCCCAAATGCAGCCAACATATTCCCATAATCTCACATGCCAACCTGAGACACTGTGAATCCTCTCGGTTACCTTCATGGAGAAACTCCTAAAGACAAGGAAACTGATCTGCAGTGGTGAATCCTACAACCCACACGACACAGGAGGAGAAAATGGTCAGGCTATAGAAAAAAAAGAAAGGAAAAAGAAAAAAAAAAAAAAAAAAAAAGACAGCCCAGCATCATAGTCCGCGCCATGTGGACAGGCCAAGGGGCGGCAGGTAAAGCCGCCTGCTGTAGTGGAATGCGAAGGCCAACCCCAGCACTGCATAAAAATGCAACTTGAGATCCGAGCTCCTGCTACAGACAAGGAGCCCTGCTGGCGACAAGGCGCCAAAAAGGACCAATGCACAGGAATACATGGCTCTAAAATCTAGGCTCGTTTACTACACCCAGGCCATGTAACACGAATACATAGTGTAGCCCTACTTCCAGCAATGCCTTGAATAAATAGTGTAGCGTAACTAAACAATGCTACACAAGCATTGTACCCTTTACAAGTGGAAAAATCCTTATCCTACGCAATGGATAGAGCATCACTACTTTTGAAGACGCGTTGGCACAAACGGAACAAAACACGTCACATTCTTTTATTACAGAAAAAGCAGGCTTCAATATTCCATCGCATGGTGTTAGAATGCACCCACCATGCCAAAAGAAGAAGAAAAAAAAATCTGCAGCAATTGGTTCACCTGCTACTTTATTCAATATCTGATCATCTAGAAAAAAAAGGGGTACAATAATAACAGTGGGGGCACATCTCCGTATGAGTTGCTATCAGCCAACCAATGCCGAGCGTCCACAAAAACAGGGAGCTTGTTTGACGAGGCCAAAGCAGAGAGGGAGCGGAGACATAATTTCACCAAAATGCCAGGGGTAGCGGAAGTGACATCATATGAGCCTTGACCTCTAAAGACACCACAGGAAGTGATGACATTTGACCCCACCCCGCAGTGGCATCACGTGAAGCAATGGAACACAACCAGGAAGTGGCATCACATAGAATTGTTTCTAAGTACACTATGAAACATATGATTACAATGTCACTAACGTATACATTTCATACAAGAATGGATCAACATACATATCGGCAGAAAAAACATGCCATAACTGCAACTTGTGAAAAGCAAAATACTTAGTCCAAAATGGATGCTTATTCTACTCTAAATGCTTTTTGGAGGATTTTGTCTGCATTGTGAATTTGAGGTGTTTACCCCTTGAGGTGTGCCTGAAATAAACCTTTAATGAGTCTGGCAATTACTGTATAGAATTCCAGAAAGACACATTGTTTGTTATTCCTATACTTATTTAGGGTCACTGCTCAAAGCGTTACACTTGTGGAACCCCCCGTTTTTTGTAAGAAGCCAGAATAAGAAAGCCAGCCACTCTGGAAACAAAGAGCCACATGGCATTGGCCACAGCCCAGGAGCTTCAATGGGTAAACATTTATTGTGTATGGCTTCCATAAGAAGAGCAACTTTTTCCATGTCCAAATGCATCCACATTCTATGACATCAAACAGGTCATTATGAAAGCAATAATCAATGCTCCAGTTAAACGACACACCCTCAAGCCTAAACCTTCAACACCCTGGTCCACTCAAGAACTCAACCTCAACAAACGAACAATCAGAAAACAAGAAAACGATTGGTGAAAATCCTGCGGCGCATCCGATCTGGCCCAGCTCAAGGAACTCTCTGATACACCCAGGCCGCCATCAACTATTTCTTCATCAACAAGATCAACATTATCCACCAATACAGACACCAACGCAAAAACTGACAGCACACTACACCATCCCATCTTGCAAAACCACAACTACATGGACAACTTTCAAGACACTAACTATGGAACACCTCACTGATACTTTGGCATCCCTCAAGGTCACATTGTATGCAGATGACATCCTCCCTGCCTCCTTACTCAAGACCCTTCCAATTGAAGAACTCCTCTCTTACCTGACAATCAACAGCTCCCTAACTCAAGGCACCTTGCCCTCGACCCGCAAGACCAGACAAACCGTTCTGCTACTTAAGAAAATAAAACTAGACTCTGATAATCTCAGCAACTACCGCCCCAGTACCCATCTTTCCTTTTAGGTAAGATCCCTGAGAAAGCAGTAGCCACACAACTCATCCAACAAATCCTACCAACCTGGTTTCAGACCTAGATGCAGCACAGAAACGGCTACCATCAAGGTATAATATGATAAGTCATTTATAACGTGCCTGTACACAGTTTTTCAGACGTGATAAGACAAGGGAGGGAAGACAGAGGGAGGACAAGACAAATGATCTTATTAGGTCTTGTGTCATGCAGATCGTGCAAGTGTGAGAATGTGGAAAGGGAGGGGGAAGTGCAAGGGAGAGGGGAGGGGAAAACAGGGCTGCAATGCTCTGAGTAAGTGCAGCCAGGGCAGAGCGGCTCTGTGTGGTGCAAAGAGAACAAGGGACTGTAGGGTTACAGTTACAGCCCCTAAGTGCGTGGTAGGCTCGGCGGCAATGCAAGGGTGCATGATTCAGTAAGAGTACCCAGTGAGACTCTGAGGGTAGCCAAGCAACCAGTCGGTACAGCAGACCGGGGGGTCAGTGGGGGAGGGAGAGAGAGAAAAGAGAAAGTAGAGGAGAAGAGGAACGTTTTAAGCTGCTTCCGGAACTTCAGGTGGTCCGACTCAAGTTTGAGAGGGGCAGGGAGGACATACCAGAGGGAGGCACCTGCAGAGGAGAGAGATCTACCCCCCCACTCTCTGCCTGGAGAAGGCGATCGATGATGCCTTTAAAATCCGTGATGATGGCCTTGACCTCTGAGCAGCATTTGATACAATAGACCCCCAGATACTCATCAACAATCTACATTGCTGCATGGGGATCAACAAGATCATCCTCCGCTGGTTCAAATCTTACCTTGCGAACAGCCAACAGTTGGTACAAATGAATTTTTCCAGATCACCAACTCTATCCTTCACCTGTTGAATGCCGCAAGGATCCAACCAGTCCCCCGTGATTTTCAATCTTTACATGGAAACGCTCTGAACCCTCCTCTGTCCACACAATAGCCACATTCAACAATACGCAGATGACGCGCAGATCTACTTCCAGATATCCTCCATCGAAGATGAATACAGACCCAAGGCCTGCCTCATATTGATCTAGTCCTGGATGTCCAGTGCTTACCTGAAGCTCAACCCCTCCAAGACTGAATTCCTACTGCTGACCAACATCACCAAACACCCTGACATCCAGATTTGGCTCTCTGCTATGAACCTCGAGGGGTTCACACTGCAGCTGACCCCTGTGCCAAGTCCCTTGGGTGCAACATCAACAGAGACCTCACGTTCAAACAGCACATAGCAAGAAAGACACAAACAGCCTGGTACTAACTTTCTCTCCTGTGGAAAATCAAGCCCTTCACCCCAGAAAAATAACTTTAGATCTGCTGCCCAAGACTTGGTCCTCTCCCGCCTAGATGGTGGCAAAGGCCTTTTGAAAGGTGTTCCGGCAACTACTCTGGCACCCCTGAAATGTGTCCTGCATGATGCAGCAAGACTCATTAAAGGACTCTGCAAATTCGACAATATCCCCACAACCCACATCGAACAGTACTGGCTTCCACTGCAAGCCTGCATCATCTTCAAATCCTGTTGCATCATCTACAAGGCTGTCATCTGATGTCCCCAAACTACCTCACTGGGTAACTCAGCATCTCTGGAGGCCTGTGCGCCACCAGAAGTAAGTAAATGTTCAGACTTGCATTACGACAAGGCAGGAAGGAAAGAACCAGAAGACTGACCTTCTCTGTCTACGCTCCAAGACCCTGGAACCTCCTCCACATCAACATCAGACTTGCCCCATCACTTCTATAGTTCAGGAAAGAGTTGAAGACATTCTTCTTCAAGGAATGGCTCCTCCTTAGCACCTAGGTCCACACACCCTGCACTCCCCACCCTACATTAGACTTGTGATCTGCTCCCCTCCGTCTTTCCCCTTGCTGCCAATTGCCCACCCTCGCCTGTTGGCTCCCTGCTCCTTGTTATCTCTTTCCCTCACTATGTTCTCCCCTATGATTGCAACACCCTCTGTTGCTTCTGGAAGCTAGGCCTCAATAAATACTCAAATAATAATAATAATAATAGTAATCATCATCAATGGTAATTCCACCTGTGAAAAATCCTCAATTTTTTGGAGGTCAAGTATAGGAAAAACCTCCATTCAATGCTGCAGGTATTTCCTCTGGTAACACCCCAAAATCCGAATTGGGTGGAGTGGTAAAATGTAGGTAAAGGAATTACCATGACTTTACCACCATTTTTCCAGCGCTTCCAAATTTGTAACTAGGTTCTTAAACTGTTTTGTATTGCATATAGACCCATATGCCTCCACTCTACATTGCGGCAGGGAAAGAGCAGGGGTTGGAAAAGAGGTGCTGAGGGGCCATACACAACATACAATTGTAGGCGATTACCTTCTAGTAAAGGGTGCATTTCCCCTTGGGATTGCCGCGAGACGACCAACAACTCTAGCCTCAATCTCATTACCCCTCAGTGAATAGATCGTTATATGCGAAAAGCTACTAATTTATCATTCTATATGTTCTCACCCAAAACTCTGACATCAGGGATTGTTGCAGTAGGAGTAATACAAGGATGGTTGCAGTAGGGTCTAAACTCCCATACAGCTCATTACCACCCTTATGTTCTAATCTTTAGCATTTAGTGCTGCACTGGGGCCATCAGCTTTCAATGAAGGAAGGAGTGAATCAGCACTCGTTTTCCTGACCACCAGTCTTGCAAACACTAGAAATGTGTCAAGGGCACAAACTTTATACACAATTTCGGGTTTAAAAGACAGGTAAACAGTATGTTTTAGCAAGAAAACACACTGTTTGTGTAGACGGCAACAACGGGATCAATGTTGCACTTCCGTTCCCTGTTTTGCAGTTGCCTTTTTTTACATCATCAATACCTTCGGAAACACTTAATCACATTATATTGCGGGTACTGCAGTGAGCGAGGGCTTAATTGTAATGAACACAAACTTTACAGTTATTCAGACTGATAACGCCAGCACATTCTACACCCAAGGGAAACAGGCAAGTGTGCACTCGCCGCTTTTTTTGCTCTTCAATAGGCCAAATGCAGCAGAGAAAATCAATGCACGAGTAGTTCAGACATGCAGGATTTAGGTCATTCGATGAAGAATCCAGTACTGAAACACACCAAGTATTATTATCACATGCTCGCCTTCGTTGCCGGACTACTATCGCTGCTCTGAAGTCTAGGAGGCATTGGCCAATCGAAAACAAAAGCAATGGCTTTGAGAAGAATCCTGCCATGTCTACAGCCTTCTCACAAATCCACGTTTCCTCGCATTGTATCGGCTATTCAAATGTGCACATTGCACCATTGCTAGTGCAATTCTGCATACTATTAGCACTAGGGCAAAAAATGCCATATTTCAAAAAACCTTAGTTCAATGCATTTTTGAGCGATGGCAATTTTTGCTGCAGTGCTTTATATCATTGCATAGCACTAGTGCAAATATTGCACTGCCGCAAAAAATTGTATTTAGATTTGTGTAAAAACGTATTCTTTAAATGTATTTTTGCACTCTGCAAACTTTGCCTTAGTGCCAATACCATTTCATGACTGCACTAGGGCAAAAATCCAATGAGAGGATACGTTTTGTGCAGTAGGCCAGTGATTGCACTGGTGCTTATACCATGCAAAATGTCACATGCACCAGTATGCATTGAAACATTTGAAGCTGTTTCGGTCCAGTTTTAAAAAGATCACACAAAATGCAAGTTTTGACACCTATTATTGGACAAACAGGACATACTATGCTGAGATGTGGAAATGCAGAAGGTTTCGACGTCCCATAAACGTCATCAGATGGTGGCCAACCAACGAAATAATCCACAACAAAATATTCTAGAAAAAAAGAAAGAGAATCTTTAATTTTAAACTCCACTGGTTGCACTATTCCTGCAGCCTGCCCCCGAAGGCCACCAACCACTGCAGAGTCCTCCAAAACACCCCTGTCAGGCCTACATGGGCTCGGGGGCAGGACCTTTGAGGAGAGAGGAGGTTTCTGTAATTTAATATAGAATCTGCAAAGCTTTGCGCCCGGTTCTATAAATTAGAAAGGAAAGCACATTTGGTCTCCATGCTGGCCGACCAGGAACCATGCAATTGATGGCATGCCGTCTAGTCCACGCGGGAGTATTCCATTGTGGCTTTAAGGTGGCCCCTGCACCATCCCGGTGGCCAAAATATGATGGAGGTTAGGTTTATGCATTAATGTAAGTTTACATTGTTTTGGTTTGCAGCTTCCTTCCTTCCTTCCTTCGTTCGTTCTGTGAACCGCTCCCCATCCTTTAATCATTCTCATACATATCTGAAGTAAACCGGTGTGCCTATCTTGGAATAGTTTACATTCAAATAAACCCATAAGATCAATTATTGGAGACTAAAATAATTCAATAACTTCAAAAGAAAAACGGTTTTAAGGTTGAATTTATTTTAAAGGCAAAACGTTTAGCTAAGGCTTCATGAAAAACGCATTTATTGTCAGGATTAGTCAGGCGTGTACAAAGGCAGCGAATATGGCAAGGGAAATGTGCACCCAGGAACTACGACTCAGGTATGCTAGAAACCAGGAGTGCAAATAGAGTGTGACATCAAAACCAATATATGAAAAGGGATGTGGGGTAAGCACCTGACCGCGAGGAAAGTCGGCAAGCGCCTTACCCCCAATTGCTGTTACAGGTACTGACAGCGCTAAACCCACGTGGAGGGCAAGCAATGACAGGATCTGTGTACTAACACTCTTGATGGTATTACAGAAGGGAACTTAAGAACTGTACTCACGAGGACGAGATAAACCTCTTGAATGTCAGCTAGCCCACGAATCCTGTTGAAGAAACTGGGACCCCGAAAGGCTAGAACAGCAAAGGAAGGAAAACTAAATACCTAAGTGGGAATAGTGTCTACAAAATAGTGAGGAAAACATAAGCATTCACACAGGAGCTAGCTACTACCGCACACCACACCTAATAATCAAAGGGAAAATAAATGCAGAAGTGCAGTGGAAAACATGGAATGGATCCTCTAGAAAGTAAGGATCAGGAGCAGGGAAAAACGAAATAACCTATGCAAACTTCTCCCTACCCCTCCAAGGAAAAGACAGGAAACTAAACTAAGAGGAAGGCTAAGGCAAATGGGTAACAGCAGCAAAGGACAGAGTCAAAGAAATATAGAACACAGACAAACTGGGCTGCATCTAAAAGGGGAAAGCACTGAGAATTGCTGCCTGCAAACAGAGGAAGACAAAAAGGGAAATCAAGGGAGCAGAAATCAATTAGCTCATGAATCCGAAATTCAGGGCGGAGGAAACAAGAAAACAGGAACAAGGAAGTAGGTACAAAGGCAAGGAACCAGGAACCAGGGACTAGTCAAAAACAGGAACACTGCAAACGATGACCAGCGCTGGACTGAAGTGAGACTGAGGCTTTTAAAGCTGTTTAACGAGCACACGCCTCAGGTGTGCTGACTGCTGCACCTGCAGCCACAGGTGTTGCCTATCCTCCACCCAACCTTGTCCTGCAAGGGTGGAGGTGGAGCAGTGGGCCAGGCATTCTGGGAAGTACAGTCATTTGGTTAAAGAAGCATGCTGGCTGCCAAAAACCTGGAATGGATCCGGAAGGGAAGTAGTTTGGAAAATAGGGATTTAGCGCTCCCAATTCATTACAGCACTGTGGCATTAGGTTCGGAGGAAATGTCCAGCAAGGAATAAGCCCCAAAACATGCCCCCAAGTGGCGGGAACGGGAGCGAAGGGAGCGAGTCGTGACAGTATACCCCCTCCTACGGCCCTCTTCGGTTGCCCGCCACCCGTACGAGACTTCTTCTTTCCATGATGGGAGTGCTTTTTCTTTGGAGGTGGCACTGATGGAAATGGTGGCTTGTGGGCAAAGGCAGATGGGCTTCCATGATAGGAGTGTGTTGTCTTTGGAGGTGATACTGATGGAAACGGTGACTTCTGGTGAGGAAGAGACTCATGGTTCGAAGAAAGGCATGAAGAACTTGCAGGACCTGGAGCAGAGTTGGAAGGTCCAGGAAGTTCAGTCACTGGGAGTGGACCCTTGTAAGTCTTTGAGGAGGGAGGCAGGCTGGTGCAACTTGCCTTAGACGATGGTAGAAGTTCTGTTAGCCTTTCTGCCGAGAGCGGACCTGCGGGAGGTGAGGAAGTTGCTGGCTTCAGGAAATGTTCATGTTCAGCCATTAGAGAAGGTGGCGGCTGAGGTAGAGGTTCAGATCTTTTTCTGTCATCCATCTGGGAAAAGGCTTGTGGTTGAAAATGATTAAGGTTTGACTGCACATATTCTACGCCTTGGATGCCTGGAAGTCCCATGGGTTGTACGAGGCTGGTACTCCTGGTGACAGTCGTGTAGCCACTTTGTTGCACGTTGGATACAACAGCAGGGACGTTTGGCATACCGATAGGAGTGATAGACACAGTACTTGGTATTTCAGGCACACTCGCAGAAGGAGCAATAACAGACACATCTTGAACTGCAGCAGTCATTCCCTTCCTTTGGCTACTAGCACCCAACTGGTGCTTCTTGGCGGAATTCTGTTGCACAAGTTCTGTAGGTAATACGCCGGTCTGCACCACCCCCTGTGCACACCCAGGTGAGTGGTTCTGACTCACCACTTGGTCCAGCTTGATGACTCTGAAGCGGGAGCTGGCAAAAGTCTCAAACTCTGATGCTGCATTTTTAGGAGGCTCTGATGCTAAAGTGAAGCAGTTGGGAGAATCGTCTTGTGGAAAAGGCAGGCATTCTGGTGCTCCTCCTGAAGCAAAAGAAAGGCAATCTAAACGTTCATCGACAGTAAATGTTTGGGATTCAGGAGGACTGTCTGGAGCAGTAGAAAATATAGCAGGATCTGATGGTGTAGACAGGTATACCTCTGATGTTGGAAGCGAAGCTAAGCAGGATACCGGTGTATCATGAACTGAAGGCAAACAAGCAATAAACTCTGGAACTGAAGACATGCACATATGATGGACTACCGGAGGCTCTCTGGCTGAAGGATGATCTTCTGGATGAGTCACTGTAGCTGAAGACAGGCAGGCTAGAGGAAACTTTGAAGCTGAAGGCATGCGAGTTGGAGCCATCTCGGTAGCTGAATCCAAACATGTCAGGGTCTTTGGGACTAACCCCGTGCATGGTGGAGTCTCTTGATTAAATGGCAGACATGGCAGCGGTTCATTGATTGAAGACACGTGTACCAAAGATGACTGCAGGGCTGTGGATTGGATCATAGAAGAGTCAATGGTTGTAGGAGGACACACAGAAGTCTCAGAAGTTGATAGACACATTAGTGTTTCAGGAATGGAGGGCACCTTTAGGGCATTAGACTCCTTGGCTCCAGTAACCAAGGACTGAACTGTACCCTTGCAGTCCTTTTCTTTAGTGGGTGACACAGAGTCTCTTTCTTTGTGGAAGTCAAAATCAACCAGTGGAATCACCATAGTAAAGTCTCTGTTAATCAGGATTTTGTCAATTGTCCATTCCTCTGTCTTAGCTTCTGAAAGAGGCAGATTAACAATCAACAGTTCAGGAATCGCCTGCTGGTCTTTTGATTCTGTATACTGTGGAATGAGTTCATCAGAACATGAAATCTGTACTGTCTCTGACTGTTCGTATTGATCAGAATTGGCAGAAGGAAGAGTGAACCCAGAGGTAAGATCGTCTTCCACATCAGCTTTAACATCTACTTCAGTCTCAGCAGCTGTATCAAGAGCAGGACCTAAGCCTACTGTAGTGACTGAATCTGTGTATGCCACCTTTGTGTATTGTGTTTGGAGATCAGAAGCTTGTATGTGTGCTAGCTCAGAATTATGACAGACTGCTACACAGGAAACTTTAGGTAAAGGAGTGGCTTGTAAATCTTCAGCTAACTGCAATCCCTGACAATCAGCAGATCAATTGTTAGAAACTGTGCCCAGATTGAGCGCTGTGCTAGAAGAAAGACTTTCACTTCCAATAGATCTAACATATTGGCAATTATCATGGTTTACCAAAGTCTCTGCACTCAGGGGCTGAACTGTGTTCACTTCATCAACATCAATGGATAAAGTCTGAGGTGTATTCAGGAATGCGTGCAAGATCTTATTCTCCTCTTGTAAAGAAATGAATTCTTGTGTTAACTCCTCAAGCTTAGCTCTTAGCATGCCCTGCATTAACTGTACATCACTATCAGTAGGCACAGGGGGAGGCATAGTGGCATCAGGGCTGGATCCTGCACTAGCAATCTGGATGTGCACCGATTGTGCATTGTCCTCAACTGCTTTCAGGTTCTGAGATTTATACTTTCTCATACTAACTTGGTCTGTATTACCCTTAAGCAATCTATTGACCTTAGACCTCTTGACATTAGGGACTACCGTATGTACTTGTGCAAAGAAGTATTTGGACTGAGGGTAGAAAACTGAAGTTATGCAAGGAACCCCTCCATTCGTTATGTTTGTACCATGAAACTGTTCTATCTGAGGTGAAGCACAACTGGAATCATGGGGTTCAACAACAGAGGTACTCTTGTATAATAAGTCTAACAGTGTGTTGTTTTCTGCGGCTAAGGCTTGCGCTGACATAGAATCGGGATCAGAACAAAAGATCGAACTAGGATCAGGCAATGTAGGATGTGCCATCCTATGGGAAAAATACTTTGCTCGTAAATGCCCATTCGTGACAAGGAGTTCATTTAAGCCAAGACTAGTGATTTGATTGTCACAGGTAAATGTAGGGGAAGCTTTCTGTACTAACTTGTTAGAGGCCTTGCTGCCTTTCTTTCTTAAACTTGCCATATTCAATGGGAATTTTGGGCTGGTCATACTGTCAGGATTAGTCAGGCGTGTACAAAGGCAGCGAATATGGCAAGGGAAATGTGCACCCAGGAACTACGACTCAGGTATGCTAGAACCCAGGAGTGCAAATAGAGTGTGACATCAAAACCAATATATGAAAAGGGATGTGGGGTAAGCACCTGACCGCGAGGAAAGTCGGCAAGCGCCTTACCCCCAATTGCTGTTACAGGTACTGACAGCGCTAAACCCACGTGGAGGGCAAGCAATGACAGGATCTGTGTACTAACACTCTTGATGGTATTACAGAAGGGAACTTAAGAACTGTACTCACGAGGACGAGATAAACCTCTTGAATGTCAGCTAGCCCACGAATCCTGTTGAAGAAACTGGGACCCCGAAAGGCTAGAACAGCAAAGGAAGGAAAACTAAATACCTAAGTGGGAATAGTGTCTACAAAATAGTGAGGAAAACATAAGCATTCACACAGGAGCTAGCTACTACCGCACACCACACCTAATAATCAAAGGGAAAATAAATGCAGAAGTGCAGTGGAAAACATGGAATGGATCCTCTAGAAAGTAAGGATCAGGAGCAGGGAAAAACAAAATAACCTATGCAAACTTCTCCCTACCCCTCCAAGGAAAAGACAGGAAACTAAACTAAGAGGAAGGCTAAGGCAAATGGGTAACAGCAGCAAAGGACAGAGTCAAAGAAATATAGAACACAGACAAACTGGGCTGCATCTAAAAGGGGAAAGCACTGAGAATTGCTGCCTGCAAACAGAGGAAGACAAAAAGGGAAATCAAGGGAGCAGAAATCAATTAGCTCATGAATCCGAAATTCAGGGCGGAGGAAACAAGAAAACAGGAACAAGGAAGTAGGTACAAAGGCAAGGAACCAGGAACCAGGGACTAGTCAAAAACAGGAACACTGCAAACGATGACCAGCGCTGGACTGAAGTGAGACTGAGGCTTTTAAAGCTGTTTAACGAGCACACGCCTCAGGTGTGCTGACTGCTGCACCTGCAGCCACAGGTGTTGCCTATCCTCCACCCAACCTTGTCCTGCAAGGGTGGAGGTGGAGCAGTGGGCCAGGCATTCTGGGAAGTACAGTCATTTGGTTAAAGAAGCATGCTGGCTGCCAAAAACCTGGAATGGATCCGGAAGGGAAGTAGTTTGGAAAATAGGGATTTAGCACTCCCAATTCATTATAGCACTGTGGCATTAGGTTCGGAAAAAATGTCCAGCAAGGAATAAGCCCCAAAACATGCCCCCAAGTGGCGGGAACGGGAGCGAAGGGAGCGAGTCGTGACATTTATAGACTTTACAAAAAGTCAGAAGACATGTCGCACTCGCTTACAAATATGGCCACAACATTTCCTTTCAACCAGGGGAACTATACTCTCGGTTTCTGTGAACAGCACATACACAACAGAAAAAATGGCCACCACAATTCATGTTCAGCCGGCTATACTATAGCACTCTTTCTCATGCTACGTATGCCATGCGTACAATAAAAAGCACGATCCTAAAAGTTACAAATGCCAACTCTATTCACATTATTTGTCTAAGAAAATAACTACCGGTTATAAACTGAGGCCCTTTAAATTCTCTTATAATGGTTTCCTGCCAACTGTGCTTTTTAAAAAAAAAAATGATGATCCTTTCGTCAAATGAATCCATACAATTGTATTTTAAGGCCACCCTATTTCAGTTCTAATTGCCCCAAGGGGTGCAGCACCACTGCTGCTGCCGCTTGGCAGCACCACATCCTGTCGCACTGGGAAATCAAGATGGGGGCGGGTGATCTCCATGGGCAAGCAGCCTGAAAATGTGCTCCACAGTGGAAATCCTGGCATATATAGTTGTGGCAAGCCTTGTAATTTTCTCTGAGCACAGGCACAATTGAAATGTGCTAGTGGCAATTCTGACATATATTGTTGGTCCGTCTTGCTCTCTGTTGGGTGTACATGGTGGAGTCAACCAATCTGTGGCCCATGACGTTCACAATAGTGAGGGCTGTACACAAACATCGGAAGTGCCAAAGACTATTGACCTGCTTGGTGGGCCTAAGATGTCCACGTGGGGCAGCAACCTAACTATGCTAGGGGGTTCTGGGGTGCCAGGCCTGGTGACACATTCTATCAGGGAGAACAAACCCTTAATTGGGAGAGCCAGGCCCAGTAGCATATGTTGCGGGCTGCAGGTGGCACTACTTCTGTGTACTGTCAGGGATTCAGGCTGGTGGCCCATGATTTTGGGGGAAGGGGCAAGAAGGGGACCATAAGAGCAATCACCTGACTTCCCGCTTCCTAGCTCACCTGTATGCCCTCCTTCCCTGGGGGGGATTTCTTTCTCTCCAGTCAGATCCGGGCTGTGTTCCTGTATAAGTAAAAGTGTGCCTTTTTTCCCAATTTGTGTTCGGCATGCTCTAAACTGGGCTTCTGTGGCAAGAATGAGACAGCCAATAAGCAGCAAGCTTATTTGGCTGCTGCAGTTTCTCCCTGGAGTGCAGCTCTCTGTGATGAGCACTTATCTGTGAAATAGAGAGATGTTAGTTTAGCCAAGAACGTGAACTTTGGCTCGGAATCCGTAAACCAGGAAGTATTGGGCCAAAGTCGAAGAGTTGGATTACAGATGCACTTTGGCCTAAAATGGAGTCGAACTGTCGAAGCTGATGTTTGGAACACCCCCAATTACAGCTGAAAGCTGTAAATGCCCTTTGAAAACGTAGGCAGTATGAAGCAACAACGAGCACTAACTGAACAGGATGGATGATCGGATTACGCAATTGTGCAAAGGGTGCGATTGTGGGCATACACGGTGCACTATTTCCGGTTTGTTTTGGCCGTTTAGAACTATACAGAGTCATGTCTGACTAAAAAAGTAAATTGAGCACATTTTGCAATTTATTTCAGTTTGCTGCTTAGAATTAATGTTAATGATAGTACTTCTGACCTACCAACATTGTACCCATTACCTTCTCACTTTATAATTAATTGAGGACAGACACGCTCTAATTATTTTTATAATTATTTGGGAAGAATTGAAATAGGGTGGGCACTTCCTTTGTTGCAACTGGAGGGGTGACTCCGGTGGCACCGATTGGTGAAGTGCTCATTGATGCAAGGTACTTTGTGGGCACCTAGTGGTGCTGCCCAAAGGGGAATTTAGAGGAGTGAGTTTGTCGGCACTCTGTGGTGCAGATATTATAAAATTGTCATAAGGTACATTTAAACCAATTTAATGAATACACTTGAACGGTAAAAGGGCTTTGAGCGCTGTGAAGCGGACCCATTTCAAGACTGAGGGTCTCATCACGAGTTGGGCGTTAAACCCCAGGGGTATTACCGCCGGGGCTATCAGCGTTACCACCAAACCCCTCGGTGCTATTAGCGCCGGATCACGGGTTTGGCGGAACGGTAAGTTGCCATTCCCCATTGAGCCCATCCAGGAATTCTCCATTCCCGATTGGGCCCAATGGGGAATGTTCAGCGCAATTACCGCCGGCTGTAATAGTGCCGAGAATCAGCAAAATCGTGCTGGATTTGCCCCCAGCTCAGAGGTAAATCCGCCAATCCTGTGATTTGGCGGACCCTTAAATGCAGCGGTAATAGCATTACCAACCCATTTACGGGTTACCGCCAAACACGTGATGAGGCAGTGAGTAGCCCATGCAGTCCAGATATAGTTCTCAAATAGAGAAGCATGCAGTTTTGATTTTCCCACTATAAATACAGGAAAAGTCCCAGAATGCAATATAGAAAACACAGCTGGATAAGCTCCTCGTGCATGACGAGGTACACGATTGTGGGCCTTGAGCACTTCAAGCAGTAGCAACTGGGCATAATGGTAGATGCCCTGCTTCTGCTAAACAGGAATATTGCATCTGGAACCATGTTTTAACTGGGCATAATAGAATCTAGCATTCCTATGGTAACTGGGCATAGTAGAATCTGCCACTTCTGAATTACCTTGGCATAACCCGGTCACTGCTACACCTACATAGTGTATCTACGATAGTGATGTGAGTACATAGGCATTGCTTGGTGTACGCGGGGAGAACCTGGGGATTGTATGGCCATATTTGGATATAATGTGACAATTAGAGGATATAATGCCAATTCCTTCCATGATACTACCTTCTGGGTATTTGATACCAATAGCTGACAAATTACATTGTTATACACCATGTCATAGTCAGCCAATGCCTGAAAAATACATATACATCAACCAAAACTATTGGCTTTACCAATGCATGCTTGTTAATCTATGCATCAATCCTGAATTCCCATTTATGAGGTGCAGGAAGCCATTTATTCTCAAAATATTGAAATATTTCTAGTTTTAGACAAAAATGATTGGGCCGGTACTAAAAAGAAAAGGAATATTTTAACACATTCAATGCTTCCTCTTTGCACCGCTCATTCCGTCTTTTGGTTTCATTCCATACATTAAAGCGAAAAAGTGCGTTATTGTGGATAGCAAGAACACACACAGAGAAATGTCTGCATGTGCAAAGGAATATTTTCATAAACATGAAGGTGCCAAGAATCATGCCTGATTTGGATGACCAGAAAACACTGTAAATGACATGGTCAAAGATGTAGTTCTCGGTGTCCAGTCAAATGGTCGACAGTGATTTGGTCGACAGACAATTGGTCGACTGAATTTGGTCGAATGCCAAATGGTCGAATTTTATATATATATATATATATATATATATATATATATATATATATATATATGTGTGTTTTGTGGGTTTTCGTGTGGGGAAAAAAAATAAAAAAGAAAAAAAAGGGGGTTGGGGGGGGACCCCCCCAAAAAAACCCAAAAAATGGGTAAAAAAAAAAAAAAAAAAAAATCGACCATTTGGCATTCGACCAAATGGTGTCGACCAAATTGTCTGTCGACCAAATGTTTTCGACCATTTGACTGGTAACCGTAGTTCTCCTTACACATTTTCTAGCAGGTTTCCAAAGATGGAAATTCAATAATTTGCCTGTATATTTGGAAGGAGATGGGAGACAGAATCCCAAGGACTTGGCTACCAGCTCAGAGCTTGCAGGCATACAAAGAAACTAAAGCCATGTGACAGAGCAACTTCATGGCAAGTTACTATAGAATTTCAGATGTCTGTGCTCACTGTGAATGGATGGGTTGGTTGTGTAAGGAACCTGAGGGAATCCTCCCATATACTCCCCCTTGCTCTTCCTCTCAGGTGGCCAGGGAAAGGCCATCACTCTTGGATCCCGACTCTGGGGCTAGCTATGCGAGGGAGGATCACCTGGGTGGACAGACCTTGGGGATTGGGAAGACAATGTCTTTGGATGAGACATGGAATCCCCCTTTCCCCTAGTAAGAATGAACCCTACTCTCCCTCTGCCTTCATAGGTTGTCAGCCTTTACCGCGTTCATACACACAAACTGTCCCCCAATCATTTCCCTTTAAAACTGGGAATAGGAAGAGGCAACTGAGAGTTATGCACACTTCCATTCATTCACACCACTTTGGTACTGGGACGAGGAAGAGGACTATGGAGGAATTCCATCGCAATGGTCAGGCATGTTCCGCTAATAGATTTAACTATAGTCAGGCAAAAGAGTTACACCTTCAACCTCTTAAAGACCAACGGGTGTATAAAATGGGAGACTAGCATGAGAAGAGGAGGATCCCACCTGCAGAGACGGACGGGGCTGGCAGAGCTGGAGCAGGCTGGAGAGCGGCCGGTAAAAAGGACGCCATGAGTTGCAGAAGGGTGAGAGACACGCCAGGGCCTGAACAAGCCACGAAAGGGTTGAGACAATTGCATTCCCCCGCACCGTATGTCCACAGCCAAAGCTGTGGGACAGTGAGGGCCGCTGACCGCCACAGGCCGCTGCATCAAGGTTTGAAGGCAGTTAGAGCTACTCGCCGAAGCTCCCAAAGAGCACAAGGGGAGTGAGGAGAAGCCGAACAGAAGAAAGAAGACGTATGAGAAAGAGAACACTCATCGGGTTGCTCGAGCGGCGGGAAAAGGGGCATTTAAAAATGCAGAAGGAACTGAAACTTAGAAGTATGTTTGAAAACCAAATTAATGAATTTTGAATACCGAACAAGCTGCAAAGTACTTTTTTTAAAAAAATTGGTTTTAATGATTTTCAACTTGGATATAGCAGTGTCCATTACATACATTATTAAACAACTTTAGCTGCATTGTGGTCTGCTTAGAATAACATAACTCCAGTTTAAACCCTGCCCCCCACACCCCACCCTGCAACCCTTGAGGCAACAGATTTCGATGATATACGTAGAACATGGGAGGAGATCATAGGAAGATTCGTTGATGCAGACATTGATACCACAACTGACTATTTAGGTGTAATAAAAACATTGTTGGCAGATTAACAGAGTGAGACTTCGGCTATGTCATGGTGCACATCTAAATTTGGCTACAGTACTTGGTTCGGAACAAAGACCATTCCGTATCAATGGAGGTGCGATCACCGTGAATGCCGGCTGTCAGTCTGTATAGTATAAATATTGCGGGAGACGTTTATTCACTCAGTTTTTGTCGGTAAACATGCTCTTTTCCAAACGGTTGTGAGGCAGGCCCTGGCAGCCAGCAAGAGTCCATGTGTCATTTTGGGTACCTTAAGTAAGTGTTCTTCCGTTTCCACCAGGCCAAACAGAATCATGAGTGGTTGCTTCTCCCTCTCCTCCCCCTCAATCTCTTTAATGCAGCTGAGCACTACGTCCCAGTATGCTTGAACTGCCTTGCATCCCCACCACATGTGCCAGTAGTCTGCTTTTTGGCCGCAACCCCGCCAACAGAGCAGGCTTACATCTTGGTACATCCTGGCAAGTCTTAGTGGGTCGTACTGCCATCTATATAGAAGCTTAATTCCATGCAGTTTGTACTGACAGGAAATAGAGGTTTTCGAAGTCCTTCTGCATATCTTAAACCATGTCTTTGGAGGGAGATTCCTCCCGAGGTATTTTTCCCATTTATGTTTCAGAGTGGCCGAGGGAGTCATATTGATACCAACTAATGCTGTGTACATTGTGCTAATGAGACCCTTGGAGCCTACGTATGCAAAGTACTTTTAAGAATGCAACAAGAATGATTGAATACCGAACTGAATTTATGAACAGAGTGGAAAGCAAGTAATAAGCTTTAATGGCTAAGGTGAAAGCAAATTGTCAGAAAAGGATGAACACCACAGAGTGAGTTGTGTGAATACACGTTGTGGCAAAGCCAAGAGACTGTCAAGGAGAAACAGAATTGAATGTTGGTCAATGACATAGGTTGAGACAGAGAACACCTCTGTTGGCAAGAGAGTCCAAAGATAACAAACAAGTATAATAAAGTGCTGAGGGTATTCGGTTGCGTGACCAGTAATGGGTGGACCGTGTGGTCCAAAAACTGCACCTAGACTGAGTGACCTATACTTGGAAAGAGCCAAGGAAAAGCCAAGATGCAGAAGTTGTATTGTATAACAAGTGCTGCAGTGGTTGAAGAAAAGAACAATCTGTATGGACCATTGCAAAGCCTGGATGGTTACAAAGTTGAACTGAAAATTGTTATTGAAAGCCAAGAGATTTTTGAACCCATTATAGTTTTGAAGCTGCAGGAGCTGACTGACTTTGTGGGGAAGAGAACCCCCAAGACTTTGTGAACTGTGTTGAACTCTTGGGGAAGGGAAACCAAAGGTCTTTTTGGAAATGTTTTCAACTTGGGGAAGGGGAAGCTGGAAAACAAGCCAGGAGCTGGAAGAAGCTCAGAACTTTATTTTGTAACACTGTTTCTTTTGTTGCTGAAATTCCTACACATAGTTGTGAGGGCAGGTAAAGGTTTCGGACACAGACAGACTTTTGAGTTGAACCTAAAGAGACAAGACTTTCGTTAGTTTCTTTAGGTAGGGAAATCCAACGGTTTACTGTCATTTTACCAAAGCCTTTTTTACTGAGGTAAAATTTACCAAAAATAAACAAATATTGAATTTGTTTTGTTTTAATGAGGGGGTTCCGGCCCAAGCCCCTGTTCACATATGTTTTAAACCCCTGCCCACCGCTTTTAATCCCTTACCCCCTCTTCCCATATTTAATTCAATGTTGGTATTTTTCGGTAAAAATTACCTCAGCAAAAGAATTTCGGTAAAAGGACTGGGTACCAATCCCACCTTAGCATAGGGCATGTTAGGCCTTACTCTGTCATGACAAAAAAGAAAAATAAATAATGTGTTAGAAAAGTGAATATGCTGTTTGTGCCTTACTTCATGATGCCTTCACAGTGGATGGGCGGTGCGACAAATGATCAGGACACACAATTCCTATGGGAAGTTCAACACTTCTGTTAATTAGGTCGGGAAGGTTGCATCTCGAAGGCCCAACCATGGAAATATTGATTTTCCCCAGCATTCCAAAGTCCCACGGGCCTGGCACACAGGTTGCTTCTTTACAGGCTCAGTTCTTTTCATGTATTAACACTCCTCTACCAGCAAGTATTTCTTCCCCATTACGTAGGGCAGTGTCCAGGCTGTAATACTGTAATCCACCAGTCACAGGTAACCGTCGTAGACCACTGTCTCAGCGGTTACGGGGTTGGAGTTGCACCTCAAACCCCGCTCATTGGGTCTCAAACTGGACCTGGTTCCTCCCAGTGGCTGGCATGGGTTCTATGGTGTTTGTTAGTGAACATTTTCTCAAGGCACATTTGTCTGCAATTTTATTTTTTTTTAAAACACATTTCCTCGCAAATAAAATTCAGGGTGAGACCACCTGGACCCCAACATCCCCCACCATAATTAAATACCTAAGCCCACAGGCATATAGATTTGTGAGGAAATGTGCTAAATAATTACGAGCAAATGAGCCTCGAGCAAACGGGCCTGTGCACAAATGGGCTAATAAAGTTACATGAAGACTCTTTGAATCTCACATTCTGTTACCTACAGTCTCATAGAGCACTTAGTGGGCTCTTTGGTTTCTCTTAAAATGTGGTCTCTCACAGTCCTCAGGAAATTGATTTTTAACATATTGTTTGCTCTTTCCCCTCAAGCAGGGCCACTGCACTCAGCATCCCTCGGTGGTTTTGGTCTGTACTATGAGGGTCTGGAAATTAGCTTCCAATAAGCACTTGGTTCCCTCCTGGTGGTCCTGGTCTGCTCTCAGTCCTTGGGGCATAGTCTCTATCGCGCAAATGGGTTCCCTCTTTATCTAGCCCTTCTCGCATCGATCTGCCTTCAGATATGTAGCCTGGTCTGCGAGACTCCCAACAAGGCCCTGTGCAATTTTATTGTGCTATTTATCCGGTTTAACAGTCAACTTTGGTTATTCACTGTCTTGTTTGATTGGTTAATTCCTTCAAATTCCTCCATCTTCCCCAGGTGTTGTAGTACTTTTCCTGCTTTTCTTCAGGTGCCCCTGATCCATATTTAACTGCGGGTAATTAGGTTTGGTTGGTTCTGGGTCGGCGGGGACAGGGCTTTAGAGAGTCAATCCACCATTTTGAAGTTAGGGAGGGCATGAATGGCACAGTACTGCTCCACTCAGTCTCTCGACGGGTCACTGGCCACCACTTATGTGGAAGGTGAGCACAGCCATCAGTATGCTGCGAACCAGACAAAATGGGAAGCCTGGGCTCGCGGCAGGACGGATTATCTCTGCTAAAACTGTGCTGTCACAAAAAGGGGTTTATCGCAGGGTAATTGTTTACCTAACAAAACAACAAAGGACTTAGTCTCCCTACAAAGGGGTTATGAGGTTTAGAGATTTGTTGAGTGTTTACCTCTTGCATCATAGCACAGGAAAGACTGGGCCCAGAGAATAGACACTTTGGAATCTCCCATAGATCACCACTATGGAACTCTTCACATTGCCAGGTAGGCATCCCTGGTAACTAGAGCCAAAGTGACTCCAAAAGAGCTTTGTCACAGGAGATGAATGAGAGGAAACCGTCTGATGAAACATAGCAATCCTATGTCACAAATGTAATCAGGTAATAGTAACTTCCAGACAAAACTAGCTCAGGGGTCTGTAACCTTTGGCTCTTCAAATATTATGGACTACAATTACCATCAGCCCCAGCCAGCATAGTCAATGGTGAGGGATTGTGGAAGTCTAGATGCAAAACATCTGGAGAGCCGCAGGTTGCTGACCCCTGCTCTAGCTCAGGAGCTCAACTCAGAAAATACATTGGGATAGAACTATATATGTTACATAGCAATGGATTTTAAAGCAAAAAATATGTATCATTTGACTGAGCAACAATCATGTGCTGCACGGTTTGGAAACAGAAAAGGCAGACATAACATCGAAGGGAAGGAGTTCAAATACTTCTTAAAAAAATCATTTTGAAGCCTGGCACAGTTATGTGGCTCCATGTTACGTGCAACCCCCGGAGCCAATCACAACTTTTTAGCTAAGAGCACTATGCTTGTAGTTTCATTCTCCCCACGATAACCTAGAAAGGACAGAAGGTGGCACACGACGTGGGTGGTGGGGTTGTGTGGGTTTATGGGGGGGTGGGCGTATTCGGCAGTTATTTAACCACTCCAGTACAATAGCCACTGTCATTTTGTACCCATTTCTCGAGTGCACTGCAACGTTTGTAGTGTGTTTTCATTTCATAACAATGTTAATACATTTGGCCTCATCACGAAATTGGCTGTAACCCTTAAATGTGGCGGTAACGCTATTACTGCCGAATTTAAGGGTCCACCAAATCACGGGTTTGGCAGGATTTACCCCCCTCCCGCTCTGAGGGGGGATAAATGCCCCGGAAATGTTTCTATTTTCAGCACAATTACCGCACGGTAATACTGCAGACTGTTATCGTGCCGAAAATTCCCTAATGGGCCCAATGGGGAATGGGAAATTACCGTTCTGCCAAACCCGTGATCTGGTGCTAATAGCGCCGGGGGTTTGGTGGTAACGCTAGTAGCTCTGGCGGTATCTCGGCAGTCAGACCGCCGGGATATCGCCCAACTCAGTATGAGGCCCATTGTATTAAAACATGAAGTTACAGGTGAATAAACCAAATGTTGCCTTACTAGATTATCAAAATGTGGAGGATCATTGGGGACAGTGGTCGAAGTGGGTGGGAGCGGTGCTCCTCTATAAAAAAATCTTTTTTACGTTTGACTTTTAAAAAGAAACTGTTCCGGAATGGTTTCGTTTTTAAACAAAAAGTGTAGGAAGAAGTTGAAACTTGCACTTTAGAGCACTGCCCTGAACATTACCTTAAATAGCGGGTGTAGTTGTTTGAGGGTTTGGCATGCACATGGGAGTGGCCGTGGAGATGGGGTTTGTGGGGAGCAGGGACAGGCCTGCATGGAACATAGTTCCACTACTTCTTTTCGTACACTTCGACCACTGATTGGGGAAAACTTTGCTTGAGCCACTAATGTGTGCCATAAAAGCTGCACCACAGATCAGACCCTTCAGAATAAGTCCTGCATTTTCAAGCAAAGTCGTGGCTAATGCAGAGGACATCCTGACTAGGGCTATTGACAGGAGTCCATTGGAGGCACACACCCTTATTTATCAGAAGAGGTTACAGCTGTGCCAGGTTATACATCCAATCAGCATACGAACACTGAGCATTTGTGGAATGCTATTGGACTGGTTGGTGCTTATCTTAACCCCTTTTCAGTAACGCACATAGGGTTTAACCCATGACTTTAAGTGTCTGACGTGAGGAAATGTAAGGAACCACCGGCATTGAGGGATTGGGAAAGGGATACGACATGGGCAAATGATTGCGAAGAAGTGTATGTTGCCTAGGACAAACCGCCCGAAAGATATACGGGGCGAATACAGACAATATCTGGCTAATATATGTGAAATAGAGGAAGTTACAACCGAACTGTAAAATAAAATACGAGAAGCTCCTATATTGTACGACATTGAAAAATTGTGACAATTAAAATGCTAAACGGTAAATGTGATAATGTAATTTTTTTTTTTTTTTAAAGTGTCTGAGGTGTACACCTATCGGCGTTCTGGCAGAATCCCAAAAGCTCCACATCAGGCTTGTTTAAATTTCACTCTCGCTGCTGGTAGAATTATTTAATAGAGATTGTAATCTCCACATGGTTTGCATGCTTTCAGGGCCATGCCTAAATTGATCAGTATGAATCAATAAATACATAAAACATTACCAATCTATATGTATATGAGTAGAGGGAATAGCTAGAAGTTCTCTTAGTTTTGTGCTATCAAAATGGAGCCCGGGCCCTACGGTGATTACACCTGCATACATGGGCAGCTAACAGCAATAGAATAAAGACCTTTGTCAGAAAGCCGATGCCAAGGCTTATGTATGGAGGTCAGTCAGTAAACGGCTCACCTTAAAGTGAGTGGCTGGCCACGATCAGCTATTTTTTAAGAATGCCGTCCAAAGATGATGGAGGTGCAAGCCCATAATTGGAAGAGAATTAAACGGCACTTGACAATTCTGCCGCCACATCATTACATTACGCCAGCAATTAACACATTTTGCCACAAGGAAGGTTCATCTGGCATGCAAGGGATGTGGAGTATAGCAAGAATGAGCATTCTAGGCCCACTGATGTCGGCTCCATCATGCACTGGGTAAAATCAACAAATGGTGTAGGGCTCAAGAGGCTGGTACTGTCCATATGTTTGCCACCTGCGATAGACTACATACATTTTTTTGGTGGGGTGGGGGGTATCGCAGTGCCCAGTCAAACTCAAAATTTCAGGGAAGCATCTCATCCCTTTACATTATCTCAGCCTGTCAATTGGATTGTGGTATTGACTAGCACAACCTTCTTTTATAAGGCCATCTTTGCTGCGTCACATAGGGGACACTGTGACCAAAGAGGAGGCCAAGACCACATAGTCTGTTCACTAGTTATTAGATTAGGTAGTATGTAGAGGGGGCTAGCTAAAAGGTTACTGGAACATTCCCATACCATAAAAAGAGAGAAACCCTAATAAGCAAAAAATAGCGAGAGTTGTCCTCTCAATGGAAGTGTCTTTCCCGCCTCTGGCATCAAAGTCCCAGTCCTTGCAGCTTTAAGAAGGTTGCTCCACCCACCTCTACTCCAGCTTTGTGTGCTCACAGGGTTCCCGAACCCTTCTTTCCAGTTAAAAAGCAGTTGTACCACCACCTCTTTCCCTGCTATTGAGGGCTCATGAGGTCCCAGAGTCCTCTTTGGTTGGAACCATGTGTGGGTCCCTGGTCTACTACAGTTACCCAAGTTCTGAGGTGGCCCGGGTGTTGTCCACAGCTGGCCAGGGCATCTAAGAAAAGTCGTTTGAGTAGGGTGGGCGAACCTTAGAGAATGTAGCCTTCTTTCTGCACTGAGCATACGGTCTCCTAGCCCAGACTTCATCCTTCTACTACGATCCGGGGCTGCCTAACCTTCCAGAACTTTCTGGCTGAATAGCACCTGCTTTTCCTCACCGTCTATCATGCTCCTACGTCTACTTACCTCTTCCTCAGCAACTCTGTACCTCTCATCCCTGATGGTACTGCTGGTTCCATCTCATTCCTGGACTCTGGGGTTTTGCCTTCTTGGCCTGGGAATCCTGACACCTCCACTTGATCCTTTCCCATTCTAAGACTTAGCTTCCAGTACTACCACCTCCTGATCTGCCACAAATTCCTTCAGCTCACTCTCCTCCAATGTTACAGCCTTCTTCCTTTTCAATACTGCCACAGCCTCCTCTTGACTTTCTGCTCCAGACTCTACCTCCCTCCTCTTTCTCTCATTTGGTATGATCCCCTTTTCATTCCAATCCCAATGTCTCCTTCTCCCCATTTCCTCTTCCGTTCTCTGCTCACTGAAACCCACACCAGGGTTTGCTTCCTCCATCTTCTCCTGTTCTGTTGCTTTCTTCCAATCCTCTCCATATATCACCTCCTCCCTCCTTTCCTTCTTTGCTACCACCTCCTTCCTATCCACTTCAGATTTTACTTCATGCCTCTCTCTAGACCTTCAGCTCTTACCACCTGCCCATGCTGTTCTCTTCTACCACCAAATCTACAGTTTCATTCACTCCTGCAGCCTCCTGGTCTTCTTCCTCCTTTGAGCCTTCCCTGAAAGTGAGCTGCCTACTCCTGCAATCAAGAATGCCAGACTGCAGTGTCTGCCCTATATGGGGCTTTCCCACCCGCCCTTGGGTGGGGCTTCTACTGACGGTCTGCCCCCGTCAGTAGTAATTCATTAAACGCTGCGATTGGCTGTAGTCCCCAACTACCTGTGGGTCCGATTGAGACTGAGGGTCCGGATTAAGTCTGTAAGAACCCTGGCAGACATTTTGGAAGCTCTATGTGTATATGACGCAATGCAGATGGAGCAGGCCATGTAGAGAGGCAGACTGTGGGAGCGGCGGTGAGCAGTGGTGGCGTCCCTGTCATCATGGGGATGCTGTCTGATCTCAGAATGGAGCACGGAGTGTGACATTGAGTGTGGCATCATCCCTACGCCAACCGGATGCCGCCAGAAGAAAATATAGCACCCTGGGGCTGCCCAAGAGAACGGATGTCGGGAGCAGTGGCGAGTGCGGGTGGACAACCCCAGCCTATGGGGGCCACCATGAAGATGGAAAAGACTATGAATTGCAGTGCTAATAGGGCGAGCCCCCTCTCGAGCAGGGGCCACACAAGGAATTTTTTTAAATGTGTGGCCAGGCACGAGTAGACATGTACCTTCCCCCCCGCCCTCCCATGTGGCGACGGGCTACCCAGAAGCAAGATGTGGATGGACCAAGCGCCATACCCCATCAATGGCCAGGTCACTACAGCCCAACTCCATCAGGGGACAGCAGCCACTACAAGGGACAGCACCACAGATTCTGTGAAGGGGGTGATCGCAGCAGTCACCGCCATTGTGATGTAATATTATTTCATATGGTGTTTTTTAGTGTTATATTTATTTATACAGATCTAAATGTATAGCACTGTTAAATAGGGGATAGAAGAGCGGGGGATTATTTAAGGGAATGGGAAGTAGAAATGTTAATTAGGTGTAAGAGGTCATTATGAAATGTGAGGGTATAGAGATGAGGTGACCTGGCGTGAGGTAGCGCGAGGGAGTGGCAGCCTACAGTAGATCTCTGCTGTGCATTTACATTTCACTGTGAGCTTACTTTTAAGTGGTCAGTGATCTGTTCATCATTCCTCAAGACAGAGTGGTCAACATCTATTGGGGCGCCCGCCTGCAGGTAACACAGTAGGCTAAGGTAAAACAGACGCATTGTGTTCTCTTATCTCGGGAGGATAGCTCAGGGGCAACATGCTCACCTTGGAAGCAAGACGACATGGAGCACCACAGGTTCGATCCCCGGGTCCGCACTTGGAAACCTCTTGTCATGACCCACAGAACGCGCCCCTTCTGGACTTCCTGGTCCTTATCGCGACGGGGCTTGTATTCATTGTTTCTTCCAACATGGCCGTATCACATGACACGCCTCGCACCAGCCTTCACGGCAGACATTGTACGTCCCATAAATGTGCCACTCCCCCGCGGCACCACGCGTCTCAATGCTATTGCGAAGTAGCGACCAGACGTGTGCTCCGTAGCTCGCGGTATTCTATCCTTTGCTTCTTCCAGCTTACCCCATCCTAGTCCCTTTCCTTCCTTTCTTGGTTCCTGGACTCGTGTGCTTGTTGCGCACCTTGTTACTTTCCCGGACTCCTGGATCCCTGCATCCCGGAACCTTGAACCCACGCTGGATTCGGAAGAGACCGTGCAGCTTTATTCAAGACTCGATCAGTTCGCAAGAAGGGATCAACCAAGAAATCCAGCAAAGATCGAACTCAGGTGAGAAGGGGGGAACTCCTTGACAGTTTGAGACGCCACCCGACCGAACTCGATATGGACATGGAAGCGGCTGTCCAGGATTTGATGCGTGGCATGCAAGAGCTATCAACCGAGGTTCAGAATCTAAAGGCGGAAAACGCTGCTCTCAAACAATTAGTTCTATCCCGTGATTCTGCCACAAAAGAAAGTATTGCTGGGCGGCATAGTGGACAAATACGATGGCTCAGCAAAAACCCTTCGTGGATTCCTGGATTCATGTTTGGTCCACTTTACTTTTAAGCCCTATTACTTTTCAACTCCCAGGGCTGAGGTGGGGTTCATAATTTCCCACCTTTCAGGAAATGCCTTGACCTGGGATACACCCCTCGTTAATTCCGGCCATACTCTTCTGGATGACTATGATGGCTTCATACAAGCCCTTAAGACCATGTTTGACCGTCCAGAGCAGGTCTATAGTGCCCAGGAATGCCTGTTAGACTTCCAGCAAGGATCCCAGGATATGCTCACCTATGTTACCCGGTTCAAGCAATTAGTCAAGGAAGCTGATTGGTCCCCGGAGGCTAGTTTTACCCTTTTCAGGAGAGGACTGAATGAGGAGATTAAGGATGAGTTGGCCAGAGTGGCTCGCCCAAACACATTTCAGGCACTAATTGACCTTGCCTTGCAAATAGATTTCCGTATCCAGGAATGGAAGGCAGAGAAGAAGAAATCCAGAGCTAATCCTGCGAAGCTGTCTTTCGAGAATACCACCAAGACGGACACAAACCCAGGCTCAGTCTCTGAACCTGAACCCATGCAGATGGGAGCCTTCCGTGGACCTACATCCCTGCAAGAAAGAATGAGATGGATTCATACAGGGTTGTGCATGTATTGTGCCTCAGACAAACACTTGGTTAGGGAGTGTCCCCTAGCCCCTCCTCGGCGTTCGGGAAACGCCAGCTCCCGATCCTAGATGGAGCAGAGCTTCGGGAGAGAGATGTTTGCTCCACATCAATTCCATCCTTGAACTCTCCTGGACAAAACAATTTGGTGATACTACAGGCCTTCCTGTCGTCCTCCAAGAATAAGACCTATCCCATTCTGGCCTTGGTGGACTGCAGAGCTATGGAAATCTTCATTGATCAAGAATGGGTTGTTAGTCATCATATTCCGTACGAGACACGAAGCACCATGCAGCCGTTGGAAGCAATCGACGGAAGACCCCTCTCTTCAGGACCCATAAGCCTGCAGACAAAAGAGATCCAACTTTCCATAAACCATCACCAAGAGCGGATTACATTCGACATCATTAAGTCAGCCCATTAGCCCATGGTATTGGGTATGCCCTGGTTACAAAAGCACAATCCGTATATCATTTAGACAGCAGGATCACTATTCCTGGGCTCAGAGTTTTGTATGTCCCACTGTCTATGCCTAGATCCCTCCTCAACACCTCCTAAAGAACCACTAAGAGACCAGAAAACACCACTCATGGTTGCCAATATCATCCAAGTCCCGGAGGCCTATCAGGGATATGCTGATGTATTTTCAACTGCCATAGTCCAGGCCTTACCCCCTCACAGACTTGAAGACTGTGCCATAGATACAGATCCCTCAGCAGTGATTCCCTTTGGCAGAATGTTCATTCTTTCTGAACCTGAGAAAAAGGCCCTCCGAGAATACCTGAACACCAATCTTGAAAACGGCACCATAAGAC
Organism: Ambystoma mexicanum; assembly: GCF_040938575.1. Classification (NCBI taxonomy): domain Eukaryota; kingdom Metazoa; phylum Chordata; class Amphibia; order Caudata; family Ambystomatidae; genus Ambystoma; species Ambystoma mexicanum. The sequence continues at coordinate 83,554,785 of NC_090933.1, forward strand.
CCTCAAAATCTCCAGCGGGTGCTTCGTTGTTCTTCGTTCCCAAGAAGGACACCAAGGAACTCAGACCTTGCCTCGACTATCGTGGCTTAAATCAATGCACCCCCAAAGATCGGTACCCACTGCCCCTGATCTCGGATATCCTGGAAGCTGTGAGAGGTGCCGTAATATTCACGAAGTTGGATCTCCGGGGTGCCTACCATTTAATCCGTGTCCGGGAAGGAGACGAATGGAAAACAGCCTTTAGAACACCCTTTGGTCACTATGAATATCTAGTCATGCCCTTTGGACTAGCTAATGCCCCCGCAGTTTTTCAACGTTTTATGGATAGGGTGTTTTCCGACATGTTATTCCTCTTCGTCATTGTCTATCTGGATGACATATTGATCTTTTCCAAGGATCCTCTAAAGCATGAAGAACATGTAAAGGCAGTATTACAACGACTGTGAACACAAACTTTTAGCCAAACCCGAAAAATGCTTGTTTCACGTTACTTCTGTTCACTAGCTAGGATTCATCCTTATCCCAGAAGGAAGTGGCATGGACCCCATCAAAGGTACAAGCCATACTGGCTTGGCCCGCTCCCACAACTGTGAAACAAGTTCAATCCTTCCTGGGGCTTGCCAACTTCTACCGGAAGTTCATTCCTACCTTTTCCGAGATTGTTCAGCCGATCGTTGCTCTCTTGAAGAAAGACACCCCCTTTATCTGGTCTACACCGCAAGAAAGCATTCCAACGATTGAAGACAGAGTTCACGCATGCCCCCATCCTGGCCCAACCTGACATAAATCGCCCATTCCTAGTGGAAACGGATGCCTCTAACTACGCCATAGGAGCGGTCTTGAAACAGGTACTTGAGGATAAACTAGAACACCCCATTGCTTACCTCTCACTAACCCTGACTCCCAGTGAGACACACTATTCCGTCCTGGAAAAGGAACTGTTAGCCATCCGCCAAGCCTTCACTGAATGGCGACATCTACTTCTGGGTGCTAGATATCCAGTTCAGGTCCGCACGGACCATCGGAATCTTCAAATTCTACAGTCGTCGGAGTGCAGGAACAGTCGTCAGGCGCATTGGGCCTACTTCTTTGCCCAGTACCAATTCCAAATCACTCATGTTCCCGGATCACAAAACATGGTTGCTGACGTCTTATCTCGACGTCCTGACTATGTAACCACTGAAGACAAGGCTTATCCTAAGATGTTTCGGTGGCTTTGTACGATCTTTGTAGCTCAAGCAGTCAACCTCCTGGAAGAAATCTGAGTGCAAACCCAGTCCTCTGACCTCTGGAAGGATATTTCAAGGAAGAATCCATGGAACCTAAGAGTTAAGAAGGATATTTATTCAAGGACAATGCATTGGTCATTCCTACACAGAAATTACAACAAAGAATGATAAACGTCTGCCATGATACCCTTCACTCCGGACATCGTGGCATAACTAACACCCTCCGTCTTATACAAAGACAGTTTTGGTGGCCTGGAATGAAGACCGACGCACAACAGTACATCAAAACTTGTGCTGTCTGCAGTGAAAACAAACATGATAACAAGAGACCGGCGGGTCTTCTACTGCAACCATCGCTGCCAACAAGACCATGGGAATTCATTGCTACAGACTTCATTGTGGAATTACCACCTTCCCGAGGATACACAACCATCATGGTAACCATAGACCTGTTCACTCATATGGCTCATTTTACACCCCTGTGTAAGCTGCCATCCTCGTCCGAGCTTGCTGGAATCTTCCTGGAACACATATTCCGTTTACATGGACTTCCTTCCAAGATCATATCTGATCGAGGACCTCAATACGTCTCTCAATTCTGGAAACATCTGTCGCATTTTGGGAATCCAACGCGCCCTTTCGTTTGGTTATCATCCCCAATCCAACGGGGCCACAGAACGTACTAATCAAACCCTGGAACAGTATGTTCGATGTTTAACCACCAAGGTTCAAGATGACTGGTCGCTCCTGATACCCGTGGCTGAATTCGCCTACAACAATTCTGACCATTCAGCACTTAAGACCAGTCCTTTTTTTGTAGCCAAGGTTTCCATCCATCGGTTCTACCCTCTGTTCTCCCTCATCCTACACCAGTACTGTCGACTCCTAGATAGAAACGCTCATCAACGTTCACCAGGAGGCCAAAGAAAACTTAGACAGGGCCAGAACACAGACTAAGAGGTATGCGGATTTAAAAAGGAGACCAGGTCCTTCTTATGCCATCGGTGATCAAGTCTGGTTGTCTTTGAAATTACTACCCCGGCATCTATGGCCAAACAAGTTGACCCCTCGGTACTATGGTCCATTTCCCATCAAGGAAATTATCAATCCAGTTTCATACCAGATTAGACTACCAGACCCTTGCAAGAGAATTCACCCAGTATTCCACACCTTTATTAAAACCCTACAACCAATCCTCCCGGAAATCCTGCCGACCTCCTCCTCTATTGGTCGACATCCAATTGGAGCATGAAGATCCCGAATATGTGATTCCAGGTATAAACGGGGTCAGCTTCAATACCTGGTTGAATGGAAAGGATAGCCTCCTAGTGAAAGAACCTGGAAGCCACTTTCTAATCTCAAGGCCCCTCGACTACTACTCAGAAGATTTCACCTTATACACCCGGGCAAACCTGGTGGTGGTTTTCGGAGGAGGCATGCTGTCATGACCCACAGAACGTGCCCCTTCTGGACTTCCTGGTCCTTATCGCGACGGGGCTTGTATTCATTGTTTCTTCCAACATGGCCGTATCACAGGACACGCCTCGCACCAGCCTTCACGGTGGACGTTGTACGTCCCATAAATGTGTCTCGGCCCCGCGCGTCTCAATGCTATTGCGAAGTAGCGACCAGACGTGTGCTCCGTAGCTCGCGGTATTGTATCCTTTGCTTCTTCCAGCTTACCCCATCCTAGTCCCTTTCTTTCCTTTCTTGGTTCCTGGACTTGTGTGCTTGTTGCGCACCCTGTTACTTTCCAGGACTCCTGGATCCCTGCATCCCGGAACCTTGAACGCACACTAGAGTCGGAAGAGACTCGTGCAGCTTTATTCAAGACTCGATCAGTTCGCAAGAAGGCATCGACCAAGAAATCCAGCAAAGATCGAACTCAGGTGAGAAGGGGGCGGGGGGAGACTCCTTGACACCTCTGGGTATTAAGCGTGTTATAAATAAACTATCATATTATATCTTCCCCCCAGAAAGCCGGATACAGTCATATAACTCGATGGTGTTAATTTAGGACACTTAAACATTGTTGCCTCTGCCAGTGGCATGGCTCCAGTTGACATTTATTGCGAGAACCATGCTCTCTTTCTTCCAAACCTAAACATGCATTGATCTTGCGTCATTGGTCTCTTTACTTGCCCAATGCAATCTCTTTAATTCCACTGAATGGGCCTGTCCTACCGCAGCATAGGATTTGCGGGATACCCTTGCTGCAGCTAATCCTCCTGCTCCCGGTCCCCTGCTTGCGTGCTACTCTCTTTCTTTTTGTTGTCTGTTATTTCTCTCCTCTTTTTTGGTAGATGCTGCTGTAAGATGCTTGAGTAAGAGGACTTAAACTGCTAGTCACACTTACATTACATAACTCTACCAGCTGCAGGAGTAATCAGTAGGCCAGTTTTTTTGAGCAAATATATGAAACGCAAGAAATGTGGTCAGTTTACACATACAACTATTCATGCAAATTTACAGCAAGCGTCTTAAATTAAGGGGCGAAATCCTGAGGAATTTGCATAATGGATAAGGAAAACTGACGTCATGTTGTTCCGTGGTGGCTTTATTTTCGAGAGAAACTGAAAGGACACGGGTCCTACGTCTAAACGCAGTCTCCTAGTCTTCTCGGAACCAGTGGTTGAAGTGTACGAACAGAAGTATCACCTGCTGGCCTGCACCCACTCCCCACAAACCCCATCACCACGCCCCCTCCCATACACAATACACACCCCAAACACTTGCACCTGCAGTTTAAGGGAATGTCATGTGCAGTGCACTGAAAGTACAAGTTTCAACTTCTTCCTACACTTTTATTTTAAAACGAAACCATCCCGGAACAGTTTCTTTTCAAAATAAAAGTATAGGAGCTGTAAAAGGTCATTAAAAAAAGTAGAGGAGCACCGCTCCCAACCGCTCCCGCTCACTTCGACCACTGCTCGGAACCATTAACAACATTATAGCTGTCGGTACATTTTCATAAGGGCATTCGTTCACTCCAGGGTCATCACTAGCCGTTCAGAATATGAGTGTGCATCACGTTTGGCAACGAGAATTCATGTCTTGTTGCTTATACCACAGTGCTGCAAGGAGGCAGCCTAGGTATGCACACGTCAGCCCACGCCCGGCAACTCAGTGGTTTTGCCGAGGCTTACATTGCGGTCTATTGTGGTTTATATTAATGCAACGTAATCACCATCGCAAAAGGCGCCCAGCGACCACGCCCGTTACTACCGCAGCGTGAACAGGTGCACATGGGCGACCTGGCACAGAGGTCGAAGGCGGCCCTTTAGTTTTCTTTCTGGGTAGCTTATATGAGAAAGGGTTTGACTGGCAGATGGATGCCGCGCCCACTTTGCCAGCGTCACCACAGTGCGGAACCTGAGAAGCAAAGACGTCACGTGCATCTCGAAACTCGCCCTCTCCGATAGGACATGGGTTATGCACTGCCCACTCTAGCAAAAGATATTCATCCTTCTCTAATAAGAAAAAAAAGTGACAAATCTACTCAAGAAAGAAAAGACTCGCATTTAACACACATGGTAACTTGCCTGGGTTTATGAGAGGGCTAAGAACCAAATAATCCGATTACATGTATAATATTGAAACAGTGGACTCCACTCCTCAAGAGGATTACAGTAACGGTAAAAACGCGTGGTATTGTTTTAAATAACTCTTCTTTTCAATTCTATGCACTCATGAGTTGGGTTGGCGAATGGTATTTCTGGCATGGGTGTACATAGTAAGGCACGGGCAAAATCTGGATTATAAATCGCATGCCATACTTTCTAAAGAATCCATGCTGTAAATACGCCACAGCTTCCCAACTCATGGCTAGGCAGCATTCATTAAAGAGAAGGCCTTTTCTAATAAAAATCTAAGAAATTGTTCTGCATAGACAAGGTGGTACAATCTCACAGCAACAGTGCTCGACCATAAACAAATAGATTTTGTTTAGACTTAATGAAACTCGGTGAGCCATCTTCAAATTCAACAGGAAATGTCCTGCACCGTCCTTGGCATATTTTTCTGCTGTTGGGTGGATCCAAAGTTAAGCATGTTGACCCATAATATCGCATGACTTGCTGGGTATTTGCCAACTTGTATTAAAACTGTATTCATCCGTCTTAAAATGGAGTATGTCTGAAATCTCTTAGCCAGCCCAAAGCTTCCCAGCCATAGTTTTAAACACAATTGTTTACACCATCCCTACAGGCACCGAACACTACAGTGTGTGTTGCAACAATGCTTGCTCAGGAGGAAAACCAAATACCCTCCATATCATGACATATCAAAAAAGTGGGACCAGTTCAACAAACGTGAAACTTAAACACATCAAAATGTATGAATCGGAATCCGCTTGCCTCCTGTCCAATGCCACCCTTTTGTTGATGTTATGGGGGTACTCCACAACCCGTGTTTGTGCTCCACAGTCTTACAGCCCCATCTACCAACCCTTCCCCGAGTTCTCCCTCCTCCTCTTTCTCCCTGCCCTGACCTACTTATCCGCCCACCAGTTCCTGATCCATAACTGATGTGGATCACCTTCCAATCAGTGTGGCAGCTAACGTGACAACCAACGTCATTCCAAAAGTCTGTTGCATGCCACCCTTCTCCCAGCAGCCTCTGGACATACAACGAGCAGTTTTCCTACCCCTTGTTTACTATAGCAATTGTGCAGAATCTTATCGGCATCCAGTTGCTTTACCTTTCTCTGAAAATTCTTAGAGATATTCCTTTCATACCATCAGAGGTGAAGTCTTTCATGTTGGCAGAGATTTAATCTATTGAAATATTGAAAAAGAAAATATATAAAGAAATTTGCCCTAACACAGAAAAAAAAGAGTTTTGAAAATCGACACCAAAATACATTTACCTCAAGATTTTCTATGTTCTGATGAAGGGCCCCATTGGCAATCATACGAGAATGCCTAGGAGAGATATATCTCATATTAGGGCCCGAAATACAAAGTGTCGACCTACAGCCAGACCAAATAGACACAAGAGTCAGACGTACGTTTTTGTTTGATTTGGTCATTCTCACAACAAGCCATTCTTCTGTATTAGATATATTATCAAATAACACCTGGATTCAGTGTGATTACATTGGTATACAGATTTGAATTATTCTCTGAAAATACATGAACGGTGGCACATGTGTTTGGATAGTTCTGGGTTAAATTTGTACCAGACGAGTCTCTCTCTTTTTTAGCATTGTTGAGGTATAACATATTGTCACCTTTACATACTAACCACACAGAGTGACACAGTTTAAAAAAATGTATTGGGGCGTCCATGATAGTTGATAAAGGGACGCCACCTGTGGTGTTTTGTTGTGTAATATGAAATGTTTATTCTGGTTGTGTGCAGTGGATTCTTCAACCACGGCACTTAACATAGTTCAAAAGTATTTGAATACGTGAGAAAGGGAGAGGTAGCCTGTATCATTTTTGTTTTTGAACATACTATGAAGTATACACTTTGTCTACACATACACACATAGGTGGTGTGTTGGGCATTCAATGACACATATTCACCTATACATTCTATTCAAGAAGACGAACAGTAACTGGTGATAATCCCTGCAGGTAGCAGTTTGAGTGTACTTTCTATTACATCAGCACAGATGAATGTGGTTAAGTGATATAAGTCAAGGTGTTTGAATCTAAATGTCTACATCACAAATGCTTACTTTTAAGAACAGTTAGTTGCAAAGGGCCAAGACTAAAACTCATTAAGAAGATCGAGTCAAAGACCGTTAATGAGTTTTAGTGACCCGTAACTCCAGGTATGGCCCAAGGGCAGGGTTTATAAGCTATTATTTGCCACATCTGTGTGGTGAAGGGGGGGGGGGGTGTAAAAATAAATGGCAATCCGCCTGGAGTGGTTGCTAGGAAGTGTCTGCTTGGCAAGGTAATGGAGTGGTGTTCGGGGGCAGTCATGTATGCAAGGGCAGGTCACATCTGTCATGTGTGGCCTGGCAAAGATTGCAACCAGCAAGGGGTGGAGCCATATACCCCCAACCAATAAGGTAAGGAGCTTGGGGATGACAGGGCATTATGTTGCCCACGCTGCATCGGTCAGGTGTGAGGAAGAGCAGAGCTCTGAACAGTGCTTGCATGATGAGAGGAGCGCTGTGCCAAGAACCCTGCCTGCAGCGCACATACACCAGGGGAAATAACACAGCATTGATGCATTTGCTCATTTCTGCACCATACAGGATTTCCGAGTCACACTGGCTCGTATGGCCCAGTAATTGACCAATGGGGGATTGCTACATCACTTCCCAGAGATAGAATGTGCTTATTGGATAATGCCAGTTTAAACCATAAATCAGTGGCTCAACCAGGAAGCCTTCGATATTGAGAAGCCAGTGCTCCACCGAGAGGGGGACAGTCTCGGGAAGTCTCACTATGCTTAAGCAACAAGAAATGTGGGGGTTCTTAGGGACACCAGACACCAATATAGACAGATCCTCATGCCCAATCTACTGCAAAATTGGGTGGTCATGATAGCAAGGGACGTGCCCAAATTGAGGAGATAGCTAGCATATTAAATGAACAATCACATAACCAGAATTACCTATGTAATGCCAGGCATGCCTCTAACTCCACCTCCAGAGACTTTGGATACCAAGACTTCCCTGCCAAGAAAAAAACTGTTCTCGATGGGCGTGCCTTTGCAGAGATAAAATGGGTCTCTAGGTCTCAAGAAACAACTTTTATAAAATGCCACCTAAAAGATCAATGTTTGCAAAGGGACCTCTCAGAAAGCTTCTATCTGCGGATTTACTGAGTACATAAACTACTCACCGACACATCCACCCTTCAACTATGCACCCTTCAGCAAAACAAACAGCGTAATCTCAACTTCAAAGCCTGCACTGCAGTAAAGACTTGGAGAAATGCAACAAAAGAGGACGCCGAATGCCCTGGCGTTGCCGCTGGCATAGGCAGGCCCTTATCACTTGTCAATGTTAACTCTAAAGATTAGCAGGGCAACAAGACACCAGTGAAGGTCTGACTCCGTGTCCTCAGAATGCTTTGGAATACAAAACCCCAGCTGAAGACAAATGCTTATTCAAGTTCTGTCAATTTTCCAAAGCGTGCCATGATAGCAGTCACGTGAAAGAGAGGAAAATGAGAGTAGAACTGAAAAAAAAGAAAAGCAGATCAGAATTGCACGGCATAAACAGGCCTCTGGCTTTTCAAGTGCATACGTTTGCTGATAGGACAGTGTAAGGAGGCACGTGTGTACTGAACCACAGGTACTGGGCACAGACACTGTGGGCGTTTCACAGATGTTTTTAAGTTTGAGTATTTGTAGAGAGGGGCATCCTGGCACTATTGACAGATAACAGATGTTTATTGTTACCGAACTTAATGCTACTCATTTTAATCAACTTTGGAAAGACGAAGGGCTGGTTAGACCTGCTGGGAATCGAGCCTGTGACCTTGAGGTCAAACACAGGCCCCTGTAGTGGAACAGACATGGCTACACAGAAGGATGAGAAGAAATAGGGGAACCCGTCGCCTGGGCGGCGCAATCAGCAGGCAATGAGCTAAACACACTGCTCCAGGAGGAAGAACCGGGAAGCCTTTCCCTCAGTACCCCCACTAACCCGCCTGCCCCACCTGGAAACGGTACATGTGCATGACTAGGTCACACCATAGGGCACTTGATTCTGATCTCAAAAAGGTGCCATTGATAGGGGCAGTGTCTGCCATGAGCGCAGGTACCCATTAAGGGAGAACAGGTGTTCTCGAATTATTAAGCAACCGGAATAACTCTGGATACAGTTAGTTGGAAAGTTGAACTCCAAGCAAAACGGTGTAAGAGTATTAATACACAGTGAGTGTGGTGCTGCCCCTTGAAGGGACGCGCAAGCGGCGGCGTGATGTTGCACTTCGCCGCGTGCAGTATAAATAAAGGGGGTGATCCCGGCCGCGTTAGTGCGACCTGGACGTGTCTGTGTGTGTCTGTATGTGCTTGGGGGCTTACGGGCATCGCGAGTGGGGGTCATGGGACACCCACAACAGTGGCGACAAGGTCAGTGGAATGCCTGGGCCCGGCGGTGAAAGTCACGTCAATTTTTCTTCTTGAAGCGGAGATTGTTGGGGTTTTCGTTTCATGCCGTAGGCCATGCATTTACCACGCGGCAGGCAGCCATTTTGAATTTCGGCTGTGGAAACTCACCGGGCTCCGGTTTGCACGGTGAGAGGCATCCAGGCCAAATTTTTGGACAAACTGTTAGCAGGCAATTATACCTGCACACCCATGCCCTATTTTCGATTTATTTTTTATTTTTGGGCCTCCTACGTCGAGTGAAAGCGAGGTGAACGGCTACAATGGCTGGGCCTGCTTAGCCCAATATCTCCTTGGCTCAATTTTTGGAGCATCCGTACCTACACACAGCGCAGCTGCAGCTGGGGATTCATTCTTCATGACCCTCATCATCATCATTGCAAGCTGCGGCAGCTGGGGACTTCCATATTCTTCATCCTTTTCATCATCATGTGCAGCTGCTGTGTCTGTGCATAAGACATTCTTTTGGGGTGGATTATCTGCCATCATCTTCACTGCCAGGTTGGACATGACATTTCATTTGCCTGGGTGTGTGTCAGAACTGTGCTGTGGTGGTGGGAGTGAGTTGCGGCCCCCAAGATCCACGCTGGGGGTGCCTGTGCGCTCAAGCCCATGAACAGGCCTGGTGATCAAGATGGTGGCCAGCCAGCTGATCAACAGCAGCCTCCTCAGGACGGTGGGCAACCAGCAGCTCAACAGCAACCTCCTCAGGACGGTGGGCAACCAGCAGCTCAACAGCAGCCTCGTCAGGCTCTAGCAGGAGGTCAGGCTCCATTACCTCAGGTGCCACCAGTGGCACAACCGGTTGTTCAGCCACCACCTCCCGTCATGGCCCAAGCACGAGCCCCAGCGGCTCTACAGACGATTCCTGAGTTCGATGTCTCGGGTCCACCATCCAGCCTGGGGCCCAGATGGAAGAGGTGGGTAGTCCGCCTCGACATGTATTTCAGGGCCGCACAGGTGACGGATGATGACAGCATGCTGGCGACCATGCTGTATTCGGCAGGACCTTCAGTACAGGAGATCTTCGAGTCGCTACAAACAGCGGATGACACCTATGCGGCGGCAAAGACAGCCCTCCAGGCTCATTTTCTGCCCCTTGCCAATGAGGACTACGAAAGATTTGTGATCCTGTCTGCAAGGCAAAAGGAAGATGAGACTTTGGACACTTTCTATGGCCGCCTCAGGCGCCTGTCGCTGGCGTATGCATGGGGTGATGCAGAGAACATGATAAGAACAATGCTCATCCCGGCGTGCTCCTCTGGCAAATTGAGACTGCAGGTGCTAAGAGAACCGGGCACCACGTTGCCTCACATCCTTGAGCTGGGACGTTGCCATGAGGTGTCCGAGGCTCGGGCAGCCAGGATGGAGGCTGGGTCCCATCCGGTCAAGACAGAGGAAGTGTGTGCCATGTGGCGAGGTGGAAGAGGCATCAGAAGACCTGATTCTGGACTCTCTGACAGAGCTGTAAGAGCTGGTGAGTTGTGCCAGAAGTGTGGGTACGACCTTCCCCACCCAGCGGAGTGTCCAGCTGCTGGAAGGACATGTGGAAGGTGTGGGCTGCCGGATCACTTTTCCTGGGTGTGCAAGGCAGCCCTGCCTGTGATGGTGCCAAGAGGCCTGGTTCGGTCCGGGTTCCTTTGTCAGAATCGGCCGCAGAATGTTGCCCAGGTGGACCAGGGCGAGGTGGGTGCCCCGGTGGAAGAAGAGGAAGAGAACATTTTCTTCGTCTCCAGTGTGGGGGCCCTCAAAGCAAAGAACAGGGGACAACCGAGGTGTGTGGTGGAGGTCAACAAGTCACCAGTCCCTGTCCTCGTGGACACAGTAGCGTCGGTCAATGTGATGGCCCATGGGCACTACGACGCCATGGACATGCCTCCCAAGCTGGTCACACCAAAAGCCTGCATCTTTGCATTCGGAGGCTTGGAACCCATCCCGCTGGACGGTGCTTTTGTAGCGAAGGTGGAGCATGATGGCTCACAGATCACCGCACGCTTCTATGTGACGCCGGTAAGCACAAACACTCTCTTGAGCTGTGCTGCGGCCGAGGCCCTAGGCATAGTCAGTTTTGCTTACTCGGTGTATCTGGAGGACATTAGCGACCTACTGGACAAGTACTCCGCCCTGTTCAGTGGAATTGGACAGATGGCTGGTGACCCGGTGAGGCTGCACATAGACGAGTCCGTGCAGCCCATTGCCCTGAAACATCGCAGGGTACCCTTTCATCTTCGTGAGCAGGTGGACAAAGAGCTGGACAATCTTGTTAACCTCGACATCCTAGAGAAGGTGGAGGGTCCAACTCCCTGGGTGGCCCCGATTGTCGCGTCGAGGAAACCTAAGCAACCTGAGTCTGACCGCATCTGTGTCGATATGAGGCTGCCGAACAAAGCCATCAAGGGAGAGGCACCTTACCCCAACAATTGACGACATCATTGCAGAAGTGCAGGGTGCTTGATTCTTTTCCAAGCTGGATCTTCGGGCGGGCTAACATCAGGTGGTCCTACACCCTGAATCAAGATACATCACAACGTTCACCACCCACCGGGGACTCTACCGCTACAAGAGACTTAGTTTTGGCGTATCCTCGGTAGCGGAGGTATTCCAGAATATCATCTGGAATATCGCTGGGCCTCACCCTTCACAGGGAGAAATGTGAATTTCTGCGCCCGTCCATTGAGTTGTTTGGCTTTGTTTTCAAAGAGGGAAGTGTGTCGTAAGATCCTAAGAAGGTCCAGGACATCAAAAAGGCACAGCCACCCAAGTCCGTGTCTGACGTAAGGAGTTTCCTCGGCATGGTTACTTACTGTGGACGGTTTATCCAGAACCTCGCCTCGAGATCTGAACCTCTCAGGGCCCACGACAAAGAAGGAGTCCACCTGGCACTGGGGCCCACTCGAGCAGGCGGCGTTCGAGGAGAGGACATTAAGGGTGCACTTGCGGCGGAAGACACCATGGCGTTGTTTGACCCTGCCTTACATCAGGTAGATGCTAATAAAGGGGTGTGTGGGGCACTGTTTTGAAGTGTTGTGTTTGTTATGGTTATTTGGTTTATGGTGTATAGTATTAAAGTATTTGTTGTTTGTCCTCCCGAAAAAGGAGGAGTGTGGCGCTGCCCCTTGAAGGGACGCGCACACGGCGGCGTGACGTTGCACACCGCCGCATGCAGTATAAATAAAGGGGGCTTTCCCGGGCGCGTTAGTGCGACTGGGAAGCCCGAGCAGTACGGACGTGTCTGTGTGCGTCTGTATGTGCCTGGGGGCTTACGGGCATCGCGAGTAGGCGTCATGGGACACCCACAACAGTGAGCATGGGTCCCCCATGATCCTACGTTTGTCTATTCCAGTGCCCGGCTGTCGTATCATTTCATGAGCAGGGCAGATTAAAGTTCCAAATCCTGCTAAGGGTGGGTGACTCAGCCTTGCATCCTTCCGAGGTGGATATATTTAGTAGCATTACTGTAGGTAATATTACAATAATAAAAACACCTGTTGCAGCGCTTCAGCAGAGCAAAACTGCAGCAGCTATCTCCATATAAAACTACTGTATGATGTTACTCTTGAAACATTATATTACTAAACTGAAAACAGCCACATACATGTATTTAACTCAGCTAGATCTACTGCATGAAAAGAGAAATCGAGGGAAACTATAACAAAGAAATGGCCTCTGGCATGCCATAATGCAATCGCAGGGCGCCAACAGAAGGTACACGAGCTGCCATTGGTTGCTCAGTGTGCCTTACTTCATAATAGAGTGTGTGGAAGGAGCTCGGAAGTCAGAAGCCACATTGGCTGTCCACCTCCCACTGCCTTATATGAATGCAGCTCCACCATTCCTCCTCGTGAGTCCACCAGTGAAGTCTGCGCTCATGGGTGGGACGAGGGACACGGCATAGGTCATTGTTTTGTCTGCAGTTTGCCAATGTTCCCTTTTTGGGAACTATAATGTTGTGGAAGGTCCTCTGCACTGCACCAGGCATGTGATACATATACATATTTATGAGGACAGTCCCTAGGTGTTGCATTCATTTAAGTTTCTTCCATTTGCTCTTCTTTCAACCGGCCAATCTTACCATCAGGTGCCTTCAATCAGATAAAATACATGCCGCCACGCACTTCAGAATCGCCTCTGGGTGATTTGAAGGGGACATAAGTTAGCTCAATCAGCGTGGTGCAGTGTGGGACATGTGAAGGGGACATTAAGAAGGTAAGTTAGCTAAATCAGCATGGTGCAGTGTGGGAGATTTGAAGGGGACATTAAGAAGGTAAGTTACCACAATCAGCGTGGTGCAGTGTGGGACATGTGAAGGGGACACTAAGAATGTGAGTTAGCTCAATCAGAGTGGTGCAGTGTGTGATATTTGAAGGGGACATTAAGAAGGTAAGTTACCACAATCAGCGTGGTGCAGTGTGGGACATGTGAAGGGGACATTAAGAAGGTGAGTTAGCTCAATCAGAGTGGTGCAGTGCGGGTGGATTTGTTAAACCTTTCAGCTCACACGTTTGAATCCCAGAAGGGCAGACTTTGCATTTCATCCACTGGAGCTTAACAAAATGTAGTCCAGTTTTGTTGGATGGAAGAAAACGGCCACACTGTGGAAGTAAACACCCTACAACATTACTTTGTTGTAATACCAGGTAGTTTTTGAGTGGAGATTACAGACATTTAAGAGAGAAGACCAGAGATCTGAAGCAAATGTCAGGGAGATTGGGAGGGTATTTTAGGGAGATCTTGAAAACATCTGAGCAAAGATCAGCAAACTTTCGTTAGACTTGGAGCAGATCATGTTTTGACTTCCCTTTCACAAGAACATCTACTGTATGGGGTCTTCCTTTCTGTAAAAGCGTAAGTGGTCTGCTTTCTGCTTCTGTGTGCCTGGACATACGACTGCAACATCTGACATTTTATGGAGCAGCACAGAGGCGTTGCTGGAGGGTTGGGGGGGGCTGAGGGGGCTATAGCACTGGATCTTTGGTTGTAGCCCTGGATAGAAGCTCATGGGTACAACCAAAGGCTAACTAGCCCCGAGTCCCAACATTAGTGTAGCCCCAGATCCTTTCCAGACCTAGGAACGCCCCTGGAGAAGCTGACCATAAGAGGTTGTACTTAATGTACAATATTGTATTTGACAAATGGGCTGCACCCAGGCATATTATGGCTATACCTGGCACAGGAGACGTGTCTGGACATAAGCTGACTGAAGAGAAGTGTATTAGAAAACTATAGACACATTATGCTGAACCGGTTATATGATGGCAGTACCTCACTACACGAGGCTGCGGCCAACATATCATGGCAGCACTTGTGCGAAAGCGGATGTTCCCGTGGTTCAGATGCCCGCATTCGGGTATTGAGAGATGACAAAGGACATTAAATAAAGCCAGAGTTTTTGGCTTTGCCAGTGTTTTTTACTTCAACTAAAGCTCTTGCTTTGTCGCATTACAACCAGAGACCTGTGGGCCATTGTCCCATGTTAAATGATGCACAAGGCCGTCAGGCAGCCCAGAGAGAGGAATACAGCCCACTGACCTTTTCTGTCGCACGCCACTTAATTACACTACGTTAAAGCTATTCAGTGACAGCATAACAGATTGGTACATTTTACCATCGATAAAACCTTTAAACCCATTTGGAGTTTTTACGAAGCATATAATATCTAAAAGGAGTGTGGCATTTCTAAAAAAATGCCTTCACTCAACTAAATTACTTTGGGGACTCGTGCGTCACACAGATGCAGTGGCAGGCCTGAAGCTTCCAATATAGTGCCCTGGCGGATCCATCCGTTGACTTTGAAAAAAAGAGAGCAGCCCATAAGGAAATCTTTAGAGCTGAACAGGGGACTGGCTGCAGGCAGGTGGGAAACGCCATCTTAGGTAAGGAAAGGAGTACTGCCTCACAGATCCCAAAATGCAGAGCATGGAAGCCCCATTCTCCCAGCAGGAGTCCATTAAGAATACACCATCAATTAAGCAAAGGCATTTCTTATTCATTAAGATCAGCCATTCCTCTCGGTTTCCTTTAGTTTGGTCCATTCTAGGTAAATCCCATATTGCCTCCCTTTGCAAAATGAGCCTACACAGCGGATACAGCTGTGCACCAGCATGGCGACTGAAACTAACTATTCTAAGAGGTATTGCGCGCCACCTGCGTGCCATGAACTATATTAACTAAGAACGGTTTGAGGGCTCAGAAGATACAAGGATAGGAGGCCTTTGGTGACTAATTCCACTCCCCACTTGGAGTTCACTGCCAAAGACAGTTTGACAAGCAGTTAGGTATTTTTCGAAAGACGGTGCTCCAAAATTCTGCCTTGCGAGTCTGGTGCCTTCTCGAAAAAATGTCTCGTCGTCCCTCTGAAGTATGCCAGTCCGGCTAGCTGTCCTTGTGTAACCATTTTTGTCAAGTGACTTTCTCAAAGTTCCTTGAACCACCTGTCCAAGTTGCTCAATGTGCCATCAGGGAACAAACAAGATACCAGACAATTTTACAACTAGGAAAATTCCCAAGTTCATTTGGCTGTGTTTTCTTTGCTTCCCACATTTGGAGATTCACGTCACAGAGCCATGTACCTGAACTACTACTGGGGGCCGACTCCGAAATTGGAGCATAATATTCGGAGTCTTCAGCCGCAGCCACTGAACACCTTGGTAGCAATATACCTAAAGGGGTCGAACAAGAACTCAAAACTGGGAACACTTAAATTCGAGAAAGGTTAGAGATGAGTGAACATGGGGAATAAGCATTAATTGATAGAGAAGTAACTGATGACCTGAAACAGTATCGGAACTGAGATAAATAATCAAAGAAATCACCTGTAAAAGAGCAGAGAACCTCACAGAGGGTCAATGCCTTGGCTCCCCGCCACGGAGGAGCCCCCCGATCTCAGAGTACTTGCCGGTAGGTGAAGTGAGGAAGCGAGTTGCACTCCAGATCCCTAATCTTGTGAAGCCAAGATGCGTGCAGGACACCATATCCCCAGGATTGCACATTCGTTTAGGGAATTCTGGGAGGACCATTGATCTCTCCCCTAGGCCCTTGCATCATTTTGAGTAAATCCAACCAGTCCAGTCACAGCAACCCTCCTGTGTTTTAGCTTAAACCCCCTAGGCTGTACAGATGTGTTCATTCTCCCAGTTCGTGGAAGGCGTGGATACCTGCGTGCTCCAGGAGACTTATGTGAACAAACCGTTCAGACTAACTTTGCCAGCCTACAATGGAAGGGGGCATGCAAAAGGCAGTCTACTGATCTTTCAATCTAACATTTTGGCTCGTTCCCTGAAATCAGTCCAGGCAAATATTCTGCAAATCAGTTGTGCAAAACGGAACTGCACAAACCTGTTCAGATTCTGGTTAACCTGTGAAACTAACCATTTGCTTCAGATGTTTTTTCTGCAGTTATAGCACCAGTTCATTATTGAGTCTTACCTCGGGTGAGAGAATGACCATTTAAAAAGGCCATAGCACAATCTTGCTAATGGGTGGTAACTTAAATACAAGGTTAGATAAGGAGACAAGGAGAGATAGACAACTGTAAGGGCACAATTTGTGCAATTTATTTAATACTTATTTTAATTTGATTTAATCTCGCCGTGCTTTGATCCTAAAACTGCTGCTTAGTTTTATTTGATCCCGTGTAATTCTTAAGAAACTGTCCACATTTCCTGGCCGGTAATTAATTGTGCGCAGCTGCTTTGGTGTGCTTGATGATAGACGGAAAGCACAAGGCAGCTTTGCACGGACCGGCACCTGGAAAAACATCAAGAGCCTGCAACTTGAATCAGACTCCACGATTGGATGTCTGCACGCACGCTCCGAACTACAATTCCTCAGGGGATTGTAGTCCGGAAGGGTTTTTCACTTGAAACCCGGCGCGAACGTGTTGGGGCCGGTCTGCGGCAAAACACGGCCATATCCCAAAGACGTTGCACTCCGGGACAGGCTCCATGCTGCTGGGCACTGTCAGAGCAGACCCCCTATTTAGACCGTGTTACAGCCCTCTGGCCAAATACCAGAAATAGGCCACTGGGTCGTACAGAGGGAAGAGATGGGGATTACCAAGATAAAAAAAAACACGGAACCGCCCCCAGTAAGCCACTTATAATAAGGGAACAGACAGGGGCCACCAATATAGGAACTCAGTCGTTAAACCACAGAGCCCCCGCAACATTAGCCACCCCCAACAAAAAAAATACCATAGAGCAGATTAACCCACAACAGCAGGTTCTTCGGACCCTCAGTCTGTTTACTGAATTACCCGGTCCCCCAGTAAACACTCAGAGAATATCCACAACCTCATTATGGAAGAAAAGCTAGATATGTTATTCCTTAAAGAAACTTGGCTCAAAGAGCCAATCGGACCAGTATGTAATAAAATGGTCCCAGAAGGATACACTATATACCACCAGAACAGGGATAAAGAGGCAGGAGGTGGGGTAGCCAAAATTGCAAGAGAGTAATTTAATCGTTTAAAGCCTCAATGTCCTGCACTGGCTGTGAAACCCTCCACCTCAAATACTCCCCAACCCCTAGAGTATGCATCAACTTTATTGTGCTTTACAGACCTCCCTCCCTCATTTCAGACTTCACTTACGAGATCACCCAGCAGCTCAATGCACTGAAATCTATGAACTCCTCCTCAATCTTGGTTGGCGATCTTAATAGATGGTACAGAAACCCTCTGGATAAAGAAGCCACCAGCCTCGAAAAGTCTTTAAGAAACATCGACTTCTCTGTCCAGAATAATAAACCCACTACTATGAAGGGTAATCAGTTAGATTGGGTTGTAACACACAATCTCACTATTCAGAATATAATAACCCAGCCGTGTATCTGGTACGATCATTTCAAAGTCATGTTTGAGATCGGTCTACAAGATGCACCCAGACATAAACATAGTCCTCACATTAGGACCAAGAGTAGAAATTTCAAAAGTATAGGCCCAGAACAACTAGAACCCTGTTTTTGCCGAATAGGACAGTGCTTCCAAACCGGGGGCTCCTGCGAGCAATTGCTGAAACACTACACAAATCATATACTAGAGATGGTAGATCAATATGCCCCTCTTAAATCTAAAATGGTGAGAAAAACTAGTAACCATCAAAGCTGGTTCAATAGTATACTCTGATCTTGAGATCGAGAAAAGTCAACTGGAAAGAATCTGGCAAAAAGACCTCTCACCCGAGTCCAAGGAACAATGGAACCAGGCTAATGTCAAATATAGAAAGGGCATTAGAAATGCTAAAGTAGAACACTACAATAAGCTGATCGAAACCGCAGCTAATGCGGCTAGTAAGCTCTTTAACATTCTCAAACTGCATGAGAAACTAAAATCCATGTCCTCCATATACACCAATGGAGGAGGAATGTGAAATCGTAAACAAGGTTTTCGAAGATAAAACCCAAAAAGCCAGAGAAGCTATCATCCTGGCTAGAGAAACCGCCAATGAGATTTATCTTCCTAATGCGGCTAAACTACAATCCTACGAACTAGACAACTTTAACTTTCAACCCACCTCACAAGCTGAAATGGTGAAGGTGCTCGCCAAAATGAAACCATCCTCTTGCGCTGAAAATCTAATCCCTCCTAAAATAATCATGGAAAATAAAGAACTATTTGCCCCAGTTCTGTCCAAGATCATTAATGCATCCTTTCATGATGGCAGGATTCCTCAAACCATAAAAAGGTGACTATTACACCACCGTTAAAAAAACAGATCTGGATCCGCCCAATCACCAACACTAATTTTGTCCTAAAAATCATGGACAAAATCGCCACAGGACAATTGCAGGCACACGTGGAAGCCAACAACATCCTGCATGAGCAGCAGTCGGGCTTCCGTGCTGCCCACAGCACAGAAACTGCAATGTTAGATCTTCAAACGTGAATGCTCTCCATAGTGGACAAGGACAAAACAGGGATTCTAATGCTTTTAGACCTAAATGCCGTTTTTGACCTTGTTGACCATACACTGCTCCAACAAGCAAGTTCTGGAGAAAACAGCAGGATGCTCCAAGGCAGCTCTGGCATGGTTAGCATCTTTCCTCACAGATCGTATAGCTAGAATACACTGGGAAGTGAAGTTTTCAACATCTACCCCTAAAAGTGCAGGGGTACCACTGGGAGCTGCCATATCCCCTCTTCTCTTCAATCTATTCATGAAATACCTACGTGTACACTTAGAATCCATTGGCGTTCATTTTACAAACTGCACCGATGAGACACGGCTAGTGCTTGAACTGGAGGGTGACGATTACATAAGGAAAAGATCATGACCATCTATAATCTGATAGACAAATGGATGGAAGACAACTGGATGTGCTTGAACAGCAAAAAAACTGAGCATATGATTTTTGGCTCCAATTAAGCAAGGGGTAAGCTTGGTAAAGAATTTGAAAAGTTTACGATTAAAGACTCATGTATCAAGGTGGTATCCCATGTTAAAACACTCGGGATGATGATGGAGTCCACCTTGGGATCGGAATCCCCAAATAAATTACCTTCACAAAAATAATGCACACTATATTAGGCTCCTGAGAGCTATTCGCCCTCTCCTAAATGAGAACAATGCGGCCACAATAGCCAGAGCCATTATACTGGCGCGCCTTGACTACGGCAACTCACTTTTGCTGGGAGCATCAAAAAAAATACATCAGCAAATGCCAGATAATGGAAAATAACGCCGTCCGGATCATAAAAGGGATCAACAGAAGAGGCCATTATTATAATAATAATTATTATTATATTATTATTGTTATTATTGCCATGTGACAGAGGCTAGAAGATCCCTCCATTGGCTTAGATTTGAGGAGAAAATCCTTTTTAAATCTATGACATTAGTGCATAGATGCTTGTATGGAGTGGCCCCGTCATGCCTCAGATCCAAGCTCACACGATGCACCCCAAACAAGACCCTAAAATCACAAACATCAGGCAAGTTACAGGTACCCCAGGCAACCCAAGCCATGGGTGCCGGGAAATCCTTTCCGGTTCAGGCGGCTCGGCAGTGGAACAACCTTCCAGTAGCGCTGAGAGCAGAACCAAACTATACAATTTTCAGGAAAAATCTGAAGACCCACCTCTTTAAATAATGTGCCACCTCCCTAGCCATCCCTTCTACACCTTTTCTGCCTAGCATGAATCTGTTTCTCTGCGCCCTGATGCCCGCAGGCTACCGGCGCATTACAAATAAACAAACAATAAGGTTGGACCAGGCATTGCATTCTCTAGATTGGGTAGAAACAAAATTATTATTTTATATTAATTTTATTTCATAGTGTTGGACAACTCCAAAATGCAGACAACCTTTTCGAATTTGCACGGGCAACGCGGGACAGGGGATTAAAAGGAGTTGACGGAGGAAAGCAGAGTCCAGTGTGACTGGGGAGAAGGGGTAAATATGTGTTTACCAATCACAATATTTTGGTGTATATTAAAAATAATTAAAAATGAAGTGACAACATGTAAATTCTGCATTCATTTTAGAGCCAGTAAGGAAGAGCTATGAAGAACAGAGGCTTCGTATTGGAGGTAGCGAAGGAATGTTATGGTAGGCTGGGGCCTGGTCAAGGGCCACAGGCATGAGGGGATATCGCAACTAAACGTTGCTTTCACAAATTCTTGACCATTAAAAGCATGTTTGAAAAAAGCGTTCAATATGGATTTCTTTGCCTGGTTGTAAGTAATGCAAGATCTAGTAGAGCGGCTGCAAGATGAATTAGCTGAACTCTAACTGGCCAAGGATGGTGAATGGGACAAGCCTCTGACAGTCCATAAAGTGATGACCCCACCGTCTAATCTAATAACCCATTGCCCTTGGCAGCTGGTCATCACAGATTGTGTTGTCTGATCAAAACCTGCTTCAGCAGACTGATTTTACTTAAGTCTGCCGTGATCAATGTTTTAGGTTTGAAATACACTGGGCTACGGCTCCTCTCCCAAGTGGTCACTACTTCACCCTGCAAGAGCCCTTCCTAACACCGACACAGAGTTAAGGTCTCAAATAATGTCTCAAACTAGAGCGGCATTGTAGAAAGAACAATGCCTTCAAGAGATCCTAGAAGCTTATTTTACCATTGTGGATGTGGTTCACCTACATCAGACCAGCCCAGCAAAAAGGGTTCTGTGTCTGGCAATGCTAAAAAGGGGAGAACAAACTAACCAATCCAATTAATGGTCTGTCCCACTTCTGAGGCTGAACAAAGACACTGTTTGAAATAACAATATAGAGAACTGCTCCTTTATTGGCAACGGAAGCTTAGAAGCGGGAGTGGGCTAGCTTCACATAGGATGTACGCTTCTCATTTACTTGAAAGCTCTTTACAAATGTATTGAATTGTATTTTCGATTAGGAATGTATTCCTATAAGCCTGATGGTTTGGTCACTGCATTTTTTTAATTGGAATACCTCATTTTCCTAGGCAGGTTTGTTTGCTGCTATTGTTTCTCTTACTGGTCTGACCTGTGATATTGTGATTTTTCTAGACTTCAGTGGGACTACTCATGTGTACCACATAGCACCTCGGAAATGAAATATTGCAGTTTGAAAACCTACCTTTAACATTTCCTTCCCCTGTTATGTGCAGGCTGATAGAGAATAGAAGGGCCCACTTTAATTCAGTGATGCTCAACAGAAGCCACATTGCGTACAGACAGTTCTCACACTGATCCTCTTCAAGTATGTGCTTACAGACCCACCCGCATAGAACGAACAAGTCTGGGCAACCTATTCTATGGCATAGTGCCCATTCACAAGGGTGTATATGTATGCATTACCTTTCTGTGATTTTGGACTTGCCCATTTCCAACTTCGAAGGCATACTTGGAAAGGTAAAATCTCTATCGTGTTACCACTCGAACATTCTTTTGCTCTCCTGTCCCCTAGAGACCTGCACTGAACCATACACCCCTGGCCAGAAGTATTTTGCTTTCTTCTGTGCCACCTTGTGAGCAGGATATTTTTTCTTTCTTGCTTTTAGGCTTCACTGGAGTGGTGCATCAAAACAGATTATTTTAGTCACTGCAAATGACTGCTGATCTCTACAGCTTGACTGCTTTTCATATACTTGGGCAAGGTATTTATTCGATAAAGCTCTTTATGCTATATAGACATCTTCAATTTGGAAATCCCAAGGTCAATAATGTCGACAAGAACATTTCTTTTCAGCTTAACCACCTCTGGTGGATCCGCTCACTGTTGATGTTGCATCACTGATACATCCTTGAACTTGCAGTAATCATTTCCTGTACTGTAATGGCACGTATGGCAGGCCCCTTTAAAGGGTCAAAATATGTGTCAAGAAGTATCTACTGTATGTTTTTAAGACGTCAGATCATAACAACCTGGCACAAAATTCACTAGCTGCAAAATGTCCAAGAGTTACTTTTGAAACTCTATGGCTTGTACATTAAGTGGCATGCAATCTTGTTCCTGGCTAGTGCCGGGTCATTTTACCACATTCGTTGCATTCCTTCCTTCACCCATTGTTGGACTGAGGGATGTTTAGACGTATGTGGCAAGGGGGAAGGGTCCTAAATGAGAAAGCGGGCATAGAGGGTGGTAAGGAGAAAAGAAATCTACACTAATAAAGAAGATGTACACAGAGTTGCCTCTGTTCATCAAACGAAAAGGTGTGTAAAACAATT
This sequence comes from Ambystoma mexicanum, assembly GCF_040938575.1. Taxonomy (NCBI): domain Eukaryota; kingdom Metazoa; phylum Chordata; class Amphibia; order Caudata; family Ambystomatidae; genus Ambystoma; species Ambystoma mexicanum. The sequence goes on from NC_090933.1 coordinate 83,577,732, forward strand.
CCAGTGGTCAGACGGCATCTCCATTCCTCTCCTCGCGACTCACAGGGAGCACAAAGTAAGTGAATGCACCTTTGTGGTGGCAAAAGAGTGAGGAAGAAGTATGCGGGGCAGGGAGAGCAACAAATAGTCCATAAAGCAGGGATCGAAGTGGCAAAGGAGACATAAAAGGATGGAGGGCATGGCCCATGGATCCCGGTTAGGTTTCCATTCAGAAGCAAAAGAGGATAGAGCATAATAGCAGTAGGACTGGCCTGGATCTAACGCATGCTCAGAAACATGTCGGAAGTAAGGTAACTCCAGTCCTCCGTAGCTACCTTGCCTACTCGCTAAACATATACCATCTGATCGGAAGCCCATTACCGAAGTTCAAAAACAAACTGTACCACAGCCTGCTAGATGCATACATTTGAGGGTAGAAACCTGCCAGCACAACAATGATAAACCCTAGTGAACTCTTGGACGTTACCCTACTGCACCGAGAAAGACTTGAGAATGTTCTTTAATGGACAAAAGACTATCTTCTCTCTCAAACCGTACAGCCCTGCCTCCACCCAGCCATCTTCACATGAGGCTTGCTTCTCCGCTGCACCCTTGCTCCTTAAAGTTCTTTGAAGTAGCCAACAATAAGAGGGCCTTCTATAAAAAAATAAACAAATACCCTAGTTTTAAAATGATCACATATTCATTTGACTGTTGTCGCTTACCTCATTACAAATGACCTAGTTGAAATCTAATGTAGAGTAGATGTTTGTGCCCAAGCGTATGATTGAACATCTACTTATTACACCACTACCCAACTTGCATCCCTGTAAATAATGACCTTTTTCTCAGATGTCCTTATTTTCTTTTTTTTTCTCTTTATTTTGTAAACAACAAACATTACAATGGAGTGATAATAACTACCAATATTCCAATACTATTTGTCATACATACTATAAAAAAGAATTAAGCAAACATACACAAATATACCCTCCTATGGAATTCAGTAAATAGAATAACAGATACAAAGACAACATAGACCACATGTCCCAACATAAACTACATAACACCCCACAATTTCAACACCTGACCCCTAAGCGATTACAATATATACATTTTTCAGCACACTCACCCATACAAATCATTAAAAGGCCCCTATTGTTCCAAGTACTCTCCCTCCCGATTTTGTCTCACTGATTGGATTTTTTTCAATGCCTGAAAGTGTTTGCATATCCAATAACCAATTTTCTATCTGAGGCTTCCTTCTTGTCTGTCACACCTTCATAATCTGTTACGTTGCCATCAATAAAGCTTTATAAATCCAACTTCAAAGATCACATGCATTCTCCCATCTACCCTCGGATGATAGAAAGATCACTGCCATAAAGGTTCACGGAAAGGAGACGTTCACAGCTACATCAATTCGGTCTAGTACATCTTTCCAAAAGTATGCCACTATTTTACAATCCCAAAGCATGTGAAATAATGCTCCCCTCATCTGCTTACAGCCCCTGCATTGATCACTATCTGTTAAACCCATCACACTCATCCGCTCCGCAGTCCAGCCCGATCAGGAGAGAATCAGAAAAAAAGTGCAAGATGACAAAACAACCCTTCTTCCAAACAGGCAATCTCAGCGGCCCATGCAATCCGAGCAAAAACAAAGACTGACACCCAAGCACAAACCAGGAAACATTCTGTGCAGCAGTGCAACGCAGTCACCCACAAGGACATTAATCGTTACCGGTTACCAATCCAACTTCCCGTATATGCCCAGTAGACGAGAACCAAGAGGACCCGCGCATCAAAACGGGAATTAAGGGCCTGTCCATGTTTTCACTCATCTATAACACCTGCGAAAGGAAGCCTTCGGTTGGCCCGGGAACCAGGTGAGGGAGGTAGCCAATGGAGTGGAAAAGGGGGAGGATAAAAGGGAGGATAGGAAGCAAGAATGTGTGGGCTATTGGCGGAGGTCAAGGGAGGAGGAGAAGGGGGCGGATGAAGAGACCAGGCTGAAGGAGGACAGAGAAGATGAGCATGGAGGAGAATTACTGAAGGAGTGTGCAAGATAAGGTATTGGTGGTACTTGGCTGTGAGTGTGCATCGAAGGTATGAGTGAGATTGATAAGAGTAGAGAATGCATGGTAATGTGAGTGGAAGAGTGAAATGAGTGTGACTGGGAAAGACGGTGTGGGTGGAGGATAAGTAGTACTAGTGTAGTGGAGAGAGGGGTCGCGGTAGAGTAGAGCGGGGGTAGTATTAGAGTGGGGACAGGGGGTGGTGAAAGTACCACAGAACGGAGAGAGTAGCAGTGGGATGGAACATAGCTGGATGGAGTAAGATCAGAGGGTGGAGGAAGAAAGGAAGAGAGAGGAACATCTAAGGGAGAGAGTAGGAAATCAACGGAGAGACAGTGAGTGCAGTAGTAGAGAGGAGATGAGAAAAAAGGGTGAGAGACAAAGAAGTAGGGCGAGGAGGGCAAGGTGGTAAGAGACCAAGTGGGTTTGGTGTATCTGAAAGGCATCCATCATTAAAGACTACCTTTGGGGACTTTAGGTCAGGGAGCATATAGATTGCTCCAAGAGCTACAGCTGACGATAGTACACCATTGTCGGTTGTTGCAAGAGAAAAATAGGAAGAAAGATAAGACTAGGAAAATCAAGGAAGCCAAGTTAGTTCAGAAAAAAAATGTCTAAATTCGACATAGAAGGGGCAGCATTGACAAGTGGAGAAGGATTGGAAATGCAGGAAGCAATGGGTGCATCACAGGCGAGAAATCAGCGCCCGATGGACGAAGGTGGTTATGGGTTGTGCCACAAGGCAGAGGTATGGGCTGTAGTGTTCAGTCAGACAATTATCAGATAGTAGGGGTTACCAATCTTCAGCGAGAAGCCTGGCTTGATGGTGTCCTGGGTTAGCGCGGGACTGTCCTTTTCTAGATTAGAGTGACAGCCCTTGGGGAGCCCCCTGAGTGCTAAGCAAATGGGTGCTAAGCAAACGAACACCTTTGAACAATCTTTGACAGTTGGTGTGTCCTTAAGGCTACCTGTGACATGTACAAGGAGTATACATGGAAACACGAAGATTACAATTCACCGATTATGCACAGATTTATAGTTGATGGAGGGGAGCGGGGAATCAAATCAGTGAATGCTGCTACAGGAAAGGTGTGCTTTCAAGGGTATGGAGGCATCTTGTATTGGCAGTTTTCAGTTTGGCTCCAGTGAGGATGAACATGATGTCAGAGGGTAGGGAATTCTGATTGCGGGTGGCAGTGAAAGGCAAAGAGGGGGGGGCTGAAGAGGGTGCAGTTGGCAAAGGGCAACGCTTGATCAAGAAATCAAGAAGTACTTTGGGAGTCGCCAGCAGAAGCTGGTGCACTAGCCCAAGCAGCTGGGGATTAGTGTGAAGACAGTGCTAACTAGTGAAAAGTGAGATAGGGAGGGTCTTGTTGACGGCCCAGAGCTGTTGCAGATTCAAATCACTAAAAGAACAACAAGGCTACAAATCTTGGGGGATGGAAGAGGTGTTGGAAGCCAGGTGGTGCATCCCTCGGTTTGGGAGGAGTTAAGCATTCAGGCAGCGTATCGGCATCCCATAGCTTATAGCAGGGAGACAGGTTGTGAAGGAGGATGAGAACCCCAAGGTGAAAGAAAGGAAGGCAATTATGAGCGGAGTGTCAACAGTAAAGGAGTGATACGAGGGGCAGACGGAGGAGTGTGGCAAGGGATGCAGCGCAGTGTGGGAACAGGATTGGACCAAAAGACTATGGAGAAACCTGCACTGAAAGGTCAATAGTGGAGCAAGTGCCGACATTAAAGGATCTCAGGGAGGTTTGGGCCAGCCAAGTAAGAGGAAATGTAGGCAAGGGGAGCTCCCTGGAAGCTGATGTGTAAGAGAGAGGGGAGGTAATGCAGAATACAGCACATCCAAATGAATGCTTTAAATATGTACCTGTGTTATGGAGAAAAAATGGCCAGCAAGCTACCTGTCGGCCTTGGGATTATGGTACTATATGCAAAAGGAATTGCCCATACTCAATTGCATGAACGTCGGAGCAAATACTTTAGAACTATATTTGCAGTGATACTAATGCAATTGCGCATAAACACGTTGGCTGTGCATGTGTAAAATCGCATTTGCAACGCAGTGTGAACAAACACAGCATGCATTTAAAAGTTCTACCCGATGTAAGTAAAAGTTTGAAGAAGGCAACTGTTTACATTGTTAATAGAATAAAATCGAGATGAAATTGACACAAACTAGCTGTTAAGGTGAGAAAGGATAGCTCAGAGGCAACTGCTCGTCTTGGAAGCAAGGCAATGAGGTGCATCACAGGTTTGAATCCTGATCTGGTGCTTAGAAACTACTTGCTGCTATTAAGCTCGTTATAAATGAACAATAAATAAAAATAAAATAATGTGCAAACCTAGTTTATGCGTTGTATATAAAACACAAATTTCATAGAAGCCGTAGGGTCCAGGCTCGGACTGGGCCATAGCATTGTCTCAGACACCAATTAAAATGTGGTCTACATTTGCAAATGGCAATTGACTCCTTTTGGTTCAGACTGTGAGTAGTACCCAAGGGGGAGTTTTATTTACTAAAATGTAATGCAAATTGAGCATTTTAAAGAATATTTATCCAGTAACAATGGTCAAAACTACTAGTCGCATGGTCAAGTAACTCAAACTGTCCCACTTTCACCCAAGAAACTGCCCCACACTATCAATTTGCATTTTGGGTTCGGCACTGCCCTATTGCCCTATAGTGCAGTCCAAGCCTAGTAGGGACCTACCCACTACAACGAAGGGATATTTAAATTACATCAAAGTTGCTTCACGATCCACTGTATTATTATTATTTTTTTTAAACAGCAGTATTAAAACATCATTAGACATCACTGTGTGGTTATAAGCAGAGCTGATATACTGGGCGATCTCATTCGCAAGACAGTGTGACTGGAGCCAGCATGATGGGTGATGGCACTGCACCTGCCCATGCCACCGATTAGGCCTAAAGGCTTGAATGGATGTCTAACTGCCGCATTGTTACCAACGTGCAATCAGGGGTACTGGCGGTCGAGGGAGCCTGGGGGCCACAGGGTTACCATTTGACACATTGCTATGGGTCTTTCACATCTTGTCCCGGAGATGAGAATAAACAACTTTCCAAACTCATTTTGCAGACACACTGAAGGTCTCCTGCCAGAGTTTTGTTGCACATAGTTCGACCTCTAGTTGGGATGCCCCACTTTATTTAAAAAAAAAAAAAAGTACAATAAACTTTTTAAGTGGCTAGCAGCTCAGGGGCAACGTGCTCCTCTTGGAAGCAAGGTGATGCTGAGCAACACAGGTTCGATCCCGGGTCTGCGCTTAGAAATCTCTGGGTATTAAGCACGTTATAAATAACCACTTATGCAGTTGGACACTTCATACTATGTGGGCCCTTTTAAATACAAGCTTTGGTCATCACTAATGGCGATTCCGAAGTGAGAGTCACGTTGTTTCTTTTTAAATGATCGTACAATATGGATTTTCAACTTTTTATTTGGCAATTGCTGACATTTTGCAAAAAGTGGGTATTAGAATACATCGATGATAAAGACAAAAAGTTTGAAAACTGTACGTTTGGAAAACAAAACAGCACATACAGTTTTATTTCCAATGCAGCAGATCCATGATGTGCTACAGCGAGGTCAAGAAAAACCAAGTGACAGACTGACAGCACAAAACGTGGCCTGTCCCAGCTGAGGGAGTCACCTAAGAGTCCTGTTCGTCTGGGGATTAGTTGAGGAGAAGCTAATACCCAGTCTGGCTGAGCGCCAGCCCTGTAAAACCTATAGACAGGAGGTACAAGCAGCGAGGCAGATAGAGGGACTAGGCCTGAACAACCAAATCTTGTGGTGCTCGGGCGGTGGAGGGGTGCACAAGTTGAAGTCCTGACAAAGACAGCATGGTTGGCACCCTACTAGAGATTGGAGGCCAGACCCGAACCATTGATTGTTCCAAATACCACGTGAAACGAGTTTCAAGAACCGAGTGTGCTTGCTGACGGGATGCTGGGTATGCCATTTATATAGCCTATGGAATAAAAATAGCAACACATTATTTTAGCACCTCAAAGAAATCCAAATACCCTCATGTTTCAGTGCCGTGAATCTCAATATGGCAGTGACAGAAAAAAAGTGATCAACGCAACTGATCCCACTGGGGGAGACCCCCACATTAGGACATTCCTTAACAGCGATATGCATGATCCTCCCTTACCCCAGATAGCCAGCGTTTTTAATGGCTATATGGGAATTGCATCAGACAAATATAGACATGGTCATGAATTGGGAACTGGTGTGGTTTCTGACCCGTTAATGTTTCCCTCATTATGTGAAAAGGAGAACCAATGGCATGCTCTCTCTCTTCTCAGGGGGAGACATAAAGGACCCATGAGAACGCCCAAAGGGAGGGCGAGGGCAGGAGCAAGAGTGAGCAGGAGAGAGGGAGATGGAGAGTGGCACACCAGCCTTCGGAGCGAAGACGCAGATGAGGTCCTGGCCCCTTTCAAGACGGCATCAGGAAACAATCAAACACAGATGGAGTGGAGCACAGAGGAGCGATACAGCTGTCGAGCGCTGTTTCCTGCGGTCAGGTCTGGAGCTGGAGTAGCTCGACCCCACCGAAAAGAGAAGAGATGCGACCGTACAAACGGTAATCACTGGCGCTGGTAGGAGCCACTGACGAAGTCCCGTGGCAGACGAGAAGCACTGGAGACCACGCAGAAGAGAGCATTTGAGCCAAAGCCATGCTGTTGCCTTTCCCAAGGAATTCAAGACTACAGGTACGCTTTGCATTTAGGGAACCAAGAGGAGTGTGGGGAGGCTAGCACATAGCCCAGCAGAAAATCCCCACGCTGGTGTGAGACAGCTAATAAGCCCAAAGTGGTTGAAGCAACACGTAACTGAACTGGGGAGAGGCCCCAAATACCCCAAGCTTGGGCAAGAATCCAAACAGCCCATGAGTGGCTGCAGCAACAGAGAACCTGAACTGGGATGAAAGCCTACGTATCCCTGGCCGGGGCAAGAAGCCCAGAGAGACAGACAGAAAGACCAAAGTAGGGCTGAGAGAACAAATGCATCACAAGGGGATGTGAAACAAGAGAACCCGGGGGAGGGGGGGAGGTGAATCCAGAGGCCACAGAGGGAGCCAGCCACAGGCCAATTCCAGGAGGGGCTGTACAAAAGAACCCAAGGAAGGGGTAGGAGTCAAAAGAGTTCCACACAAGTCCCGGCTATTTAAGAACACTTAAGGGCTTTTGCTTATAGAACAGTAACATTGAATAGCAGGCCAGGACTACTAGAGACTTGATTGTTTCTTTAACTAGCAGGCGGGATGCCCAAAATAACTTGTTAAACGATTTGATTGGAACTGTGGATAGGGGCAAATGGCTCAGAAACATGGTCTCTACTCCTGAGAACCTTGAGGGCAGGTCAGAAACCAGACAGAGTTTGGGCAAGAGGCCACAAGTGGCTTTCATGTTTTGATTAGGTGATTTTTCTTTATAGTGGCAAGGGTAGCATCAGACTAGATTAGGTTTCTACTAGACGGCAGACAGACTTAATGGCATCCTGATGTGCACCCTTTTCACTTTCCTTTCTCTTAGAATAGGGATCCAAGTTATAGGGCTAGTATACGGTTTTAGAAATACAATAAAGCAATAACTGAGTCAAACTACAATGACTCATCCGTCTCCTGATTCCGACTTAACACAGAAGAAATTGCTGCCAAGTGTCAACTTCATACAGCAGTGGCTTTTTAGCTAAAAAGCACATTTAACATTGGGACATTTGCAGCAGTTTAGCTCTTAAAGTTTAAGTATGGTGCTGGGGGGGGGGGGGCTAAGGGGGCTATAGCCCCTGATCTTTTGGTTGTAGCCCTGGATAGAATCTCAGGAGCTACAGCCAAAAGACTAGCTAGCCCCCGGTCCCAACAGTTCCGACATCAGCTTAGCCCCGGGTCTTTTCCAGACCTAGCAACACCCGTGATGGGCTTTCAAAAAACATCATGCAAAGAGTGTGTGTCATAAAAGACAAGATTGGCAATAGGGAATCTTGATGAGCTGGGGCCCGATTGCAGCACTAGGTAATCTTTATGTATCGGCCTTCTGTTTGCTTTGACAGGCCTACCGAGCCGAATTATTTGAATGAGAAAAATTTACTGTCCCACTGTTCTTATAATACACAAAGTTAGTGCAGCTCTTCAAAACACAAGCACAAGTTAATTTGGCACCATGGGCGGGATATAATTGAACTGTTAGGACTAGATGCATATTTAAGTATACCGAAACTTGGATATGTTCGAAGTTCAAAGAACACATAATCATGTATTGTTTGCCATGTGCATGCAGCTGTACCTGGCCCACAGCAGTAAACTTCACTGAAGCTTTACTGAAAGAACAGTGGTATTAACAACGGCAAAATCCGTTCAAAATGAACATTTTTATTTTGCCAATTGTGCTTAGGCGCAAGTTCCCCGCTCTGGTTAACGTTTCAGATACCTTCAAAAATGCACTAGGGTGCCTCCAGCTACATATGTGTTATTTGCAGAACAAAGCTTAACATGAAAATAAAGAAAAACCAGTACATCCTTTGGATTTATAACACAAATTGTAACGCATTTGCCCAACTGTGTTGAAGCCTCCTGTGCGTGACATAACATGATACAAAGGGTGTTAGAAGTGGAGTACTGCACTAAAATCCCAGATTTCTTCAGACTTTTTAGTTCAATTTGTAATGCATTTTGGTCAATTTAGAGAAACTTTGACAAATAAGTTACACAACAGGTGTAAACATACCAAATTAGGTGTTTCACTGTACATACAAGTAGAGAGGAAGTACAGATTGGCACAAGTTGTATTGTTGCTTTGCCCTGGTTAAGGAGAGAGGGTGTGTTTAGAGTGTGGGCCCGGTGGACTCTTAATGATGCTAGTTCAAATGACAATATTCCACCCACACAATCAACACACCAAAGGACAAATAAATGCAGCAGATCGCTCCTAAACAGCATTAGTCACTGAGTCAATATTCAAGCAAAAATAAAAACAAGGAAACCTCACACAAAACAGGTAAAACACAAAACATTAGTTGTGCCCATGCCAATTTTCTGCACAACCAAAACAGCGTGAATATGGCATTAATCCCCCGTTCCAAGGGCTGGAATGGGGAGGGGGTGTAACGGCCCGGCAGCCCAAGTTATCGGCCTGAGCAAAACGAGGGTGGATAACGTGGGCTCCAGGGGGCCATTACCTCCCATTCCAGCCCTTGGAATGTGGGGGGGATTAAGGTTATTAGCATCTTGGGTTGCCAAAGCGGTAACACCGGGTGCTAAAAAAAGTATTTTCCTTTGTACAAGAGGACATGCGCGGCGTCCCGTTGTAAGAAGGAAAATACTTTCCCAAGATGGCTACCATGGAAAGGGAAGCAGGGCTCCGTATGGGGAGGGAGTGCCGCTGCCACCGAAATACGGTGAGTGGGAGGGAGAGAAAAAAAACAGGACGGAGGGAGGAGGAGAGCCGGCCACCAGGTGGGATGCAGCGCGCCTTGGTGGTTCAAGCCTGCATTTCTAGCCAGGGTGCTAATAGACATTTGCCATATGCTTGCTCTATTGCTAAAACGCTGCATCAATGATTACAGTGGAATTGGTTTCAAGCTCTTCGAATATATGACAGTCGTTCATATATTGGATACATGTGTACAGATGCTTTGCAATGTCCAAAGGCACACCAGCAAACGAAATGTGAACTGGTCCCATTTCAGGATAATGTGAAATAATTAGCAGTGTCCCTCTCATCACTGTCTTTGCCCGGGGCACTTTGAATTACTGGCGCTCCCCACAGCGGGGAGGCCAACTTGGAAACAGCTCCTGGGCAGTGTATAATTTACAGGGGCGGTCAACATCTGGCAGAAGTGGCCCTGGTTAAGGAGAGGTGTGCAGGCAACGCCAGGCTGCTTCTGACACATGCAGCCCAGTCAACATAACTGAAGTCACTCCTCCATAATTGGAGACTCCTCCATTGTGCTGGAACTTGTTGGGCTGCTCCTAGCATATGCAGCCCAGTCCAAGAAAAGACTTTGGGGCCCACCACACCTTGCTGCTCTCTGCCTGCCAGAGAAACATCACTGGAGAGCATCAAGAACATCAAGACGCAGCAAGGACCTTGAGACAGCCCTTGCCAGGCTGTCTCAGAAGTAAGGAACATATCTATATATCATTTTTTTTTTCAGGGCACTGTAGAGACTTTGTACATTTTTTTAAAGGTCTTTTTAATATTTTTAAAGAACTGTTTAAAAGACTTATATTTTTGTACGTTTTCTTTTTGATATGCAACTGCTTAGGTTTAGGTAAATAGTGTTTGTATATAGTGTCTTCTTTTATAGAAAACCATATAGAAAATCCTGGTGGTGTACTGGAATAACAAGTAGAGGCAAACAACAACTGTACACCAGCATTCCTTTGTCCGCCATGCCTTTTCCTTGACAGCTATTCAAACCTCTTGTCTTTCTCCCAAGGGGAATTTGGAGGAAAGCCATCCTACTCTAACCTTTGTCTTTCTGTCCCTTCTCCACAGGACTGAGGTGCTCATCACGATGATCCCGAACCCAGTTAAGTGGGGTTGGAGACAGTAAAGAGGCGCGTCAAGTATTCGATAAAGGTATATAACAAGAAGTGTATTATTTGTCCACCTACACCAGTCTCCCTCTAAGGTGTGGGTGGTACAAACCTGTCCGCTACAATCATTTACGTTAGCATATCGTTTTGCCTGGCCTATCTGCTGGCACTGTCCTTGCAGCCTCAAAAGTGGAGGGTACGTACATGGCAACCCAAAGAGGATGACCTTCAAATCCTATATCTGTAATCTGCACAGGAAAGTCAGACCAATTTCACAGTTAGTTTTCTTCTGCACATTTAATTTTAAAAAAAATATGTCGCTGGTTTTCATGTTAAATTATCACTGCCAGGTTCTTGCCTCCTATAAATTGAGCACTTGATTAAAATACCTATAAAGCAATGTCCTAAAGAAGATATTTAGTGTGGTATGAACAGAACTGATGTTAAAGCCAATCTCGAATTTGCTTGATTTCATCTTATTTGATTAGTTTTTCTACCACTCATTGACTACACGTAGGAAAGAGAAATACTGAATGCAGATACCACTTATCACAGCTGACAAATGATGATCCAGCTATACCCAGGAATTCATTGCAGCCCCAGGTAAGAATCTAAATAAGAAATCCTTTGTGGCCTCAAGTGAGCATCTAGCCCCTCACCGGCCACGTGGAGAGGCTGGGTTCCTGGGAGGCTTTGTCCAGGCACTCGTTAAGAAGCTGCTGGCAAGGTGTAGGCAGGCAAAAGGAAGAGAATTACAGAGGAGATTCTTTGATCTACAAGGGACACAAGCGACAGGAGATGGGGTGGGAAAGTGAGCGAAGGAAACAAGCTCCACAGAGAAGCACTCTATGTTGCATTTACTCTTTGCATCACTTCTATTGATCAGTTCAAATCTAGACTCAAACTCCACATTCTTACGAGAGAGGCAAAGGGGCCCCTCGGGGGCCACTCGCTCCATCCCTTTCCTCCTAATGATCACACTCCACCACTCATTTCCAGGCCCCACATCTATGAATCAGTTATAAATATGTACATGATTGTCTACTACTGCTGTCAGAGCAGGAGGTCCATAGTCTTGGTTACATTTATCTCTGATCAGGGTCCAAGGCCCTGGATTATGCCTCATCATCCCACCCCCTCACAAAATGGCTATTCCGACAGGGCAGTGGGTTTGACCCTATGAAGTGGGGCCAAGGACCCCCTCCCTCTAGGGTAGGTGGCCTATCTGTGCAACGCCACAGACATACCTACCCCAGAGGCAGCACAGGGAAAGTTGAGGGGGGCCCTTGGTATTCATGGAGGGGACCGTTTGACATATTTAAACCTCCAACCCAACACAACTTTGCATCCACACTATTCACCTATTACCTCACCTATTACCTCACGCTCAAAAGAAAACCATTTTCAAACCAACCCCTCCATGTAAGCTAATCCGCCAGCCGAAACAAGACCACTAGCACTTCACAAAGAAACCCACACATAAGCTAGTAAGTAGAAGATGGAATGCACTAGACTGACATACACAAAACCCTAGCAGAATTCCTGGAGATGGATTGACATCCAAAACAACTAACCCGACACACACAACAAAAATCAACTGAGACATATGTATGGTGATTCCCTTGCGTCAATCTGGACATGGTGATAACAACTGAACTGATATAGCATCTAGTTTGAGATCAAGAAAGTTATGTGACAGTTCAAGAGGCTCAATGATATTTCACTGCTCAATAAGCATGTATAAAATCAAATTTATTATATTACAATAAAATCCTAAAACATACATATATAAAAAGGTTACAAAACATCAGTACCTTATGTTGTAAAAAAAACAATAAACAGAGGTGAAATAGGCTTGCTAAAGACACAGGGTGTTAGCTTATTCGAAACAGTTAAAGGTATCCGGTCTGTGAAACTATGAACTCGGCTGGTGGGTGGTGTTCTATCCTCTGTCACATAACCTTCTCTATCTCAAACTAGATGCTATATGTATTCCACCCCGGTGATAAATAGAGATAGCACTTTCATATTTGCTTAATTAGTGCACACTGGGATTCCTTCTTTATCATTATTAACAACTGAACTGAACCACGTCGCACACAGATAAAACAATGGGTGTGGGCATAGGTCACAACTAGCTAGATCCACATGGACTAGTTTGCATCAGGCACAGACTGGAATGCAAGGGCTGGCCTTAGTAACAACAAAGATAGAATAGTAGAGACTGACTAGCGTAACATATGGACAGAGAGGTGAGAGACAGTGTTGGGTCATGATGAAACAAGATCACTGTAAGGAAGAAATGCATCTAAACCTTGAAAGACACAAAATGAGTGTGCGTCTCATCAGACAACAATGCTTATAACTAAACCCTACTAAAACCTAACCCCTCTTCATACACCTAACTCTAACTAAACACAACCATACCTCTTAAAATACAGCATCCCGTACACACTTCGCTATACTGCGACAACAAACAAACCACACATCACCCTACAAAACAGCACACGACAGACACCGACTGGATACCACACCAAAAAACTCAGCAAACAGTGATAACTGAACTGAAGCTGCCAACAGCATATCACAGCTCCCTTGCTCTTTCTCCAAACATTGTCCTACTAACTTCCCCTAACCTACCCCCTTTCTTTCAGATCCGCCAGAGCGCCAAGGGACCAGTACGATGGTGATAGTGCGCGGTATAAATATCCTTTAACATTAACATATTTTGAGGGAGTAAGGGTAAGAGGTGGGGATTGACAGTGCTACTAATTGTAGCTGTTTGTGTTATTTGGATGAGTGTGTGAGAGAAAATTAGAGAAGAGGTGGTAAAGAGGAGTCGTGGGAGGGAGATTCTATTGAGCAGGGGGATAATATCCCTGGGGCCAGTTTATTGAGCAGGACACCATATTATTTAGGGAGTACTGGCACTGTATATTCAAGAAATACAAATTCCTTCTTTCATCTCACATGACTTCTTGCAAACTGCGGATGAAGATGAGGAAGGGCACTAAAGAGCTGAGAATTGCGGGTGAACCAGTTACCCCACACTTTCTGATGTGCAAGTTAGGCAGCGTTTAGAGGAACATGCATGTGGCGGAACCATAAGACGAGTATGCAAATTGTGGTTGGGGAAGCTGTCCCAAGATCCTGAGAAAGAGAAGGAGCAAGCGCCACTGAAGTAACTCCAGAGATAGTCTAGGCTGGCCTAGTCTCACGGCTCCTGGTCAGAGTGGAAGGACAGCCCCTTTGTCGTTACTCCCACCATCAGTCACCAGAGCAGACTTGAGACCCTTGAGTAGGAGGTCTCCCAGCTGTCCTGTAGCAGCACAAAAACATAGCCAACATACCTAAGAATTCCAGAGAGTGGCAATTTGCTCAAAAATTGAAACCGATGGAAACGGCCCTTGAGAAAATGCAAATGGAATTCTAAGGGAATTGTATTTGGAGTTCATTGAGCTTTGTTTGGATGAACTATCACCATCGCCTACTAATCACATCAATTTGGTTGTGTTAAACCACTGGGAAATAAGAGAACCCGGCTTAAGAACTGAGCAATAACGTCTGACTTTGCCAAGAGCTCTAGCAACATCCCAGCGAAGGACTGTCTTGGAACAGATAGTTGTTTTGCACATTTTGACCACCCAGTGGTTGATTTGGTTTTCCAACCTAAAATACTCTCACCTGGTGCGTGAGAGATTTAAATATTAATAAGTGCTAGATCCAGAGACTGGATAAACCTTGGAGGAAAAAATATGATGAATCTTTAATTTAATTACGTCAAGCTCGAAAACCACTTCAAGTTATTTCCAACCTCAATGAGATTTCTACTCATGTGAAATTAATTATGCTTTGAATCATAGAAGTACCTTGTTTCAAGTCATAAAACACAACACAACCCCACAAACTCTTATGCATTTTTATAAAGAGGTTTGGAATCAATTTAATAGACTTTTTTGTGGAAATATTTATCATGTATAAGTAGACCTAAAAACTATAGAATTTGACAGCTGTACTTCACTTGATTTCCCTGTGTTATCACAACCTGCAACACATTTGATCATGTCAATTTATCAACTTTTGATTCTCCATAAAAAGTTCTTAAACCCACATTTTATGCTCCTGATTTGATTCCACCATGAATTGTAAAACAGATAAACAGTTCCCTGAACCTTTACGTCATGTGTCTTGAAAATTCTTAATCTATCTCTATCACAAGGCTGCTTTCCACAATATTTGAAGCAGGAGCACCACTGTTGAAAAAATGTAGTCTGGGTAATTCTCTTTCGTGTAATTATAGATCCATCGCAAATATACCTCTTCGGAGCAAGATTATGGAGATGGCTGTTGCTAACCAGCTAAAAGCACACAATGGACAATCCTTCTTCATATAACCACCTGTTTGTCTTCTGAGGTAAGCATAGTGCTGAATCTGCAATTCTCCAGGTCGTGAATGAGATTGTTCAGATTACTGATGCAGTGGAGCCTGCCTAGTGATACTATTGGATCGGTAGGCAGCTTTCAGTACTGTGGATAACGGGGCCTCGTTATCCATCTTATCCACCAGGACGGGTATTGGGACTATTATACAATTACTTTAGTCTTTCCTCTCTGACAGAACTCAATCAGTCTGGATAGGGAATGTGAGGGGCTAACCACTTCTTACATATTTCAGTGGGCCCCAGGAGTCCATCCCTTCACCTGTATTTACTAACATGTACTTAAAACCGCTGTTCGGGGGGCGGGGGGTGTTGTCCAGTGGCGTGTCCAGGTAGGGGACAAGGGTGGCACATGCTACCCCTGGAATCTGATTGGCCACCCCATGTGCCACCCCGTTATTCTAAACTATGGTCAATATGTGTGTGTGCGTTTGTACTTCATGCCAGCCCTGCATGAGTCAGTGACCCCACTCGGGCCACCCCAGTCAAAGTCTGGACTCGCCACTGGGGGGCATCTTGTGTCTGGGCATTGTGTTGCCATACATCAGTGTGTCGAAGTCACACAACGTTATATTCAATGGGCATCAGTGGAGGATGTCAATTCCCTAAGAAGCTGAAGCATGAATGTTTTGGGCCATTGAAAATTCAATATTTCAAAAACAGAGTTTATGCTATTTGGTCCATATGGAGCTGCTTCCTAGGATAAAACCCGGCTGTCACTTTTGTCATCCTCTAATTTTAAACTAAATGGTCCTATAAAGCCAGATTATTATTTTTTTGTCTGTTTGTTTTAAAAATTGGATTCAAAACGTACTTTCTCTTGGTACCCATTTGTTGAAGTAAGCTCAAGCAACTCAATAACAACAGTTTACTACGAAAAACAACTATTTTATACGCCAAGATCTTTTCATTCAGCGGTACAGGCCCTAGTACTGCCCCATATTGATGGAGAATGCGCAATGGCCCAGAGTTAGAGGAGGTGTTGAACCGTCTACAATCAGTTCCCCATTCGGGAGCCCATCTGATAACAGGGGTTAAAAAATACAATCTCGGCATCCTTACATGGATTGCCTCTTCAGGAGTGTATTCTCTTTCAGTTTGGTTGCCGGGATTCAAAAGCACTGGTCTTCCAACAACCAAGCTGCCTAGTATCAAAGTTGGAGGTTTTGAAAGAGAATCGCTCTTCACAGAATAGAGATCAGTTAACACTTGTAAGCCACAAAGCTAAAGAAAATCCAACACAAAAACAAGCTTTCTCTGTGGCAGCATCAAGATTGTGGAACTCTTCACAGCTCCTTGCACATCCCCTTTAATTTTTTCTGCCAAGGTCTGAAAACTTCTCTGAAATTCTATATTGTTTCAATTGCTTGTATTGCACTTTGTTGTGGAGTGCTCCATGAACTGTGAGAAACCTAAAGGTGTCTCACCCGCCAGTCCCCAGGGATCTGCCATCCAGGTGGCCAGAACACGGCCAGCGCTTTTGAATCCAGATCCTGGGGGGTGGACCAGTGCGGGAGGATCACCTGGATGAGGAGTTTCGGGGAGTGGAAGTGGGACACCGGATGGCGAGAAGCACTATCCCCTTGCCTGTAACACCTTTTCCCCATCCTACCAGGTAGGGTACTTAGGAACTCAACCCTCTCCCCCTTTCCAGACACGAACACTTTCTCACGGACAGCTCAGTGTAAGATAAAACAGACTAACACCTGTGCCTTCTACCTGCCATGTCCCAACACAATGGTCAGGCAGAGTCAGGCAATTACCGATCATTACACACACCTGACTTCCATCACACTTCCCCACACGGATAAAAGCGGAGCACGAAAGTACACTCTGAGCAAGGCAACGCACACAAGGAAGCAGCAGTTCCAAGATGGCAGTTTAATACAAGGAGAAAGATGGCCAGACCAGAGAGGGTTGCAAGGAGAGAAGTGCCCTTGACCTTTTCAGAGAAATACTGTTACTTTCATGAGCCTTTGAGAATATGAAACATAAGACTTGGAATTAAAGCTGAAGAAAGCTGCATTGTGTGTCAGAGGTACCCGGGGGTCTCCTGCGTCGATAATCAAGGCGGGGAGAAGCGTTTGCTGCCGCGGTACTGTCCTTGGATCCTACAACAAAGCAACACCAGTAAAGTCAGCATAGCCGGTGAGCCAGGGAGAATGATACCAGACCGGTCTGTATTAGAGCCAAGGTTGCAAGCTGCAACATTGTATGGAGAAATCTGAAAAGAACAGTGTGTGAAGCGTATGTGAAGAGCGACGCAGAATAATTAAACAGCAGAGGAGTGGCTGAACTTTTAAAGCCAAGACAGATACCCTAAACAGCGTGGTCCGGCACCACATGTGTGCTCCGGCAACACGTGGGTGTTCATTTGAAGGACTCTGTTAGGTATCCCACTAAGAAGTGGCAAAAAGTTAAAAAGTAACTGACATCGAAGTGATCCTACAAGGGGTCAAGCTAAACCCTACGCACATTTGAAATTCTTTGATCATTAATTCTAACTGAAATTGGTCCGAACCCGGCTGAGGGAGACTAATTGTGTAAGAGGAGGGATCTGAGCCTGGCTGAGGGGGATCCGGGGTGAACCCTGAGTCACCCGAGAAAGATTATTATATGAACATTGTGAAAAGGGATCTGAACCGAGAAGAGGGGGATCCGAAGTAATGATTGTTGTATTAAAGAGATCTGAGTCCGGCTGATGTGGTCCAGGTTGAAGGGTGAATCACCTGATTGGAGTACTTGTAAGAGGAAAATAACTTTGTTTGTTTTGGTACATCAGACCCTCTGAATCAAGAGACTTTGATAAGTAAAGAGACTTGGGGATTGAAGGCCCCGATGATGGTGATTGAACTGTATACCCGTCCCGGAGAAGCCAGAGATTGTGCTACGCTCGAGTGAACCGTCTTGTCCCATGCTGAACACGTGGGGAAGGAAGGCCAAAGGCCTGAACAACCCGACATATCATTTGTGTGACACTTCTTTCTTTTTCATAAACACTACCTCTACCCTATTTGTATTTAGCGGTAAGGATTGGCAATAGGTTTTTTAGGATAGGCCCTTTTATTTTGACAAGACACCACTAGGGCTGCATTATTATTATTTGAAGGCTTGCATTGCTCCGGTCTGTAGATTTAGAATTAGATAGGTGTTTGTCATACCCTTGTTAAAGGTGAATAAACACCCTTGAACTGAGGTCACTTGTGTGTCTTACTGTTGGACCCATGCCTTCCTTACAGTGTCCACGTGGCCTGGTGTGCTCTATGTAAATAAAATCAATATACCCCTAATAACGAAGTATGAGGACAATTCATTTGCATCTGGCCTGTGTTTGATCCCACTAGCTTCACGACAACTGCCACTCATTTTGTCTGCGAACTCAATTTTGAACTTTATTTTGAGGACTAACTGTGTAGCATTTTCAGGCTTTTGTCTGTGGTTTAATAGACAAACAAAAAGATCCTGTTCAAAAGCATTTAGTAACTTTTTGGGGAATGCCAGTCATAACGTTACTGTGACTCTGTACACTAATTTGCACTTTACACACTCACTCACCAGACCTGTTGCCTCATACACACTAACCTACTCAACCATCTAGTAGACCAAATTGTGTATCTCTCCTGCCTGTAAACATTACTCTTCGCACCTACACAGTCACATGATGCTGCCCATGCACCATGCCCCCTCCACACTCATCTGTCCCCTGAAGTCCATTGCTGCTTGTTTTGTTTGTTTATTTATTTGATATAGCGCACCGAACCCTCAGGTAGTTGGGTGCAACGTTACAAGTATACTTAGAGCTTAGTTACCCAGAAAAAGGGGTACATACATACAGGAGATACACCGAATTATTGCCACATAGTTTACGCAGAGACTAGTGGTTGCAAAAAAAGTATTACAGAATCCAGTCGACAGGTACAGTGGTAACAGATACACAGAGGCGGTGAGGCCTGATGAATATTAGGTAGCAAGTTCAGACATGATGTGAGTACAGTAAGAAATGAGTTAGGGAGTCAAGCACGGTAGGTTTTAGGAGTCGTTTGTTTGTATCCAGGTATGGACTTTCCGTCTAAAACTGGGGTAGGGTTGGTCAGTTCTGAGATCTATGGGGAGAGCATTCCAGGATTGTGCGGCTGTGACCGGGAAACTGGAGCCGCCCGCTGTAGTGCATTTAAATCTAGTGATCTCTAGAGTATGGATATTGGCAGATCTCAAGGGGCGGTTAGTGCGTCTCTTGTTTAACCTTTCTGCAAGTTAAGGTGGAGCTATGTTGTTTAGACATTTAGACGTGAGTGAGAGTGTTTTTAGGAGGATCCGGTTATTAATCTTAAGCCAGTGGACGTTTCTCCTAAATGTAGAGATGTGGTCTCTGTAGGGGATATTAAGGGCTGCTCTAAGGGCCTTGTTTTGACGTCTTTGCAATTTGTCAATAATATACTTATTGGCTCCCGTATACAGGGCAATGCAATAGTCCAATATGAATATTATAAGAGCATTGGCCAAGGTAATAACAGCTAGTTTCAGAGAGAAATGGTCTGCAGGCTCCGATCACTTTGCATGTGTATGCTGTTGACGATGCTAGTGAGTTCACTTGCTTCTTAAGGATAAGTGCAGAGTCCAGGTAAAAACCTAATGTTTTAACTGAGGGCATCACTTTGATGACGGTTTTTATCAATATTGAAGGTGGCGTAGCTGGGATTGAGTTTTTTAATAGCCGTCTCAGAGCCTAGGATCAATAGCTCTGTTTTGTCGTCATTCAGGCATAGGCCATAGAATGCTATCCATGCCTGAATGAGGAGGTATATCTTATTTACCAAGGCCGAGTCCTCAAGAACGTTGCCCAAA
This sequence comes from Ambystoma mexicanum, assembly GCF_040938575.1. Lineage (NCBI taxonomy): Eukaryota > Metazoa > Chordata > Amphibia > Caudata > Ambystomatidae > Ambystoma > Ambystoma mexicanum. Next base: position 83,597,656 of record NC_090933.1, read on the forward strand.
AGGGTTATGAGGATCGGGTATCATCTGCATAATTAGTGTAGTTGACACCCGGTCTATCCAACTTATCAAAAAGGGGCTTAGTAAATATGTTATACATGGCGGGAGAAACGCATGATCCCTGGGGGACTCCGCAGGAGACTTGTATGGGATCAGCAGCTGCTGATGAGGAGAAGACTCTCATTGTACGTTGGCTAGGAAGGACTGAACCCATGCTATAGCATCACTTGAGAAATGGGCAGCCAACCCAAGGTGGTTGCATAAGACTGCATGATCCACCAGGTCAAATGCTGCCGATAGGTCAAGGAGGAGTAGCATAGCTGATTTCCCGTTGTCTTTCAACACGTCGATTTGGGTCTTGAGATCTATTAGGGTTGTTTCTGTGCCGTGGAGGGGGTGGAAGCCAGACTGCTGTGATCCTAGTAGGTGGTTGACTTCTAGGTAATCCTGTATTTGCACGTAAACCACTCTATCGATAATTTTAAGTAGGAAGGGGACTGTGGTGATGGGCCTATATTTAGTAGGGATAGAGGGATCTAGTGTTTGTTTTTTGACCAGTGGGAGCACCCAAGATTCTTTTAGGTTATTAGGCCCCGAGTTCGTCTTGAATGAGGCATTGATGAGCTTTGAGATAAACGGAGCTAAGTCTCTAGCTGCATCCTTTAAGATTTGAGCCAGGCAGTTGTCTCCTTTACAGTTTGACGGTTTAAGCAAGAGTATGATTTTTTCAGTCTCAACAATGGAACCCGCAAAAAAAAAAAAAAAAAAACACAATGGAGATTTTCTTGAAACTGAAAGGAGGGGTGCTACTGTCTGGTGTGATTAGTGGGGGTCGTTGCTCAGGAGGGAGCATTCAGGCTTTCTTATTGGCTATTATAAGTTGGAGAGAAGTGATTTTATTTGATAGGGCATCTTGTATGTCCGTACACCAGGACTTGTCTTTGTGGGTGTTGTCGGCCTGAGGTATTGGTGATTCCATTTCCCATAGGATAGAAAATAGTTCCTTGGTGTCAGACTTTGCCTTAGATATTCTGTCGTTAAATATATTCTTTTTAGTACTAATTATTTCCTTCTTGTAAAGCTTGGAAAAGGTTTGTAAGTTTGGCTTTATTCTCATCAGTGGGAGAGTGGTGCCGGTTTGCTTGAAGCTTTCTTTTTTTAAGTCTTAATTCTTTAAATTGGGGCGTGAACCAAGCATTAAGGTGAGAAATCGGTCTACCTTTACGGGTTTTGACAGGTGCAATAGTGTCCAAGGCCTTGGTCATAGCACTATTGAAGACCTCCACTAGCAAGTTAGGGTCTGTATTAATAGATATGTTGTTAATAGCAGGAAGAAGGTGTGGGAGTAGCTTTTCCGCTGTAATATCCTTTTTGTTTCTTGTGGGACGTGGGGGTGCCATAACAATAATTTTGGGGCAAGTGAGGTCTAGTGTGGCAGAGAAGTCGATTAGATAGTGGTCAGTCCAGGATTGCGGGGTGATATTGGTGATGGTAGTATTATGCTTAATTCCAAAGCCCTTAAAGGGGAACATAGTCTGTATGATGGTAGCTCCCCTGTGCTTATTCTGACCTAAACCAGAGCGCTCAGGTTTCCTGGGGCCAAACATGAGACCCAGTCCTGTTTTTCCCCTTTTGCATTCTAGGACTTGCTTTTTTTTGTTCCCATTTAAAATTTAGGGAAGCCACAAGTAGTCAGAGAATTCCAAGGGGAAACCTGAGAGCCTACCTGAACACACCCCCAGCTAACAATTAAAATATGGGTCCGTGGTTTCCCACCATATGGCTGCAAATCAACAGACTGCACAAGTAGCGCATTGTACACATCTCAAAAATCTCCACAAGGGAAATGGGGAAATAGTATATGTACGAGGCCAAACGTCAAGGTGATGCAATACCACCTGTTCTTACAATAAGATAGTGCTAAGAAATACACAACATACTAATAACTCAAAATGCAGATTTATGAATTAACCACATTATTCTGTGGCAGGTGGGTATCTGTAAGACATCAGTACCAATTTCGGTTGGGGGATATTGTATGTAAATATGTGCTCTGTAAAGCGCTTTGGATTAAGGCGCTATATAAATAACACATCATTATATTTCCCTAGACACAGAATAATACAGAGTATCCCAAGATATGTATAGCAGAAAACCCATTAAACTCAGGAATAGATTTTGATTTTGAATAGCCACGCATCACATTTAGATAAATTTGTTTGAAGATAAGCCACACCTCAAACTTAGATTGTGAAATTAGTCATGTGTATCATTACATATACAATTGTGTAGTTTAGCTACGTAGAAAAACGTAGAGAATGGCCAATTGTACTAAAACCCCCGCTCCTGCTTCCTCCTGCTTCCTCCGACACACCGCCAAAACACTATACATGGCCACAGGGCTAGCCAACCTATACACTAACACACACCTAACACAAGTAACACAAGCTTACACCAACAAACCCGAAAACTGAAACGTATCCATTCGGATACAACAAGCCAGTGTGCACAACCTGAAAAACCATCCACTCTACACATAAAACACACAGACACATTCCTACATAAAAACAGTCACATAGAAACAACCCAGGTATTGTACCATACATGTACGGATACAATAAGCCAGTGCACTCAACCAACCATCTGCAAACCAACAGACACGGGCGCCAGTTTCTCCTGGTTTTGGACCTATCTTATCACTCTTCCCTCACTAACCAACCTGTCCTCTTTCTTGCAGAGCCACGTGAGCACCTGGAGACTGCTCTTTGGTGATAGAGGTGTGAGGTATAAAACAACATAATATATAGAAGATACTAGATTTTAAATTAAAAATGACTGCACAACTGATTACAAATCAAATGGAAGGCCTCAGCACACAAATACATTGGTCAACTAGTTTTCGACAATAAGACAGTAACAAGAGCCTGGAGTAGTTGGTACTCTTGCTCAGAGGAGATGCGCCTAACATTTTGAACTGGCATGCCCTAATGGGTGGGATCATACACAAATGGATATTCTCTTCTGATTTGATCATGTTAGGTGGATTTCATTCGACAGAACAAGCAATTCTACCTGTTCTTTTTCTGAAGAAGATCTCTCCCATTTTTACCCATATAATGAATAGGCAAATTCAGAAGAGGACCCCAATACTCTGTGCCTAGACTGGCAGGTGAAACGTTGTCCAACGAGGCAGAAAGTGCCTTGTGTGACCTGTGAAAATCTTGCTCACAAGAGATTTCCATGGTATTTCAGACTGGTCAGCCATTTCTGACTGGAACAGACCAATATGCAAATAGTTATTCTCTCATGGCACGGCACAGAGGGCTAAAACATGATAGAGGTTCTTCTGGGTAGGATGTAGCCCAGATAAAAAGCTATAGATTCAGGAGGACGTACTCAGGTGGTGAGTAAGCGAAGTGGGAGAAGCAAACACAAATGAGTGACATGATGTTCTGACCAAAATCAGGGTGGTTGGTGAGTGTGTAATAAGGATGGTGACAGCAGTGAGCACTAGGTCATGAGTGTGGCCTTCAACACGTGCAGAGTGGTGGCAAGTAGTTTACGGCCCAGGAATTTCCTGTTGTGGGGAGAGGATTTACAGGCGGACAGATAGGGTCCTTTGCCTCAGATGTAGGCAAAGGACCTACATCTTCAATGAGGAGATTGGGCTAAGCAACAACGTGCAGTTCGATGATGTCGGCAAAAGTGTCACTGAAGTGATGCTGGGCGGATAGTCAGTGATCAGGACATGGAATATTAACAATTTTGAAGAGAAGCTTTGGCTAAGGCAGCTTTTCCAAAAAAAAGGGGGAAGTAAGAGTTGAAAGATGGAGGCTGGGAGAGAGTTTTTGCGAATGAAGGTGGCACCACATAGTCTTTCTATTAGTTTAGTCCTGACAAAGACAATGAATTTGACAGGGATCAACTCAGTGGTATCTGAGTAATGAGTGTCCAATTTCTTATCAGTTGATATTTAGATATCTTTTTGCAAGAAAGGAAACCACCTTGGCGAGACAAGTTCTTAATAGGTAACCCAATAGACCCAAACATAGTCCTTCATCTTACCCTTTGGTAGCATAGGCCACGCTCCTGACATACTCATAAAAAGGTGAAAGAGGGGAAATCAGGTAAAAAATAAATAATGCTCATGTCAACACAAAGTAAAACAAAAATAAGACTGCACCTTTTTATAATTTAGCTACAAAACACATGGAGTCAAAGTCACAAACTACAACCAAGGAAAAAATCTTAAATGTTTTCAATAGGGAACAACGTTTTCTAATGAGGAATGTAAAAAAGAGACCCAACAAAATGGGTGTTTGCCTGGGTTTTCAGAGGGGGATCGGGAACAAAAAAGTGTCTGACCTGCAAGCACCAGTCTGATACAAGGACCAGGTTTGTCCTGGTTGGAAAAGTCACCTTCTTTTCAATAGAAACTACTATCAGAAATGGGATTGCTGAGATTTAAGCCAATGAGGCCTCCGTGAGATCAGATCCTCCTCCCTGGAACATCTCAGTAATGAAAACAATTCTTTTTGAATGACTACATCGAAGGGAAGAGAAGAGAACAAGAGAGGGTGAGAGCGTAGTCAGTGAGAGCTGCACTGCATTGGACCAACACTCCCTGCTTTACCACAGTCGTCCAAAAAGGAGCAAAGGTGATCCAACTCCCAGTGCAGAGAAAGAACGAGACCTCAAAAGAAGAGCAAATGTGTTAGAGTTCCATGGCATTGGATACACTTTAAGTACCTCGGTGTACACCACTCCTGGAAGGTTCCAAGGGGCTACGGGTAGCCCAGGCCACCAGAAGTGCCCACCAAGACTTCTATTACTCAGAGGCTTTGGGAGATTAGTTGTTGCTCTATATGGTTCGTTTTGTGGATGTTTTGCAGTTGCCCACAGTCAAATCAACCAAGAGATCTGTCTACAGCTCCTACACACTACACCCCCAACCACATACACAGGGTGTTTAGCAGCCTTTTCAATGGTTCTGGATTCTGCAGGTGCTTGAAAAGCAAGGCATCCCTCACAGCCAGTTCCTATCCAACTGTTACCAGGGGTAATGTGGGGAGCTTGCTTCACCAACTCCGATAGCCAGGCTAGTGGCAAAGCAAGGATGCAGTCCTTTTTAGAGTCTGCATTTTCTAGTCAAAGCTCCTGTATGGCAAACAATCCTCTGGTGTCAATTGATCTTGGCAAAACATTCCCTGAAGACCAGTATCCAGGAACGTTACAAACCAGAGTCCCATTTTTGTATCCACTCCCAGGGAGATTCTTAGTCTAGGAACCGTGGCAGATACTAGCTAACCATAAATTAATATGCACCCACTTTCCACTGCACTGTGACCACATTTCCTATTCTTGGAAATCACAGTTGAGTTCCTAGCCCCAAGGCAAAATGGCAGAGGTTTTCAGTCCGTGGTAGTGGCTCTACCAATGAAAATCTTTGTCCCCCACCTCCAAAAGGGGAACCTATTTAGAAGGCCTGCGGAAAGGGAGATTCTGTTGTGCAAGGGGTTTGGTCTGGCATGGCCGCTGGAGAACGAAGGCTTTCTGCAGCTCATGCAGTGTGGCATTGTGTGGGCCACATTGTCCTCCTTCCCCAACAGTGTGGGATTGTTTGGGTTCCCATGTACTTTGCAGGGCACCCCTTGGGAGATAAACAGCAATATGCAGGACTCAAGATGTGACATGGCCAGATCAATTCCCCAGACCCAAGTAACCTTGGATAAATGAGGTAGAATTTAGCACATTTAAAACCTACTAAACAATGTATTGGGATCAAATTATGTAGAATACCTTGTCTCCAAATACATTTCTGTAATCTAATATTTCGCAAACCTTCAGAAAATGGAATGTGTAGCTCACCACGACAGCAGTAATTAAGTTAATGTTTCAACATCAATCTTTAAGGGTAGGCCTGTGACTCAGTAATGTCCCCTCTAGAAACCTTTTATGATTTGTCCATAAAAACACATGGCAGAACAGAAGAGGGAATTAATGGTTCCCTTGTCCATGACACTTAATATATAGGCTCCAGTCTGTGGCAAATGTAACTAATTTGGACTTTCGTTACAAATTATACAGGGCCATTAATGTCAGGGCCAATCTTCCTTACAGTAGGCCAATCTTCCTTACAGTAGGCCAATCTTCCTTACAGTAGTAGGGTACAGTGTGGCTTGCAACAGGGACTTTCACCTCTAAGAAACACTGGGAGCTGTAGCCAGCAGTGTATAAGCCCCAGACTCCTAATGCAGTCCAAAATTCGTGCAGAGTCCATCTGAAGAAATTACAAATTGGGTAAACACATGGGCAGATGGAATCTCTCACATACGCTGAGGCAGAAACAGCTAAGAAGTAGCATACTGAGCTCACTAAGGGTGGCGAAGAGACGAGGTTGGATGAAATATTTTGTTTTGCAGAGTGCCTTGGTATCAGAAAAGAGTAAGGAAATGTGCATAGAGTAGTCATCGGCGTAGAAAGGTTTGCAAGGGTTTTGTGATATAAATGGACGTTTCTTAGAATGTACGCAGTGGGCCTGGCCTCAAAGAGATTGCGATTGAAGGCATGTGACAACTGAAGGGAGGGCAGTAACGATTGTTAAAAATACTCTATATCGAAAAGAGCTTATTGATGCTTGATCGGGAAGTACAGAGTCTTTAGACTTCATGAATCCTGAGAAAAACTATTGAAGATTATCTGGCGTTTTTGTGAGCTGGGGAGACATGGCATGTCTGATGCATATATAAGCACTGGGTAAGGGCCTGTTTGGCACAACACATTTCCTCCCTCCTCCCCCCAAAAGGAATACCCATTGTGAACAGTTGGCACCTATTTCAAAGCGACAAGTGACTTCAGCGGCTCCAATCACGTTTGCCATTTCAACACTGTGCAAGGAAGTGCGAACTGAGCAGTGAAAGTAAACTTGAGAACCTGTACCATTTGAAGAGTGCTGCAGGAATCCAGAAGATGTCTCACACAGTAGTCCCCAGGGATCTATCATCCAGGTAGCCAGGACACGGTCATCGATTTTGACTCCAGTTCCTGGGGCTGGACCAGTGCGGGAGAATCACCTGGGTGAGGGGACTTGGTGGAGTGAGAGTGGGACACCGGATGGTGAGACGCGGTATCGCGTATTTACCCTATCCTACCAGGTAGGATACTTAGGAACTCTACCCCACCCCTTTTACAACACAAACACTATCAAATTGACAGCCTGCTAAGGGAGAAAACAGACTAACACCCGAGTAGTGTACCCGACGTGTCCCAATACAATAGTCAGGCGAGGTCAGGCAATTACTGACCATCACACACTCCTGTCTTCCATTAAGTATTCCCCACACGGAAAGAAGGCAGAGCATGAGAGCACACTTAGTGAGCCAAAGCAGACGAGGAAACAGCAGTTTTGAGACGGCAGCTGAACGAGAGAAGAAAGATGGCAAAACAGGAGGGGATCACAAGGAGGGAAATTCCCTTGCCTTTTCCGTCAATTAACCGTTCCTTTCAAGAGCCCTCGGGATTAGAACGTTTAAGAACAAGAAACCAGGCTGAAGAATCCTGCATTGTGTGTCAGAGATACCCAGGGCCTTCCTGCGTCAACAATCAAGACGGGGAAAAGAAGCAGCCACTGTTGTACTGTCCTTGGCCCCAAGAACAAAGCAGCATCAGTGAAATTTACTCAGCCGGTGACTTTGGGAGACTGATACAAGACCGGTCTGTGCTAAAGCCAAAGTTGCAGGCAGCAACATTGTATGGCGAGCGCTGGAACGAACATTGTTAAAGCGGTGTGATAAAAGATGCAAGTAAAAGTTGAACTGCTGATGAGTGATTAAACTTTGAAGAGACATTCATACAATACCTTTGACAGAGTGGTCTGGCACCGCGTGGGTGCTCAATTGAAGGTCTCTGTAAGGTATCCAGCTGAGAAGTGGCAAAAGTGAAAGTTAAATGGACTCTATTAAGAAGAGAACAAAGAACTGTGAATCGAAGTGGTCCTGCAACGGGTCAAGCAAAATCCTGCGCACAGTCGAAAGTCTTCGATTTTGATGAAGTAAAGAAAGTTTGAAAAAGTAGATGAATTTGGTCTGAGCCCGGCAGAGGGAGACCCGGGGTGAACAGTAAATCATCCGAGAAGTTGTACATGTGAAATCCTGACAAGAAAAGAAATGTAATGTTTGTTGTGTCACATCAGGCCCTCTGAAATGAGAGACTTTGAATGGCAAAGAGACTTTGGCGCAGAAGGCCCTGATATTGAGATTTTGAACTGCATCCTCGTACTAGTGAATCCAGAGAGTGTGCTAAGCTACTAGAGTGTGCCGCTTTGTCCCGTGCTGAAAACGTGGGGAAGGGAAGCCAATGGCTTGAATATCCCGACATATTTTTTTAAAACTTATTTTGCATAACATTGTATCCCACACTATTTGTATTAAGAAGTAAGGATTGGCAATAAATGTATTAGTATAGGCCCTTTTATTTTGACAAGACTACTAGGACTGCATTATTATTATTTGATGGTCGTAGCTTGATCCCATCTTTAGACATAGGATTAGATAGGTGTTTTTCAAACCCAATTGAAGCTCAATAAACACCCTTGAACTGTGATCACTTGTGTCTGTCTTACTGTTTGATACCATACCTTCCTTACAGTGGCAGCTGCATGCACAAAGTGAAAACTTTAACTTATCTTTTATTTGCCACTTCTTATTTTAGGAAACACAAATCACTAAAAATCTCCCATCAGCCGTACTTTAACAGCCCCTCTTCATATTATGGCCAATATGTCTGCCAATAGGCCTACTAGCTCTAGTCCGTGTGGTATCAGTAGTGAAAATGGCTGAATAGTAGATCTTGTCTTTTGATTGTGCCAATGAAATGTCAGTTAGGGCGATAGATCAGAACCAAAAAGCCACACTATTTTCTTCACTTTGTCAGTTGTCCTGCGGGTGGTGCTAATGTGTGACCTAATCCCTTCCGGTTCCATCCTTACATTCTGCAGTTCCAACGCCCCCCCACCAAAGAGGATTGTTAATGTTAAAGGACATTTGTACCGCGCACTATCACCACCGGAGTGGTCCCCTGGCGCTTTGGCGGCTCTGAAAGAGGAGGGGAGGTTGAGTTAGTGGGAGGAGGCAGGAAAAGTGCAAGAGAGCAGTGATGTGCTGTTGGCGGCCTCAGCCCGGTGGGTCCGTTGGCTGAGCCTGGAGTGTTTGCGGCCGGTAGTCGTCGTGTAATGTTGTGCAAGACTATGCGTGTTTTTGTTTTGTTGTTGCAATGTAGTGAAGTTTGTGCGGTTTGTTGTGCTGTAGATTTTGGTTGTGTTTGGTTTGGAGTTTGAGAGGTGTATGCAGAAAGGGAAATTGTTAGTAGGGTTGGTTAGCTTGCGTCTCTATGCTGAATTCAGGCACTCGGCTTGTGCAGTCTTTCCTGGTGCGGCTCTGTCCTGATCTGGGTCCGACTGGCATACAAGGTTCCTTACTCCTCTGGCCCCCACCTCTAACATGCTCTCTCATAGCTCCCCTTATCCTCCCTACATACTCCTGTGGCCAGTGCACCTGCCAATGTCAACCTCTCAGGTAGAGTGGTGATTTCCAATATCTCGACAATTCCACACCAATGTGGTACCTGGTGGTAACTAAGGGACGGGCGAAGGTGTTGGTGGGATTGTCTGGGGGAGTTGGCTCAGTCTTTGTGCGTACCGCCTGTGTTCCAGTCTATCTAGTGTCACCCGTCCAGGTGCCGTGGGAGCTACCCTCTCGGGTCGGGATGTCTGTGTCCTTTCCGGATTAGTCATCTTTTTTCCAGTTTCGGTTTCCAGATTTAGTCTGTGGTGTTGAAGAGCCAGGTTTTTAGTGACTTCCTGAATTTTAGGTGATCTTCAGTGTTTCTTATTTCTTTTGGGATGTTGGTCCAGGTTTTTTGCGGCTAAGTGGTAGAAGGAGGTGCCTCCAAGTTTTTTCTTAAGGTATGGTTTGAGTTCCAAGCGGATTTTGTTGCTTGATCGGAGGGGTCTCGTTGGTTTGTAGACTGTCATTTTCTTTTGTAGGAATTCTGCTCCTTGTCCGCTGATTGCCCTGTGCGTTATGCACATTGTTTTGAAGGTGATGCGAAGATTTACTGGGAGTCAGTGTAGTGTTTTTAGGGCTGGAGTGATGTGGTCTCTTCTGGATAGTTTGAGGAGTAGAAGGAATGGAATGTTTAAAGATAACACATAAATAGGTTTTAAAGGGTTGGGTTAAAAGAAAAAAAAATTGACGATCGAGACACTTATTTTTCAAAGGAAACTCATTCAGTTTTATATTACAGGCAGGGAGAAAGAGAACCCTATATATACCCGGAGAATTGGCGGCACTCGAACCTATGAGCAGAGAGAAGGGTCAAGGGACCTAACCAGATGCGTCTGCTGTGCAGTTTGGACAGTGGACAAACTCCTGTGAAAACTCCCATATCGTTGAATGGACTAAGTGGCCTATGCAGTGAAAGTCCCAGGAACTTGCTGCAAAGCATGCCTAAAAAGAGGACAAATACGACCGGACAGACGATCTATGGAATCCAAACCAAGATAATTCGGGTGGAAGAAATACACAATGAATAAAGAAGAGAGGGAAAATCAACGTGTTAAAATGCAAATGAGGAACCAGGAAATGTTATGGGATGGGAGCGATGGAACAAATGTGGAGTATAAGGCACACTTGAATAAAGTGTGACAAACGGGCTGGTGGGTTACCTCAAAGCGTGATCTTCTTTCAAATTCTCATAGTGGCTGTAAAATTATCTGAGGCATATAGTTAGTTTAAAGTTAACTGGGTAATAGTGGTGGGATTTAGATAAAAGTAAACAAAGGTATTCTTTAGGGACACATACATGTTTAGACTAGGAGAATATAATGTGTTAGTACTGACATTGTAGAAATGATGTAGAATACCTCCCATATAAAAATATATTATATCACAGAAAAGGGTGATTAGGTGATCATATTTTTATAATATAAAAAAGATAAAAAAACAAAACATAACATTTGTACGTTCAATTACAAATTACAAATTTACTCAAAGAGATGCCAATGAGGTATATATAGTTCTACAGAACCATCATCCTCAGACATCGATACAACTGAAAGCGAGAGCGAACAACCCCCCAGAAAACTTATTTTTTTAGAAGAGATGAGATTGCTGGGCAAGGAAGGCAGACTAAACAATGGCAAAAAAACAAAAAGGCAGAGGACGTGGCAAAACAGTAGGCCAAAGAGGAAGAAAAAACAAGGAGAGGTAGGCGCAGTATCCGCAATGAATGTGGAGAAACCGGAGCGCTTAACACACTCTGGAACAAAGAAATGAAGTTAACCACTCCTGCAACACCAGATAGGTCCATAATCAACCTCTCCACACATATACTGACCCTGACTGAAAAACAGGTTCTAAAGCTGGGGTTAAACTTTTGTCCCACGTCTGTTTACAACTATGCCGAAACCCGCATAGACTTTGAAAAATATATGCGCAAAATCAGGTTAAAAAAATTCTTCGCAATGTACCCGCCTAAACCAAGATCAGGGATGTACAGACATCTCGATCCAGGACACTCACCTCCTACACAATCTCGAAGATCTGGAATATAAAAGCACAGACCACATTGATACCATGGATCAAAACTTTGAATTAATGAATGTTGACGTTAGCTGGCCAGGGAAAACAGCATTCAAAGTTAAATCTCGATTTAACCCTATGTTTAATCCGGGAGGCCATGTAGAGGCTTTCCAGGACCTGGTCATCAATGATCTTAAAAAGATCCAGCAAAAATGGGCCCCATTGAGAACAAACCTAACCCTTGTACAACAACGCACAGTGAAACAACTAAGTGCAATGACGGAGTATATAATCAAACTGGCAGACAAGGGAACTAAAATAGTCATTATGAATCGGAATGACTATATCAAGGAGGCCCATAGACAACTAATGGATAAGAATTGCTATGCCAAATTATAGGTAGATCTTTCACAAGCCATGAGTGTTCAACTATCCAATCTTTTACAAACTTGGAAGGAGAGAGACTTATTAGATGAAGACATTTGTACATTTTTACATCCCAAGTTTCCTATCATTCCGACAATTTACTTTCTGCCCAAAGTCCACAAGAGCCTGACTAAACCCCCAGGCAGACCAATAGTAACATTACGTGGGGCATTGTTGGAAAATCTTTCACGCTTTGTTAATGAAACATTGGTTACTTTTGTCACAACTCTACCTTCCTATTTGAGAGACACTAAAGATTTCTTGAGTAGGATCGAAAGTATACCATGGAAACGTCTTATCTATTAACAACATTAGATGTAGTCTCCCTCTATACATCAATTAGACACTCTGATGGACTTAAAGCATGCAAGCACTTCTTGTATACCAGGTCCATGAATTACCTGACCTCCTAACTTTTGAAAGATGTGTCCTGCGAGACCTCAGAATTCTGAGTAAGAAAAATCATATTAGCAGAGACCAGAATATCTCTCGGGCAGAAAGAGAAGCTTTGACTGAATTAGCAAACAACTCAGAGATAGTGATAAAACCCGCCGACAAAGGCGGCGGTATCGTCATAATGAACTCCACCCAGTATCGCCGTATGGTAATGGACCTTCTCAATGATACACAAAGCTACAAACTTCTAAAAAAAGAACCTACGAAGGAACTAACCACTGAAATTGCCGCTATGGTGTCCTTCGCTCTTGAAAAAGATTGGATTTCCGAAAAAGAATCCAACTTTCTCGTTACCACAGGCGGCAGAACTCCGTGTCTGTATGCATTACCAAAGATGCACAAAAATTCGATCAACCCACCCGGAAGATCCATTGTGTCGGGATGTGGTTCGATTTTGGAACCACTATGTAAATTTGTAGACTTTTTCCTCAAGCCCATTAGCATCACAACAGAATCCTACATTAGAGACACAATGCACACAATCCAAATGTTTGAACACTTAGACTTTGACCCTCAAAAACATATTCTTGTGACTTTAGATATTAAGTCACTCTATACGAGTATTCCGCAACAAGCAGCAATTGATTGCGTTTATGAATACCTTGTTGAAACCAATAGAGAAACAAAAGCCCAACCTGAATTCATTATTGAAATAATGACTCTTGCCCTCTGCAAAAAATGTTTTGAATTTGATAAACAATTCTATCTGCAGACCAAGGGGACAGCAATGGGGGCAACATTTGCCCCAAGTCTGGCCATTCTTTTTATGGCCAAATTTGAAAAGAATTTCATTTTTAACCCCGTCAACCTATGGAAGGATAACATCAAACAATGGCGGCGCTATATTGATGATGTCATCTGCCTATAGAAAGGATCAGAGGATACACTCCAAAACTTCTTTGTCTGGCTGAACACCTGCAGTATAGACATCCAGTTCACCATGGAACATAGCAACAGCATGATTAATTTCTTGGATTTAACAATTGGACATACCGAGGGCAAATTAAACTGTAATACCTTCCGAAAACCGACTGATCGTAACACCTTACTCCATTTCTAGAGTAATCATACCAAACATATTAAAGAGAATTTACCCTACGGGCAATTTCTGCGGTTACGCAGAAACTGCACGTCCCTAGGGGATTTCTACCATGACGCTGATTTACTCAGCAGAAGGTTACGGGAAAGAGGGTATCCCCAGAAGTTGGTGTCCCGATCCTTAAAGAGGGCACGTTTTACCTGCCGTGAATCACTCCTCACTCCCAAAGCTCGCAAGGAACCGCAGGACCAAATTACATGTGTGGTTACGCACGGACAACATGCGTTCCAAATTAAGAAAATTATCCATAACTATTGGTCCATCGCAAGACTATGTCTTCCCGACCAACGCAAACCTAGATTTGCGTACAAAAGAGCACGGAACATTAAAGAACATCTGATGCATTCCATGTACATTAGGAAAACACAACAAAGTAATTTATGGAATCTAAGACCAATTAAAGGGCACCATCCATGTGGGTCGTGTTCGGTCTGCCAGTTTACATCCAAAACACAACAATTTCAAGTGGGACAAAAAACCTGGTTCCTCAATGATATTTCCAACTGCAAAACCAACCAAGTGGTATATTGCATAGAATGTCCCTGCAAACTCGGGTACGTCGGGCAAACCATGCGCAGCGTAGGCACTCGAATTTCAGAACATCGGTCTCGGATCAGGTGCAAGAATCTAACATCCCCCTGGTCCAACACTATTTGGATAAGAAACACTCCACACAAGATATTAAATGGTGGGTGCTTGAAAGAGTGAGGGACGGTCCAAATATTCAAGGACGACTGTTGAGCCCAGAATGCAGATGGATCCATAGACTGGATTCGGTGCAACAGGGCCTCAATGAACAACAGATTTTTCCATTCCAATGAGAGTCTACAGTCCCCGATACGTCCTCCTTGCAGAAGTGGTTCTTCCCATGCGAGAACGTTAGCCACTTCCATTCACTGAATAGGCTTAAAAAAATCTGTGTGGCACCACAGCCCCCGGTTGAGCCTCCACAGTGCAACCCATAGGCTCTAGCCCACTGAATTGTCACTATTGGCATCCAGTTTGACATCCATTAAACAGGAGGATTTTTTCGTCCGTTTCCTGAACATATGGCTATTTACACTTTTAGCCTTTTATTCTCTCCTTTTCTTCCCGATTACCACAATATAGTACAACTCTTTCGGTGTGGCACACTACCTGTTTGTGGCCCCACACCCGCACTAAGACTCATCCAGTGCACAGCCCATTCCCATCCCGGCTCCTACCGGGCGGTGCACAGATCTGTGTCCGGCTCCGCACACCCACAGGCTCCATTTTACAATGGAAGCTCTGAGTCACGGCGTCGAGGCTGCAGCATTACCCCGACTCGTGCACATCCGATCGTGGGGGCACCCCTCCCTTCGGGATAACTCGCTAACTACGGCGTCCCCCTTCAGGCTAGAGTTTCCCACCAATATGTGATGCCTCATCACGGGGGTACTAACACATTAAATTTAGGTCCTCTTACCGTCCCCAATTTTGGCTTTTGCATAAAGTCTGCAGGGCTTGCACACATGGGGGACTCCGCCCCCACGGGTGTGACGTCCCCCATAGCCTAGGTTCTGCATTCTTGCGGGCGCTACCAATCAGGTCTTGAGACGTAGTGCGTTCCAATTGGTTTTTCAGCCCGCACACCCTCGCGAGTGATACATGTCTTGCAGACAGCCGTCGCTGACTTGCAGACACTCGCTACAGCGCAGCGGACGCGCGGGTCCTGAATTTACTCTCCCGCTCCAGCACAACTTAGTGCTGTACAGATTGACCTACAGGTAACACTGGCTTTCTCCTTCCCAGCTCCATAGTACCTTTCTGCTAACTTTTTGTTTTTGACGAGTCAGAGATTCACCCAGTGTAAACCAAAAATTATATAAAACATTTTTTTTTTGTCTTTGGTTTTAGTATTAGGGAGCATGGGACACCCTTGCCCAGCATTCAGAACTTCGTTGCGGCCACACTGAAGGCTTGACTCCACTCTGCTGCACCCCTCGACTGGCCCCCGGGTCCCAGCAGCCATTTACCTTTCAGCCCAGGTACATTTTGGGACTATTTCCTGTGTTGATTTGTCACACACACGAGCATTCACTCGTGACCAGTAACAGACATACAAACATGACCATTCATGTTTTTCTTGTTTTTTCTTGTTTGCCTCTATTTTCAGGGCAAGCCGTCTATTCGGACACTCCAGTCCAATAGACCCAATCCGGTCTATCCACTTTTTCATTCGGAAGAGGCAAATAGGGTTGTCTGTCTGGCCACACCCGCCCTGGGAGCCGGCCTCACAAGCGAGATTCATGACAAGGTCTTAGTGGTGAGTCTGGCATTAACTTCCCACCACCACTTACAATTTCCATAGCATGCATCTGCTTCCTTGTTAGTGCATTTCTGTGCCCTTCCTTCTATTTTTATTGTTTGTTACAGAACCACACACATGGTTCCTCTCACACAATATAGTTGTGGGTACTATATAATCAAGTCATGTCCAGAAAGAATGACGATGTTGATACACAAGAATCTGGTATTTATTTCTCTTTTCTTGTGTTTTATTCCTTTTTTTCACTACAGGGGCCACCTACTTGCCCTGATGAAGGCGGTTTATGTAGAGTAGTACCTATCCGGCTGATGTATTTGGAGCTGGATACTCTCTCCGCCGAAACGTGTAACATACGCAAGGGGGACATTGGCACCAATAAGTACTTCTTTTTTGGGGTCTATGACCCATTTATTGTCAGGCCTGCACCTGGCACCAAGACTTTAACTACGATCCCCCCGTCACGTTGGCACCTGTAATACAAGATGCTTTAGGCACTTGCAGCCTGAGATGCTTTATGGAAGGCACCTCCAATACAATACAGCATAGTTTCTTTTGATTTCACCAATTATTCACGCTATGCTATAAGATAAAGTACTTCGAACTGTTTTATGCACTGAAGTAAAAACTGTGATTTTTTGATTTCCTCATTTATGTTAAGACCATTTGGAATTGGTTAATGTAAACTGTCCACAACTGTGTTTTTTTGTCTATGTTTGAATTTTTTCTATTTCAATACAAACCATGTTTATTTACAACTTTTATTGTATGTGATTTTTCTTTATCAATTCTCTTTTTCTTTCTGGACAAACTTATGGGTCAGTAATTTAGCGACTTTACCCATTCATACCAATAATACCAGGATTCCCATTCCTTAAGATAGAGTTGTTTCATTCATTGACAATTAGTGGTAATAGACCTGGTCAGTAGCAGTACTAACTCTCCTGGTTTCCATGAATTACCTACAACACAGCCTAATGATACTAGAGATGATTAAACTTTGTTTAATCAACAACTGTTTTCTCTTTGACAAAGAGTTCTTCATCCAGCTCCAAGGCACTGCCATGGGCACTACGTTTGCCCCCTCGTATGCGAACTTGACAATGGGCTGGTGGGAGAAGTTTGTTGTTTGGCATCCCAGTAATATCAAAACATACAGACAAAATAGCACTGTGGCTACGCTACATTGATGATCTGTTTGTGATCTGGGATGGTACTGATCAGGAATGGTTGGACTTTGTGAGTGTATTAAACTCTGATGAGCTTAACCTGCAATTTACTGAAAGTCACAGTAAGACGGATAGTGTATTCCTGGACATAAAAGTCTCTGTGGCACACGGCAAACTCACCACCAGCCTGTATAGGAAGCCCTCTAGCTCCAACATTCCATTACATGCGAAGAGCAGCCATCCCACAGCCCTGAAGTGGAGTATCCCCGATGGAGAATTTGTTCGCATTCGAAGAAACTGTTCCAACATTGACATCTTTGATAGCGAATGTGCCTTGATGGCCCACAGGTTCAAAGACCGTGGGTATCCAATCAAAGTACTGGAAAGAGCGTTCTTAAAAGCAAGGGACATGAACCGTTCCCTACTTTTGGTTTCCAATTCTGTCCAAGCTAAGACCACAGAGAATGCGGACACACGTTTAATTTTGACCCACGGCAGTGGTGCTCAGAACATTTGCCAGGTGATACAGAAACACTGGCATTTTCTCCAGTTAGATTAACATCTTGGCGAACTACTGGCACCCAAAGTGAACATCACCTTCCGTAGATTGTCCTCTTTTTAAAGACACCCTTGTACCAAGTTTCATGAGTCCTCTCCATGATCAATTGGGAGCCAGTTGGATGAATACCAAAAGGATAGGGTTCCAAAAATGTTCTAAATGCAAAGCATGCACTTATGCTGTTAATACCAACTGCTACCTATGTCCCATTGTAGGAAAGAAAATTAAGATTTCATCTAGGATCACTTGTGAAACTGAACTTGTGGTATATGTTTTAAACTGCCCATGTAATAAGTGGTATGTCGGAAGCACTAAAAGCAAACTGAAACTGAGGGTGCTACAGCACATTAGGGCTATCAAGAATGCTGATCCAACCTACCCTATGGCCCTCCATTTTAAGAACAAACATGTGGTAAATTAGAGGATTTTACCTTTTTTGGAATTCATGGAGTCAATAAACCACTAAGAGGTGGCAACCGTGAACTTACACTAAGACAATTGGAAACCAAATGTATTTTGGACCTCGAAACAAAAAAACCCAGGGGTCACAACCTCGATGAGGAGTTTATCATTTATCAATCTAATCATTTATTCCTTTCCAGGTATAGATTGGGTTAAATATAGTCTCTGTTCCTTAAGACATGAAATTAATTTGTCTACCATATTGGAGTATTTTGTGTATGAATATTTTATTCCATTACTTTTGAGTTATTTTGTGTGGACTTATATATATTCTTGGTTTGGATTGTTCCCTCTGTAGATTGAGTGTTTTTTTCTCTTTTAAATATTGTTTAAAATTGGTAGCTGTATAGGTTTTGGTACTTATTTTAAGCACCCTTTCAACTCAGAGATTTTTGGACTTGTTTTAATCTGTCTAACTGCTAAAATTCGAGATCATTTTAAATGGGTGTAACACATAGTAATTTAAAATACATTAGAAATGTATTGTTTTTATAACTTACAATATGATGCATGAATATGGGCAAATATTTATCCAACATGGCTTAGGCATTTTTTTAAAAATATGGATATGTAATGCACTTTGCACTTTGGATCAACGCAACATTTGCACGCACCTTGCACTTTATTAAAAGAGGGAATGTTTCTCCTCTTACCTTTGTTTTAAAAACAAAGTAAGCAGCCCATGCATGTACTGATAGCTCTCAAAGATAAATAAATTAGCAGAGGTATTCTCCAATTTAATATAATTAGGATATTAGTATCCATATACAAACATCTGCCTACGGAGCACCATATTTATGGTTGGATTACATGCATGGACGGAGAGCACTATGCACTTTATTTCTTGCTGCTTTACAAATGCAAATCTTTTGGTGTTAAAATGCATTTTGCACCAACATTTGTATTTTCCTTGTCTTGCGTATTTGCACAGCCTAACCAAACAGGCAGTATTATTATCATGCCTTTTTTTTTTAGCATTGCCCATTTTTGTTGGATCACACATACAATTCTAGCATCTTATTTCTAATGACTACACAGAGCGCAGCATCATGCTGCTCGAGCAGGTGGTAAACATTATTGCTCATTAACATCTTGTCAAGGCTGCTTTTCTTTATTTCCATAAAGCAGCATTTAATACTATATTATACCATCTCATGCATTTTCCAGTAATGCTGCTAAACATCAGACACCAAACTATACAGAATGCAAAAATAAATGCCTTTAACAAAAGTCGTTTTATTTATAAACGGCATTTACATTACTTTTACTATGTCAGTTTAAAAAACAGCGATTGCATCTTAAAACCTTTTAGGCTTGTGGTTTATGTGTTGTGTAAAAATGTAATCTATATGTAACTACCCATGATGATCATGCATTTTTTGAATGTTCAAAGATGTCCGCTTGGCAAAACGAGAAATAAAGCGGTAAACAGCAGGTAGACACTCTCTACACACAATCAGAGAGTTGACTTCAGTCCATCATCTGTGTTGTTTGTAACCTACGCGATCAAGCGGTTTGCATACCGCGAAACGCGTCGTTTTTTCTACCAGGATGTTTCCCTTTCCTGATGCATAAATACTAATAAAGAAGAAATTTTTGTTGCCAGGAATCTTTGAGGTGTCCGGTTTCTTCTTATTTGTTGCAGGGATATTTTTTCCCCTGCATCTGCTCTGGGGAGTGCACTCCACCAGCTGCCTTTCTCAGGAAAGGCTTCCTTTTGCCATATATATATGCATTTTTTACATTTCTCTTCAAATATATGCGGGGGTGGGAGTAATAATTAATGTCGGGGGAGGGGGGGGTTCTCCCCTCGCATAGATTTGCAGTAAAATGTAAAAAAAAAAAAAAAAAAATAGATGAAATCTCCTTTCGATTGTAAACATCTCAGGGAAATCACATAGATCCTTCCTGCTCCATCCTTGCATTTGCCAGTTCCACCGCCCATCTCACCCCCTCCAAAGAGCATTACTCAAAGGGAAGCCAAAGATCTCCTCACATATAGGCCTGGGTTTCAGAGAGAGTCTTAATTACCATGGGCGGGCTGAACGCTGTATAAGTATCCATTTGAGCATGCATGCAATGACGGGCACAGAGATTATTCCTGAATTGGGTCATAATAGTCTTAGCGTTCTGTTCCTCCCAGAACCAGTCCCTGGAGAGAAACCTCCCTGGCATGACTCAAAGGTGTGAAACATCCGTCAGCAAAATTCTGCAGCCTAAATTAACCCATGTTAATTATCCTGGCTGAATTTGAGATATGTTTAATCCATATGAAACTTTGATTTGCGATTACATTAGACTCATTTGACTTTAGATAAATGTTTGTGGTCCCACATTCCATAAACCTTCAGAAATTGGAATCTGTGCCGATTTGTCACTGCACTTAAAGAGATGTACCAAGATGCTAAATATCTGAGATTAGTAAAACTCAAAGAGGACGTAGTCTGCTGCCACGTATTACACCATCATCAACTCCAACTTTGTTAGCAAACTCTGTGATTCCGCTCACTGCAAGTACCAACCACTTGGAGGTATTCTAGTCCACATGTTCAAGATCACTCGCCTATCACTATGGCTTCCAAGCCAGATTGCTTGCACTCAACTATCCATATCAAAAAGATCTGAAACAAGATTACATATTGGATTTAAACAATATAATACCAGATTTCGTGTTTGAGGACATCACAAACATCAATGCTCTCACAACCATTAGTGACTCATCGCCTTTAAAACCAGCATGATGAGCTAAACAATTCATACAAATCTGCCACCGCCCCATGAAGGTGGCCAAAACCCATTGCAGAACTGTGCATTAAATAGTCCAGTGAATTTGAGCCATCAGAAGACTCTGCAAAGCCCTGGCAGACTCCTCTAAAGCAATCTAGCATCCTTCCCGACTGGGTATATTTGCACTGCAACAAATCAGAACCCCCATCATTACAGTCAAAATGTCATGCTAGACCCTAGAGACACCACCACCGTGGACCTATCATCTTGAGATAAAACCCCCGCGAGTCAGCTCTAGATTCCCCTACCCAATGTTCTCAGAAGCTCATGCAATATATTTATGTCTCCAGTATAACACTAACAGAGGTAAATGAGCCTCTTTAATGTCACCAGGATTTACCAACAATGCCAGCTTTAAAGCTTTGGCGCATTCAACCCCAGCAGCATTCTATCAGCTAATAAAGCCATGATCTGCCCATCAAGTATGTACCCAACTGCAATCTAAAACCTCATTGTGTCCATTACAGTGTATAACTGTGCGCTGATTCTCAATAACTCCTCACAAGAAATGGTCTCTGAAAAACTCCACCATTCAGACTTGCTGACAAACCAATCCTTCTTTCACATATGTACCTCCCAATCTCCCATCTCCCTCTCATCAGAGCATTTTCTTAGAGACTGCTTTGAAACCAGTCGACTCGCAGGTGGAAGAAGACCTGCCTTCTCTTTACCAATGATCATGTTAATACAAAAGCAATTAATAGAATCGTCTCTCTTCACAGCCAGAGTCCCTACTAGGTGAAGCTGCAAACGCCAGATGGCTATGCTCAATCTCATATTTTTCTACAGTCTTTGACACACAAGGGTCTACTTACTTGCCTGATAACAGTATATTGCTGTGCCCAACTTTGACCTCTCCTGAATGAATTCCTTTTTCATATAATGTCCTGAAAAAGTTACTATCCAATTGTTTCCTCTTACACAGCCACATACTGGTTCTTAATATTCCCTAAAGCTCCTTGCAGTTCCTGGGGGTAGTCAATGCCTAAAAGAACCTATGCACAAAGATGACCATTAGTCATAATTTCCAAATATAAACAAACGGCATTCAGCCAAATATCCGTGTAAGAGGTACAGAACGGAAGAAGATAGCAGGATCCTACTCTTCTTGATGCCTACACGGCTGCATGCAACGATCAGAGCTCAACTACAACATGCATCTTCCTCATTGGATAAAAGGCATGTGATCACCACCTTCGCACCACTCTAGAGCCATTGTCATAGCCTCAGACTACATCTTGAGTCCTCTCTAATGAACATCCTAGATATGCTGTTCAGTGAAATGTTGAATCTTTAGGAGCAAGTCAAGCAACTTGACAAATCTTGCAAGAATTAGCCGAGTCTGGACAGGAAAGTGCCTTCCTATATTCAAGCCGCCTTTACCAGAGACATTATCGTTTATATGTTAGATGCAGGCTTGGCCAACTTCAGGCCTTGAGGATCGGATTTTCAGGACACCCCTCATTAATATTCATGAGATAAACCTGCATATGATTCTAAATGTATGCACATTTTTGCTCATGAATACTAATGAGGAATATCCTCAAAACCCATCAAGTGTCCGCCCCTCTAGGGCTGGAGTTGGACAATCATGGAGGAAGTAAATGCCTCGTACTCCCACATTCACTTGCCTAAAACATCTAAGGAACAGCTCCTCTGAAATGAAATGGCAAATCTCAACTTTAATGTCAGTTCTTTGAAACACATTAGACCATTGAGCCCTCTGAAAACTCTTCACTGCTGCGTATGGTTTGCTGCAATACATCTAAAATGAGGTGTGTAAAACACTGATGACAACCACCGGCAGCAAAGGATACTCCACATATTGACAGCTCAGATATTCAAAATCTGCCTTCTTCCCAGTTTCAAGGTATACCAAGCAACAACAGAGACAGAGAATTTGTTTATAGGCACCAACCCCCTGGGTACTCTTGCCCTTCATTAGCCAGAGAAGAACGAAATAGCCCCTTGTACTGCCAAAACTGCAAGCTCTTTCAACACTAAATACTCACCTCGCTGTTGCTTCATGCATCTGCAACTTTCTTGCTTTATCTGTCACCGCCTCCTAGCTGCTTCTAATTTATCTTTCTCTAGCCCAACAGGCTAGAGCCTCACTAGAGCCGTTTTGTAAGACGACGCTGCATAGTTAGGATGCAACTAGCATCTAGAATTCGCTGTACATTTTCATAGTCTACAGTTATTAATAAAGAAGCAGCAGAACTTTACTCTTGTTCTTCATCTTCCTCTTGAGTACTATTTTGGCAACACTACCGAGTAAAAAGAGGATTGAGGCCATTGAAACGAATAACATTTCAGCTGGCATTTTAGACAGTTTGAATGTTTCTGCTCAAAGTCCAAGTTTAAAATAAATTAAACCATTAATCCCTTTAAAGATATGATACAAATGTAGGTTACACATATAAATACATTATCACAGCAACTGTAGACCTAATGTATATATTAGTCTACTAATCATTTATGTAGCGCACACCACACACTGAATTGTCTTTTGACACTGAAAATTGTGAACATTAACCAACTCAATGGTACTCAAATTATCATTCTCTAAAGAATGAAGGGCTAAGTCAGCATTGCCTGGATTTGACCATGCGATAGCAGCTTCTAGACACACCAGAGGTAAGTGGGTAACTCGCTGAGCTAGATTACTGGCATACCTTAAAACGCCTATTCACTGGCTATTGTGTATAACCTAAATCTAGTCAGAAATTCTGTTAACCTGTAGAGAATTAAGGAAGGTTCCAAGTAACATGATAATTTGCAGGTTAGATATCGTATTAATATGGTCTTCGATCCTTTAGCCTTTTTTGGTCTCTATAAACATGTTTGCATCAAGCATGCATTATTTCCTGGTTCAGGTCTGGAAGTCTTTCTAAACCCAATGCCTCCAGAATGCTTTAATACTGTGTTTAAACTTGGGATGCCGCACTTGCTCCCAGTTGGAGAGATTTAACTCCTTCAATGTATCAGCAATCAAATCTAGGATCTACTCCAGGTTTCTTAAGAAGGTCTAACACTAAAACATTCATAATTTCATTGGTGCATATTTTCCTCTTGCTCGCCGAGTTCAGATACTTAGTAGGACACTTGGGAGCTTCTCCTAGAAATGCATTCTGAATTGTGGTAATGTCCTGCGGACTCAATAATGGTGCTTCATACATAGTATGAAATGCAGTTATAATGTACTTCTAAATGTCTAATAGAGAAGGGACTTATTTTGTTATGGCTAAATAACAGCCATAAACCGGCACAAAAAGTCAGGAAATGCTGCAAGTACGCAATTTCAACTTGGGACATTATAGCATCATCACATCAATAACATTGCAGACAAAATGAAAATGTAACAAAAGGTTAGGTGGAGTAGCGGGCGCTTGAGAAAGGCATTCTGCGCTGAATGTCCCTACACTTTCAATGGGACGTCCTAAAATTTTGGCAACCCTAGAGGGTAGACCCCCAGTGAAAATGAAAAGTCTACTCGCATAGCTACTAGGATAGCATCATCCTCCTAGCATTTAATAGCCTTCAGATACATAATGGTCTGTGGGAGCAGAGGAACAGTGGTCTTTAGATTGGCTGGGATTTTATCAGGTGGCTCCAAGATAGGGAACACAGCCCTGCCGATGTAAGAATTGGTAACTTTTTCTTAATTATAGGAGGTTTCATATAGGTAGCAAATGTATGCAACACTTATAAAGGAGGAATGTTCTGAAAAAACAAGCAGACTGAGCCTCTTGAATTTAATATAAACAGTAAAAAGCCATTGTGGATCCTTTTAGTCAAAATAAGATATTTCGAATCTGCTAGTATAGAAAGAAAAGAATCATCTATCCTCATTTTAGGAAGCAGCTAAACCCTCCTACTATACCGAACATGTTTCAGCCAGGTTTATTAGGGTATTCATCGTGGCCAGTGAAAAAGTGGGGCAAATACATCAAAATGGTGAGAATATAAACCTGGTCAGAACAAGAACCAATGTGTATTCTCAGTGGTCACGAGTATATGTGTCCTCTGTGGCAAAGCACAGCAAAACAGAACGGAGGATAGCACAGAGGCAACCTGCTGGTCTTGGAAGAAAGACCACACAGAGCAACAGAGGTTTGAATCCCGGATACACGCTTAGAAACCGAACCTTGGTATTAAGTGCATTATAAAAAATAAAAAAATATATATATGTATACTCATGAGGACAGAGTCTGCTTTTGTTACATCTACAGTACACAATGTCCATAGTAATAGATGCCATTAATGAACTTGGAAAGAAGAAGAGAAGGTATTATCGTTAATGTTAAAGGACATTTGTTCCGCGCACTATCACCACCGGAGTGGTCCCAGGGCGCTCTGGCGGCTCTGAAAGAGGAGGGGAGGTTGAGTTAGTGGGAGGAAGCAGGAAAAGTGCAAGAGAACAGTGATGTGCTGTTGGCAGCCTCAGCCGGGTGGGTCCGTTGGCTGAGCCTGGGGTGTTTGCGGCCAGTAGTCGTCGTGTACTGTTGTGCAAGACTATGTGTGTTTTTGTTTTGTTGTTGCAATGTAGTGAAGTTTGTGCGGTTTGTTGTGCTGTAGGTTTTGGTTGTGTTTGGTTTGGAGTTTGAGAGGTGTATGCAGAAAGGGAAATTGTTAGTAGGGTTGGTTAGTTTGCGTCTCCATCCTGAATTGAGGCGCTCGGCTTGCGTAGTCTCCCCTGATGCGGCTCTGTCCTGATCTGGGTCCGACTGGCATACAAGGTTCCTTACTCCTCTGGCCCCCACTTCCAACATGCTCTCTCATAGCTCCCCTTATCCTCCCTTTATACTCCTGTGGCCAGCGCACCTGCCAAAGTCAACCTCTCAGGTAGTGTGGTGATTGCCAATATCTCAACAATTCCACACCATTGTGGTACCTGGCAGTAACTAAGGGGCGGGACGAAAGTGTTGGTGGGATTGTCTGGGATAGTTGACTTGGTCTCTGTGCATGCCGCCTGTGTTCCAGTCTATCCGGTGTCACCCATCCAGGTGCCGTGGGAGTTACCCTCTCGGGTCGGGGATGTCCGTGTCCTTTCTGTCCGTGTCCTTTCCGGTTTAGTCATCCTTTTTCCAGTTTTGGTTTCTAGATTTAGTCTGTGGTGTTGAAGAGCCAGGTTTTTAGTGATTTCCTGAATTTTAGGTGATCCTCAGTGTTTCTTATTTCTTTTGGGATGTTGGTACAAGTTTTTGCGGCTAAGTGGTAGAAGGAGGTGCCTCCAAGTTTTTTCTTAAGGTATGGTTTGAGTTCCAGGCGGATTTCGTTGCTTGATCGGAGGGGTCTCGTTGGTTTGTAGACTTATTTTCTTTTGTAGGAATTCTGCTCCTTGTCCGCCAATTGCCCTGTGCGTTATGCACATTGTTTTGAAGGTGATGTGATGTTTTACTGGGAGCCAGTGTAGTGTTTTTAGGGCTGGAGTGATGTGGTCTCTTCTGGATAGTTTGAGGAGTAGTCTTGCTGCGGCATTTTGGATCCATTGCAGTTCTTCAGGAGGTATTCTGGTATTCCGAGGTAGAGGCTGTTTGCATAGTCGATTTTTGACATGATTAGGCTGACGATAGTGAGTGTTTTGTGCGTGAAGGAGAGGAAAGGTAGAATTTTTCTTGCCGTGTGGAGGAGGAAAAAGCATTTCTTCACTGTTACATTTATTTGTGGTTCCAGGGTTAGGGTGTTGTCCATTAGGACTCCCAGATTTTTTACTACCTTCGATGGTGTTGGTGCGTTTCCCATTTCCGTAGGCCATGGGATGGTGGTTTTGTTCTCTTGGTCTTTGGATACGATCATGATTTCTGTCTTTCCTGGGTTGATTTTCAGGTTGTTGGCATCCATTTAGACAGTCGGTTAGGGTTGAATGGTCGGCATCGGTGTCTTTAATTTTGTAGATGATCTGAGTGTCATCTGCGTAGTTGTAACATGTAATGTTGTATTTTTTGAAGATTCTGATGACCGGAGTCTGATAGATGTTGAAATATGGTGGAGATAGTGAGGATCCTTGTGGCACTCCACAGTCGTTAGCTCGTGGAGTGGATTTGAAAGGTTTTATCCATACGGTTTCTGTTCTGTCTGCTAGAAATGATTTGTTCCAGCGTAGTGCTGAGTCTGTTATGCCTATGTCTTTAAGTCTTTTGGTCAGGGTGTCGTGGCTAACTGTGTCAAAGGCTGCGGAGAGGGCGAGCAGAATAAGGGCTGAGGTAGTGTTTGAGTCTGCGTTAGTTTTGAGGTCGTCCCAGATGGATAATAGTGCTGTTTCCGTTCCTCTCGCTGGTCTGAAGCCGATTTGAGCATGGTCCAGCAGGTGGTGTTTTGCTACGTGTTCTTGGGTTAGTTTATATAAGTAGGTTTCTAGACGTTTTGCTGGGTAGGGGATGTTAGAGATCGGCCTGTAGTTGGAAAGGTCATCTACGTCACCACTTGTGTTTTTCAAGAGTGGCTTGATGTATGCTGATTTGAAGATCTTCGGTAAAGTCCCTGTTGATAGTGATGGATTTAGAGGGTTTCTGTAGTGTTCTGCTGGCGTCCCTTGTGCGAAGATGGATTTG
Organism: Ambystoma mexicanum; assembly: GCF_040938575.1. NCBI lineage: Eukaryota > Metazoa > Chordata > Amphibia > Caudata > Ambystomatidae > Ambystoma > Ambystoma mexicanum. The sequence continues at coordinate 83,625,031 of NC_090933.1, forward strand.
TAGATGTCTGGGGGACAGGGGTCCATGGGTGATCCCGCTTTCTTGCTTCGTTTTACCAGCATTGCGAATGCCTCTGCTGATATTTGCGGAAAGCTTTGGAGTTTGTGCTGTGGTTCCGTGTTAGGTTCGTTGGGTTGTATGTTGTGGTTGGTTGGTCTCTTTTGTATAGTTTGTCGGATGTCATTGATTTTTTTTTTTGAAGTGGTCTGACAGGTCGTTGCATAGTTTTTCTGAGGGGGTTGGGGTGTTATCGCAGCCGGGTGGGTTTCTCATTTCTTCAATGATGCTAAACATTTCTTTTTGTGTGTTGTTGGCATTGTTGATTCCGTCATCGTAATGTGTTCTATTTGCCTTTTGAATCTCCTTCTTGTATGTGCGGATTTGTTTCTGGTACAGTGTTTTTTTCATATAAATATGAGCTGAGAAAACCAATAGTAAACACTATGGGGTTAATTTGTTAAGCCATTTAAGGGCAGCAGATTGGGCAAAAAGTGGATGACCTCAAGCAGCACCGGATAAGGTCATGTATAAGGTGTCGCAATCAAGAAAATGCTAATTACATGGTTTAGTTCACTGTAACATTCCTTTCTAATTAAGCATACGCTTGAATAATATCCAGGCAATCAAGCCTCATGTTTATTTATTTTATTTATTTATTTATTTTACATTTATAAAGCGCTCACACAGCCGGCAGGCATCGAGGCGCTGTTACAGGAATTGTTCGTTTTTCTTAGTTGTGTAATTGTGTTTTTTTTTTCTTTGTCTTAGTTACGTATTTATAATGCGCTTAAACACTCAGAGGTTTCTAAGCGCGGACCCGGGGATCGAACCTGTTGTTGCTTTGTGTCGTCTTGCTTCCAAGACGCGCACGCTGCCGCTGTGCTATCCTCCCGCGGATGTGCACAAATGTAGAATTCAGTATCCCACGATGCTATGGAGACCACGCTAGCCTGGTCATCCTATACCCCACCATTCCTTCCTTGCAAAGTTACCCTTAAAGGCTACCCCTTCCTCTGCTTTCTCAAAGTAGATGTTGCTTCAAACATAAGCCGTATTTGAAGACAGAGGTAAGCAGTCTGCATTGAGACCTGGGGAGTCGTAGAACCCTACACCAGAAATGAGTTTAAAATCTGATTTGCGCACACTGCATTTACGAGCAGCACTTTGGACATGCTACACTGCAACCCAAGAGACACTGGACAGTTTTTAATCCCTGCCCAGAAATAAGTTTAAGTGGAGTGTGTACGAGACTTGAAATGCTGTGTTCCCAACCATTGATCTGTTATCTTGCTCCCTTGACTGTTTGAATATTTGAAACCACAGGCAGAGGAAATTTCTTGGGCAGAGGGGAGATGTGGACGAGGCAGAAAAGGATGTAATTGAGTTGCCGGAAGCTGCATACAATATGTGATGACCACCACTTGATATTTTCTGACAGACCTAACAGCAGATGTACAAAGGTACCAATTAACCCTGCTGAATTCAACAGAAACAATGTTTGTGACTGTACCCATGGCATGAAGTCTAGTCTGGTGACAGACTGGGTGGCATCCTTGAGATTATACTTGGCTCCTTTTATGAAATAATGAAATATATTTTGCTGTGTTTAGATAATTTTGTGGAACATGGCGGAATTTGGGGAACAGAGAAGGGTTAGATGCTACGATATATTTAATTGATTTTGAAAAGGAAAACTCCATTTAGAACAGTGATATTCAAACTCTTTTATACAAAGCCAAATTGAGTAAAAATATTGCTTCTGCCCTCCCCCCACCCCCAAGCTACAATTGCTTAAGCCAGCCCCACAGTTTGAGGACCACTGATTTAGAGTGTTAAGTGCTCCGGTTTAATAGTTGGACGTGTTGTGGTTTTGACGAAGCTGCAGTGTAAGGATGCAAATAACATCTAGAATTGACTGAAAATATGTACAGCCCGCAGTTATTAATAAAGAAGGAGCAGGAGTTCCTCATCTTTTCGATCTTCCCCTTCAGTACTATTTTGGCAACACTAGTGAGGAAAAAGAGAATTGGGGTCATCTAAATGAAGAACATTTAGGTGGCCCCTAGACAGCTTGAATTTTCTTGCTCATTACCCAGTATTAATGTTGGTGAAGGAGGGTGTATCCCTTAAACCGGGTCTACAACGCCAAAGTGGTCTAAAACAGTTTCAATGTGCCTGCTTTTAGTTCCGACTCTGTCGATGGTTGTGTGGGTGGTTTGACAGAAGACCCTGGCAACACCCTTATTCCTAATTAGGGGTTCAGTGCTGAAGATCTGGCAGAACCATATTGACTTTTTTAGAATTACGGAGTTTTGGTATGCAAAGTAATTATTTTTTTAATATATTGACATTTGCAGGTTAATTTTTGTTTTTAATTTAATAATTTTTTAGGTACAGAAATGAGGGGAGATTAACATTGTATCCCTATACCACAGCTTTACTGTGCGGTTGTATAGTGCAAAGCGTACTTGCGTTTAAGGTAATTTAGCAACAATTCTTTTTTTTACAGAAGAACATTACTAGCAGCACGTTAATTGCACAATTGTACTTTACTGGTAACATGTGTTTGTCTTTTTTCTGCACGTTAGGAAATGGCAGTTTAATAATCCAGTTTAATACTCCAGGCCTCTGTGGGCTTTCGGTTCATTTTGATTAGTGGGATGAATTAGTATCCCCCCCCCCCGATTCCCCCCTTATCCTGGCCTGGAACCCTTCTCATGTGCAATTAAACACAAAATGGGGGCGGGGGTTGTAGTTGCTTATCAGTAATTGAAACAGGGTTATGCCAAAGCAATGTTTTTGAACCCTTCTCATGCGGTCAGGGGAAGGCAAACGCTTCCTGATACTGATCCTGGTGGTGGTGGTGGTGTTCTGTGGTGGGATTGCATGGTGAGGAGTGGGAACAGGTCAGGAGGAAGAGGAAAAACCCCTGTTTAACTTCCCCGAAACCCCAATCTCTTAATGATTTACTGCAAAGTGGAAAAGGTTATAAAAACTAACTTTGGTGAAAGAGACTTCAAATCCCATAATTACCCCAGTACTGTGACAAAGAAGAGGGATGTAGAGGAACACTGCTGTAAGAGCAGTCAGCTAATTAGTGAAGATGACCTACACCTGAGCGAGACGGCGAGTGATTCCGGGGTGCTCGGACTCTCTACGCTTGTTCACAGTAGGCAGATTTGCTTGCATGGGAGTGAAAGAAGTACGTTTTACAATTCTGAATACCGAACTGTTCGAAACCAATGAAAGTTACATTTTTTGAATCAAAATGCACATTCAAGGAAGCGTGTGAGTTGGTGGAAGGCACAAAAACCCTGTGGGGAAACTTTATTGAAATCAAAAGCCGACAAGCATTACCCAAGCCAAAAGTGTTTAAAAACTCGACATATCAATACAATAAATGTTGTTTAAGGCGAGTGGGAAACCCAAGAATTGTAAGACTTTTTAGTCGTATGTTGTGAAGTACAAATCACCAGTTGACAAAAACACATTGCCAAAGCCAAGACAAATGCAGTGCGATACCATATCCTCGTCACAATTTGGTTGTTGGTGTAGAGGAGAAAGAAAGGTGGCACACAGGCTGTCCTTTGGGAGATTATCCAGATGGAGAGGAGCATAGTTGCCAAGGAGCCCTAAGAGCACTAATGTGATTCCTTGATTTCCCGAAATTGCTTTAAAGACGAATGCCAAAGAAACCTGGTGAAGTTGTTGTTCTAAGATGGAAGTTACCCCAGAAGCTCACTTTGTTACGTTGTGAAGCATTGAGTGGGCAGGTGAGTATACCCGTATAAAAAGTTGTGGAAGTAGAAGGCCTGGTATAGGAGTCAACCAGGTAAAAGTAGATATATTGCTGAACTGTGGTTCTAACAAAGACAACTTATTTAAACCCGGTCTTCCACCAGGAAGAGTTGGAACAGAACATTTATTTTGAAATTATAGTTGTGGCAAATCATCCTGACAAAGACAATAATTGTTTATTTGAAAAATACTAATGTGAAACTTGTTCTTACTCCAGGAGGAGTTCGAACATACCATTTCTTTTGGTACATTTCAGAAATCAAAGCGTGTGGCAAATCATCTGACCAAGACAATAATTATTGTTTATTTGAAGAATACTAAAGTGAAACTTGTTCTTACTCGTGGAGTCGTCGAAACATACTATTTCTTCTGGTACATCATTTAGACAACTGATCCTTTTGTTATCAAGGTTACACCTTTAAAACTATGTCAGAACTTTTGTGGCAAACCAGGATTTCTCTATTTTCTTTTGAACTGTGGAGCAAAACCTTGCTCAAATCTGGGGAAGGGAAACTCCAGGTTATGAGAAGAGTTCTGGTCATACTGCGAATGTGATAACATGCTATATATCGCGGTTGAATTGAACTGCCATGCATATCCTTATTGAATGTACAAGTGTAAGGGACAGCCTCCTCCAAAGTGGCCAGGCAGTGGCAGATGCTTCCTGATACTGACCTTGGAGGTGGTGTACTGCGGGACGATCACCTGGGAGGAGACAAGGTCCAGGGTGGTAAGGAGATCACATGGGATGAGACAGTATTTACCTTTAAAAGATGAGAACCTTTTTAAAGCTGCCAAAACATGTACTGGCTTACTGTTATGATGCATCTGAACCCCATATTAAGCATGTGGATATAGGCAAAGCTGGTGTGACCACTTTAAAAACTCCAAGGAAGGAAAGACTATTTGAGACCCCTAAGGATAAAAAAAAATATACTCCCAAAACGTACAGTGAAAGGGATTCTATAATATATGGCTTAAACACACTGCCTTCCTCTGTACAAGGGAATTCTTTTGATTTGCCCTTAAATGCTTCAAAGGGAGATCAATCCACCTGTAAAAATATGAAGTTGACAAAAAGATCTAATTTTGTTGAGAAGTACTGGGATAAGGAATGGGGCTGAAGAGCAATGCTGCATCAGTAGTCAGTCTATTAAGCCTAATCACCCACACCTGAGGGAGGCAGAGGGGCTTAAAAGGCCCCTCAGGTGCAGGCAATTCGGTGGAGAGGGAGCTGTGGCTGGAGTGCTTGCAGCAGCACTAGTAGCAGAAAGAAGAGAAGAAGAGAGCACAGTGTTGGTAATACAGTCAGAAGTGGGAGAACCGGAGGAACACCGGGACTTTGTTCTAGCAGGTTTCAACTGCCTATCTTGAGGGGGTCCGGTTTCCCCAAACTCTGAAGTGCAGAGGTTGCGCAGCGGAAGGCATGAAGGAAGATTACTTTTTCCCCATGTGAACCTAATTGCAGAGATTTTACAACAGAAAGCATGCCAGAGACCGTGGCTAGAACGTGTTGTGAAGTGGAGGGTCTCGGGAGCAATGGAACTCTTGTATGGCCGGACTGAAGATACCTTCAACCAGGAAGAGTATGGTTCAGAAAGGAAGCCAGAAGCTGTAGAAGCCCTGCAACACAAGAAGGCAGGAGTACAGAAGTTGGCGAGTGTTATCTAGCATTCTGAGTCCTTGCATGAAAAAAATTGCAGGCAACAGTATCCAAATAGAATCACTTGCGTATAAGTAAAAGCGATGTGAAACTGACCGCTGATTGTCAAACAATGATGAAACTGAAACATTCCTTTCACTTGCTAAGAGAGATATTGATTGATTGATTGATATTTTATTTCTATCACGCTCTATAAAAGTGTTTCAGAGCGCGACAAGGCAAGGGAGGGGAACAGGGGAGAACAAAACAGCGATCTTACTAGGCCCAGTAACATTGAAAATGCGCAAGTGCATGGAAGAGGGGGGAGGGGAAAAGTGCATGGAAGGGGGAGAAATGGAAAGTGCGAAGCAGAGGAGAAACAGATACATAACAATAAATAAATAATAAAGGCAACAAACAGTGGTAAAGCAGCCAGCAATTTGCAAGTTCTAGGTTTAAGGCAGCAGACAGGGTAGGTCTGATAAGTGCAGGAAGAAAAAGGGGGGGCTGTATGGGTACAGATACAGACCCCAGTGCAAGGGGTGGCCCGGAGGCAGTGCGGAAGGGTGGCAGGGTGAGCAGGTACCTGGGCCCGAAGGACAGAGGGTGGCCAGGTGCATGGTGCCAAGAGAGAACAGATCAGCCGGGGAGAGGGGGAGCAAAGGCAGAAGAAAAGAGGAAGGTCTTGAGGTGCTTCCGTAACCAGAGATGGTTCTCCTCAAGTTTTAGAGTGGCAGTGAGGCTGTTCCAGAGGGAGGCCCCAGCCAATGACAGATCTACCCCCAGCTGCCCCCCCCCCAGAAATGCAGTGAAACCTTCCAATTGAATACTAAACCTGCTGAAAATACATGAAGGAATGGTCGCCTATGCCTAAAAGAAGGGTAATCTCTGAATCCATTTAAAAAGCAGTTGAAAACAATTTAACAATAAAGTTAAGTGAGTGAACATTAACGTTACGAGGAATGGAGAGCAAGCATTGCCCAAGCCAAGATGAAAACAAGTGTTACTCCAGCCAGGAGCGAAAAAAACCTTTACCAAAGCTAAAGTGTTGTGCAAACATTCCTATAAGCCAAGCAGACTACCAGCATTACCCAAGCCAAGAGTGCGCAAGCATGGTCTACAGCCAAAAGAGACTGAGAACAAGGTTTATGAGTAAACTGCCTTGGTTGGCAGGATGCAAAGAGGCAAAGGCAAGGTTGAGAAAAGGGGAGCTAGCTGCTTGTGATTGTTCTCTAAAAGCTGATACAACCTGAATTGCCAAAGCCAATAGGAGAAAGAGGGAATGACATGCTAAGGACAATTTTGAGTTGTTGTTGCAGCCAGACAAGAGTGGCAATGAGGCTGCCCTTCTGGAAAGTAAATGTTCAGAGGAATAGTGCCTTGCTTACTTGAAAGTGTTGAAGTGCACTAAAGTGAATCTTGTTGTATCTGAAAAGTTGTTAAAAGTCACAAAGATACAACGTACTGAAACTGTGGTGGTACTTTTGGTTGTCAGTAGATTTGAAACTTCAGTAGCACAATTTGATGTGCAACACTATGGGGCAGACGAGTAGACCCTCATGGTGAATTCTTGCAGAAGTTATCCTGAGCTGAGAGTTGTTCAGGTAGAAGTGCTGTGAAGTCATCCTGATAAAGAAAAACTGTGATTCCAAATACTACTTGGAAAGACTCAAAAGGTGTTAACCAGAAGTTGTGTTTTATTAACCTTATCAAATTTTGCATCTATTTGAGCCTAACAAGGAACTGTGTTTCTTCTTTGATATTTATAAACTGTGGCAAAGCATCTCAGCCTAAAATAACATTGATGCTCTTTGATGAAGTGGAAAGTCATTGTGCCAAGAAGAAGAGGTGCTTTTCTGCAGTTGGAACTTTGGTTAACAGAACTTTATTTTGACACACTGAAGGAACCAATAATTGAATTGAGACTTTATTGCAAACCCAGATTTCCTTGTGTTTTTTTCTTGAACGTTGGAACTGAATTTGACTTATTTTTATTTTATTTGATTGGATATTTGTAAGGTGCCTATACAATAAATGGTGTTTCAAGGCACTACAAGTCAAAAAAGGGGCAGGGTACAAGGGAGAAAGATAACAATGGAGGAGACTTTCATAGAGAGGGCTTGTCTAGAGACCTCATCCGGTACTATGGGCAAGAAAGAGTAGAGTAGGAGGGAAGGGCATAGTGGGGACCAAGGAATGCCTGAGAGCTGGGGAGGGGGAGGGAGAAGGGAGGCGAGTAGAGGAGGGTGAGGACAGGATGCCCCGAGTTTTGGTTAAGAAGTGGGAGGTCAGTGAAGTACAGAGGGTCATGGATGGCAGGGTAGAAGTGGAGACTGCCGTAGGATTTGCGAGTTCCTTGCAGATTTTAAACAATTTGCCTGTGTTGATAGTGGCCCCAGAGATGCAGGCTTGGAAATGGACCCTCTTATTCGAGCAAATGGAGAGTCTGTATTGCCTTTGGAGCAGGCGACAGGCCAATCTGTCAGAGGATGTGACTGATGTCTGCCACTTCCGCTCAGCAACTCTGCACTTGTGTTTCAGAGAGGCTAGGTCAGAGGAAACCTGGGGAACGGGAATTCACCCAGGCTACCAAGAAAAAGAGAGAATATATTGAAAATACCATTGTAGATGTTTGTTGCAAATTTACATATATTTCATTGTGTATTTTATTAAGTGTGATTGTCAGATATCCTGTGTTAGAGTGTTTCCCTTTAGTTTTGATAGACAGGGAAATACTTGTCAAAGTAGGGATAGTGAGTTGTTTGATTAAATTTATAATGTTATAAAATGGCAACATTTGAGAAATCGTTCGAAAATTGCCCACCTCACATTTCTGACCCCTTACAACTGTCTATTAGAAATTATTTATGGTACTGCAAATAGCTTTTATTCACTGTGGCATTTTAATAGTAAACTGTAAATTGAGCCTATGGGTTTGTTTAGAAAAATGTTTAAAAGAAAAGGGTACTCCCCTTGGTTGTCCCCCCCCTCGCCAAAAAATAAGAAAACATTCACAGTGCGGACAGAATACCGCTTGAAGGAAGTAAAGGCTTATCTGCAGCCTACAACATCTGCCACATTGTAAAGTGCACAGCCATGCACAAGCCACAATAATTAGTTAAACATGGTGCTTATAGCAAGTATAAAATTAACTTACTTTGTGTTTACAACAGTATCCAATAAGGGGAGTAAAAAGCATTTGGAGGAGGCTGCTGGATTAGCTAGAGTCAAACATTACTTGTACAAGCTCTTTCAGTGCTGGCTACTGGGTCCTAGTAAAACAGAATAAGGTGGTTTGACGATGATGCAAATTGATAGCTGAGTTTTAAACCTTAAAACCACCACAAGGTCTTTACTATTTTTGCTGGTGAAAGTTGACCAGTAAAGAAAAGCCCTAAAACCAGAGACTAAACTTGAGCTGGCATTGCAGACAAAGGGCAACACAAAAAGCTAGAGAAAGCATCATTCAAATTGACAAAGCTCCCAAATAGGGAGACAATAATTCTTTCTGTTCTATAAGTAATAAAGGCCTGGAAAGCCAATGGCCCCATGGCATAAGATACAATTAGAGTGCATAATATAAATGAGCTAGGGCACAGGGGCCGCTCCAAGAAACCCCTAAGCGCTACACGATCCTACTGAATTTAACTGAATGAAACACTAAAAGAGATAGGAGAATTACTCCAGATTTGATCAATCGTAACAAGGATAACACCTAAAGCAAGGGACAGTAGAGAGAACCAGGATTGTCTTAAAAGTAAGGTTATTCATTGGTTTGGATATACTAAGCATTGTTGTTTAATAATCTGTGAAGACAGTGTGAGGGTCAAAAAGGTTGGTGGGATAAACAGCCATTATAGAGAAGAAGGAACAATGTGCCTATTTTGGTCTTTAAAGATATCAAGATTGTTAACCGATCAACTGTAATGGATTCCAGGTTTCAACCATGCCTAGAACAAATTCTCTGGTGGATTATATTTTTCCCATTTCTAATACGAGTAAGGTAGTCAGGGAAGCAAGTATCAAATCTCCAAACCGAAAAAATTGATCTGAACAAGGGGCCGTAGTTAAGGGGGATCAGTTGAACTAGAAAATTTTATAAGAATGATATATGATATGATATTTTATTTATATCGCGCTCGTATACAAGTGTTTCAGAGCGCGACCAAGCAAAGGGAGGGGAACAAGGGAGAACAAAAAATAAAAACAACAAACTTACTAGGCCCAGTGACATTAAGAACGCGCAAGTGCATGCTGAAGGGAAAAGGGGGAAAGTGCGTGGAAGCGGGGGAAGTGGAAAGTGCCAAACAGAGGAGAGAAAGAAAAGAATAAATTAAATACATGATTAAATACAGGCATTGAAAAGGTGGGAATGCAGCCAGCAAGTGGCAAGTGCAAGATTAGTCAGATAGGGTATATCTGATAAGTGCAGAGGAAGAGTGGGGGGCTGTATGGGTCAAGATAGAGAACCCAGTGCAATGGGAGGCCCGGAGACAGTGCAGGAGGGAGGCAGGGTGAGCAGTTACCTGGGCCCGAAGGACAGAGGGTGTCCAGGTGCACAGTACCAAGAGAGAAAAACAGGGCAGCAGGTGAGAAGAGGGGCAAAGGCGGAAGCGAAGAGGAAGGTCTTGAGGTGCTTCCGGAACCGGAGATGGTTCTCCTCAAGTTTCAAGGTGGCCGGTAGGCTGTTCCAAAGGGATGCCCCACCCGAAGACAGATCTGCCCCCAGTTTGTTTCTTTGAAAAACGACTGACCCTGAGGGAGAGGAGCGAAGGGCTCGAGAGGGGAGGTATTTGCGGAGGGATAGTTGAAGGTATTTTGGACCCAGGCCCCAGAAAGCCTTGTGGACAATGTAGAGGGTTTTAAATTTACTCCTTACTCCACTGGGAGCCAATGAAGGGATTTCAGAGCTGGAGAGCTATGATCCCAGGGCTTGAGGCCAAGGACAAGTCTTGCAGTCCCGTTCTGGATTAGTTGTAGAGGGCGGAGAGTGGAGGCAGGTAGATTTAGAAAGAGGCTGGTACAGTATTCCAACCTGAGAGAACCAGAGCTTGAGAGACAGTGAGCTTCTGGGGGAAGGAGAGGAAAGGCAGAGTACCTCTGAGGAGGTGGAGTAAGAAGTTTGACTTTTTAGAGATGTCAGAAATGCGTGCGGAGAAGAAAAATTGTGTGGAGTCAAAGATGACTGGAAGAAAGCACATTGGTGATAGTCTGTCTATATAGACTCACTCCCTGGCCAGTTAAACCAAATAAAATGGAATTAGCGGCAGGAACAAAATTAGCTGCTTAGAATTCCAGCCCCATTGACTTAAGAGGCAGTGGGGAAAGATTGACAGTGTTCTGTGTTAAAACAAGGACTCTCTCCCCAATGGCAAGAATACCAGGGTGGCAGTAACTACAGGTAGTTTGGAAATGCAATCGGCATGAAATACAACTAACATAAGGAACAAGAGTACTGTTTGCGATGGATGTCTGAGTGTAAATACTACAATACGATTATAATGTCGAGTTCACATGGACTGTTGACTGATTGTTCAAGCCACTAAGGACGAGTCACCACTAATTGTCCACAACTCCAACGTCATTTGAATGATGTAGGTTCTAGGGTGCTGGGCCTGTCTGTTGGGGTGGGAGGGACAGCAGCCTTTCTATGACATTGATGCATTAAAGATCTGTTCTTGGAATCTTGCAGGGCTATGCCATAAGGTGGAAGGCAATGTATGACTCAGCTTCCCTGGGATAGTATCAGATCTGAAGTTTTCAGGTGACAAGACAACTGGTGAAAAGTGATATCGAGCCTTCCAGAAACAAGCCAGAAGCAAAGTGAACAAAAACGGTTTATTGACCATGAATAAAAAATGGTGTAGTTCAGTGAACATACAATCGTTTACACTTAGTTAACTGGACAACTATATTCCAAACCCAGTGTATGTAATAATGACAAAGAACTGATATAGGTGTTGCATAGGCTCAATGAACTGTGTAAGGGTGCAGAAGTAAGGCGCGGACACAAAGGTGGCATAGTTTTGGTCATGAACTTTTATTACCCAGTAAAAGGGTTGGGAAAACGGCCTCTCTGTCCATAAAACCTAGAGGGGTTTCCCCACCTTAAAGAAAACTAGTGAAAATGTCAGGATGTCAAATAGAGAGTCTGTCACTGTCGTGTCCCAAAGACTTACTTCTGACCCTAACACTAATAACCAAAATCAAATGTGCAAGGATTTTCGCTTCCAAAATACAGTGGTAATGACAGTTCTTGCCAACAGAAAAGTTCCCAATGTCTCGGGTGAGCAAAACGACAAAAGAAATGTTCCACAATATATGTGTATAACTCCAAGGATTAGGGGTTAGCGCCTTTACCCTGGATTCCTTTTTGTTCTACTTTTTCTTTTGTTTATCTCTTTGGGCCCCAGACCCAATATCTTCTTCGATGAACTTCACTGTACTTTTATATTTTCATATGGGTGCTGGTCCCAGACTCGCAATCTGCTGTTGCAATAGCTTGGTTTACTCCCCTGCCAAGCATATGCCTCCTTCTGTATTGTCTCGGTTTTTCTCAGGGACGCAGGCCCTCTTATTGTCTTGCTCCCATATGGGTGTGGGTCCCAGACAGACACTCTTATTTCGTGTTCTGCAGTTGTTCCCCGATTCCTCCTGGACCTCCAGCATCTCTTGGTCTGCCCGTGCACCGGTTTCCATGGTTTGTGTCTTTCAAGCAGCTGTGCTTCCCTCTGAGGCTCCAGCATCATTCAGGTGTTCTCTGTGGTCTATTTATCTTCTCGGGGGCTGTCGCTCCGCCAGACTCTTCTGCCTTCTTGGGCTGGGGCTTTGCTTTCTGGAAGCTTGCCAGACTTTGGGGAACCCGAGGGTAGCTCGTTCTCCTTGGACTACCTTTGTGCCCCTGTTTGCCTCCGTGCACAGCGTCTCCTGCTGCGGTTCCCTGTTCGCTGGATCAGCGTCTCCCGGGTTTTCTCATCAGAGGATGGCTCTCTCCATATTGTTTTCCCTCTGCTGTTTTGTATTTGCCTTGACCAATCAAATGCAATGAGAGACTAGACCGTTCACTCCGGTTCTCTGCAGTGATCTTCATACTCCTGGTCATCATCTTCTATACAGAACTTGTATTTGAGTAACATGGGAAACAGTTGGAACTTTTAGGGCCACTTGTCATGACCTCATAGTAGAAGATATTGGCACTGATTGGGAACAGGGAAGGAAAGTTTGGCTAGGGGGAAGGAGGGAGGGTCTAATAAAGCAGAGGAATACCACGTTCTCTGGGAATGGTCGGCCCTAATCCCATAATAGTATGCCTCTCCCATGTGATCCTCATCTGTGCACCACCCCCAGGGGGACTATTGTACTGTGGATGCACTGCCCTTGCCCCATGGGATAGGTCTCCCCCTAGGGGAGAAAGGACAGCATCCACAGATTTGTCACAACGACTACAGAAGTTACCAAAGTGTATGCTTGATTAGAGATTTTAATGAAACCGTAATCTGAGTGTAGGGAAAGTCAAATGAACTGAGCCATGAACATGAAGTGTGGAGCATTCTTCAGCCAACATACCCAAAATGATTAATATCAAGTGGGGGAAGAAACCCTTGGGCGCAAGTCAAGGAGGTGCATGGACTGTATTTAAATGGGAGGACACCATCTGATTGCCAAGCCAATTGTACGTTCTTGGTTTGGAAACACAGGACTCAAAATCAATTATGCAATGGCAGATGTGGCAAATTGGAATGTGGAGGGTGACTTGCATTACAAGACAAATGTTGAGAGTGATTATGAACCCTTACATATGACCTCAAGTTTATATGGGGCTGGTAGTGTTAAATTCAATCCTCACATGTTCCTGTTACTCTCAACAATAAACGGTGCTTACACTGTTAAGCCTCATGGCTTAACATGCTGTGCCTACCATTATTAATGATGGATTGCAGGAAATATTAATTGTTTTGGGGGCTCACCCATCAAGCTAGTGTTGTTTTTATTAACGCCTAGGTAAACAAGTTTAATTTCAAGGAAGTTGGATGGTTTGACATGGAATACCTGCATACCAAATAAGTATGTTTGTTTAAAAACAGAAAGGCGATGAGCAGGGAGGCTAAAAGTGGAAAGACATCATTGATTGCAAGGAAGAAATAGAAAAATCATCAGGCTTCTGGAAAATAATTGCCTGCAGAGCAGTTAGTACCACCATGACAGCTTCCCCCTAACAATAACTTATAACTCTTTGGTTCCAGCATTATTCAAAGTAGCATAAGGAGGAGTTTAGAAGTTCACAGGCCATAGTACGAGAACCATCTGGGATGGGAGTAACCATTGAATCATCCAAATTGGCCATCCGACTCAGTGAAATATGAGAAGTTATACAAACGCAAGTCGTCAAAGGCCCTGGAGTCACGTGGAATCCGAGTAGATGTATACAAACCCAACCTGGAATGATGGGCACTGTTTTGTTTACAGTGGTACTGAGGCTGTGATAACTTGTGATATAGTACCGATCTCTTCGTTGACCTGCACAATTTACCCTTGTCCATGAAAAGGGAGATCAAAATATACCATTTAACTACCATGCAACAATTATTGGACTCAATGGAAAAGACCTTTCGGCAACTGATACCTTTGTGATTGGAGATGGCACTCCGACTGGCTTTACAGGAGCTGGGGGCCGATTGACCAGGTGTTTAGATTTTTCCTGTTTATGCAAAAATACGCAGTTGTAAAGCAAGGGTCCCTTTGCATCATTTTCATTGGACCTCAGGGCTGTGTTTGATTCAGTTAATCGATCTAAGTTGTGGGTGGTTCTGGGTGAGAAAGGCTTTGGTGTGCATGCCATTAATGCTATAATATTGTTGAATACGGAGAATATTTCATTTTTAAGATTTGATAACAATGAGCAGGAAACCCATTACTTCAGTATTTGTCGGGGGTCCACTATGGCTGAGTTACAGCTCCTGGGGCGGCGTGGGGTCTGACTTGCTTAGGGTCAGTTCAAATGAACATATTAACAGTCGATGGCCATTTCTGTTTTATGCAGATGCTGCAGTCATTGCTGCAAAAACAAATGTGTCCGTCTTGAGATTAGGATCTGCTTTTGAGGTGTTCTGTGCCAAAAAAAAGAACTAGTACTACATTCTGACAAAACGAAAGTAATGAAAACTGTCCTCCAACCCCACTTAACTCACTACGCCCAAAATTCAAATGCATGGAGAACTGGCAAGGGCTTTTGCTTTTTTTTTTTTAATAGCTTTACAGCCTATGTTTTTCATGATATGAATTCGGGATATGGCAGTGACTGATCCCTATAAAGCACAGATCAAGGAAATCAATAAAAGCGAGACATCAGTCGTGAGATACTTTGGCTATTAACAGGTTGAGTGGGTTTCATTCATTTAGGCCACATTAAGTAGTGGAACGAGCTAGAAACGGCATTCCCAAAAAAACTGGGAATTGAATGGAGTTCTACATCTGGATACCTTGTTGACATCGCATTTGGCTATTGAGTTCCTAGTTATTAACACTACAGTGAGTCTTCAAATATATTTGCTTGAGCACAGGGCGCTCTTTTTGAAGTTCCGCTTCTAGTTCTGGTGGTGCAGGGAAAACTGAAG
This sequence comes from Ambystoma mexicanum, assembly GCF_040938575.1. Taxonomy (NCBI): domain Eukaryota; kingdom Metazoa; phylum Chordata; class Amphibia; order Caudata; family Ambystomatidae; genus Ambystoma; species Ambystoma mexicanum. Next base: position 83,640,085 of record NC_090933.1, read on the forward strand.
AGGCCGGCACCCACCACTACCTGTGATGCTACTGCCTTCGACAAATTGAAACTAATTAATGTTGTGTTTATCCGAATTATAAAGCACTGAGGGACAGATGGGAAAAAAACCTGTACGAAATAGCCATTACATTAGGGAGCTGAAGGTGGCTTACAATTTTTGTAGACCTAGAGAACCCAGTAGTGTGCATCGCGGACAGAGTCCATATGTGTACAGAGCATGACGGTATGGATGTACGGCAGTCACGGTCCTATGTATAGCAGAAGGCAGGCAGTGTTGTAAGGAAGGCATGGTATCAACAGGAAGGCAGACACATTTGACCACAGTTCAAGGGTGTCTATTGAACTTTCACAAGGGGGTGATAAACGCCTACCTAAAGCTAAAACTAGAGAGGAAGCAAAAAGATGCTAGGGGGGTGAATGGAAGAGATAGGATTTTAGAGAAGTGCGGAATGAAGGGTAGGAGGTAATAGAGCGGACGGGAGGGGTAGGCGGTTCCAATGGAAATGAGCGAGGAGTTGGAAGGAGCGGAAGCGGGAAGCGGCACAGGGTGGAGGAGGAGGAGAGAGAAGGAAGAGATCTGCAGAACGGAGTGAACAAGAAGTTTCCAATTAGTCTCCCTCAGCCAGGCTCGGACCAATTGTAGTTCACCTTGGTTTATCGCGTTTCAAAGCATCCACAGGGCAACAGGGCGGGGACATGCTAATGAAAATCAATTGCGAGCATTCAGAATGTGCAGGTGCATGATGAGGTATTTTGGGTGGGCAGGGGCAGGAACTGTGTGGGAATGACCATGGGTAGTCCATGGGTGGGCACATAACCAAATAAGAACTACAAGCTGTGTCTCCCTCATAAGCATTTCTACCTATCTTTACTCTAATGCAATAGTTACAGCTTATAAGTGGCAAAGGCGCCACCTAATAGATATACTACTTAAATTAGGACATATCACATGTGAGCTGCCCGGGGAACAGCCGTTAGTCTGCTGTTTTTGCAGTGTGGAGGAGCAACTGAACCGTAATGGAGCCCACATTCCGAACCTCAGAGACCAACTACAAGACTCGCTAATCACAAGCTGCTTCGACACTAAGACAGCACCGTTTGGCTAAAGAAACACTAACCCTTTACAGCCAGATGCCTGAAGGATTTTTCTGGTGACTGCAACACCAAGAATCTATGTAGTACCCGAGATTCACTTACCGACACGAAGGAGACGGTTTGGCCTGGATATACTCCTTTGTACTAAGAACATGAACTTGTGGGCTTATTTCATTTAGAATTACCCACTAGGAATACCATCAAGTACTCCACACTGCCACGACAGTTTCAATGTGTTAAGTTCTGCCAAGTTACCATCACGACTGAGGCTGTGGACCTGTCTGTCCCAGCCTCCACACATACCCCCCTGAAGAAGTTCCTTATACTAATCCGAAGGACTAGTGGGATGAAACATGTAGGGCTACTACAGATACTAAAATAAAGTATCGTAATAAGGAGTAAAACCCCTCTGGTGTACTTTAGATATATTCTGACCGAGGCACCTTATTGAGTGCCACTTTTCAATGGAAGGTCTCAATTGATGTATCTTGAGTGGTTTTTGTTTACCAAAACAAGTCGAAGTTTGAATTTTCCTGAATTTGTTACAAAAATTGTTACAGAAATTGTTTAAATAATTGTATGTACACTGGGAGTTGTTCTTGTATCCAAGTATGAGATACAGTTGAATTGAGTATTGAGCACTTTATTGGCAAATTGGTGACTAGCACATAGCACTTTTTTGAAAGCACTGGTCACTTTGTAAGTAGTAGTTTTTTACTTATTAGATTTCATGTACACGTTTTTAACTTTGTATGCTTTGTATTAAACTTGTTTTTAACAGATTTAGCAATGAAGTCTGGTTGTATTTTCCATGACCTTCTATGCGTCACTGTCCTAAATTGATTTTCAGTGTGATTTATTCCAACCATCCAGTGAATTGAGTGTCTAAACCTATATTAGGTACGGGAGCCTTTTTGTTCTTTTTTTTCTATTAAGATATGTCAGGTTTGCTCCTGTGTAATCTTTAGATATACCTGACTTCCCTCCCTCCAAGTGTTTCTAGTCCATGGGTGGGCACATAACCAAAACAAGAACTACAAGCTGTGTCTACCTCATATGCATTTCTACCTATCTTTACTCTAATGCAATAGTTACAGCTTATAGGTGGCGAAGGGGCCACCTAATAGATATACTACTTAAATTAGTGCATATCATATGGAAGCACAGAAACTGCTTGGGATGTCATTTTTGTAGGGGCCTGTTTGACGTTTAGTAAGAATCACAGCAGTCACTTAAATCAAAACTGATTAAAGATTATTACATCATTGTGAGCCTTTGTATGGAATTATTGATGCCAACATTTCTCCTTACATGTGCATACCCACAACCTTTGGTAACGCTTTGACTATGGGGATTACATTTCTTATTAATAAAACACCCATTTCATTTTCTTTTTTATTACAGTGCTTAGAAGCAGGGCAAATCTGGCATGGCACACTTCTTATAAATGTGAGAATATTAATGTTATATTTTGTATTGAAAACGAACTGGTGGGAACAGGGGTCAAAAGAGGTTACAGGGCAAATATGATAAATGTTTCTTTTTATATGCATTAAGTGTTTAGCTGAGTGAGTTAAATGCTCAACTGTGAGATGTGCCTGACTGCACTTTCCAAGTTTAAATCTTGGCAATGCCTAATCAGTCCTTCATCCTTTGGAGTTGATAAATTGAGTGCCATTCCTTTTGTTAGTAATTCCACTGTTTTTACAGCACTTAGAAATGGGCAGGTTCAAGCATGAAGCACTATACATTAACATGTGATATAAAAACATATGCTTGCAACATTAGGGAATCTCTAGACCATAGTAACATCAAAATGGAGTATTTTGGCATGCCCAAAATGATAGGACATAGAAAGATAAAACAGTCAAGTTGATTCTATATAAGAAGGTCTTGAAGTGGAGCACCAAGTCAGCCTGCCCTAAATCGACAAACCCTACTTTCTACCTTTAGCCTTGCAAAGAAAGCACTTAGCCACTGTAAAAAAGCCAACACTTAAATACAATTAGGAAGGTCCCTGTGGAAGGGGTAGATGTGGTGTGAATGTTAAACTGCAGCCCGATTTCAATAAAATGTGCACTCATTTCACCCGACTAGAATCTGTAACAAACTCACCCCTATTGCTCAGTGCAGGGTAGAGTAAAAGGGGGTGAGAGCAGGCTTTATGGAAGGGTCTGCCTGGGCCTTTCTAGAGACTACACTGCACCAGCAACTGCCACTACTGTACTCCAAAAACTAGAAATCCTTCCAGAAACCAGTTATGCTCAGCCACCAAGCAACCAGCCTAGTGAGGATACTCACGTGTTGATAATGGGGCATGACCCAGAGGAAGCCTAGGGATTCTGGATCCATGCATCATGAATTGCCAGACTCTGGAAATCAGAGTCTGAAGATTATAAAATGGGATAATAAGATGATTCAGAATCAGGCCTGTCGTCAGGTCTTTCAAGTTAATCAGTTAGAATGGGACTCTGTTTTTTTGTGCCCCCACCCTTTGAATTTGACAAGAAAGCTTAATCGTTTTTCTTAAGCGGCCATTTGGGGGTTAAAGCTTCCCAGCTGGCTGCCTTTCTTTGTTTTGCAATGCAGAGTAAACATGTCCTGTGATCATCTGTACTTTTAACATTCTCTATATTGCTGTATCTAGGGTTTGTCACAAGATGATGTCACAGGGTGGAGGGGAAGGTATGCACATATGCACATATGCCCTAAAGAAACATAAGTCCTCACAAATTGAAGGCAGGTCCAGTTAAAATGTGCACTGTTGTCCAAAGACAGACCTTTCCAAAACATTTTCAATAATCACAGACATGTGTCCTTATTTCGGCTCTTTGAAGTGAGGTATTCAATATGCGGGGAAATTAATATAGTTCAACAGCGGAACTCATCAAGATAGCCAACCTTAAAGCTTAAACCAGGGAAATCACTCATTCAATTTGCATTAGGAAACATATTTTCCTATTATAATCGACACACCCCACAGCTACCTCCCTTAACAGAGGTCCTTTAACTAGGTTGCACTGAATTCACGCTTCCCATTGCTTATGATATATGGATTTCGTGATCAGATATGTGGTCCTGGGATTTAAAAAAAATACTCACCAACTGAAACTGCGTATGCCCCAAAAGACGTGTTTACCATCAATGCTTTTCATTATGAACATATACACGCAGGTTTTCACAGCTGTAGGGAAGAAGGCCCCAAGCCATCGTTTTTGGATGCCCCAGTCCTCCTCCCTG